>NW_024609879.1:135377344-135867474 GCF_016920785.2 Ixodes scapularis | reverse complement strand
TCTGGGTATCTCCCGAGAATTGTTATCTGTGCCAATTCTGGGTCAACCTGAACAGTTATTTTCATTGCACTGCCAGATTGCCCGGTGGAGAGTGGTTTACTGACCCTTCATTTTATCCCTGCTAACATGCAATGACCGTGCATGTCAGACAGGTAGCCAGGGAGGAGGGGGCGGGTTCTTATGGGGCCCCGGGACCACCGCCCTAAATCTTCCATTTTGCTGGGGCCTTCCTCTCCCCCCTCCCCACTCATACAGCATGTTTGTCATGGGTGCCCCCCCCCCCCCCCCCCCCCCCCCCCCCCCCCCCCCCCCCCCCCGAACCAAAATTCTGGCTACGTGCCTGCTGCATGTTGTCTTGCATCCTTGTTATGTTGTTATCAGCGGCCCGTGAAATGCTATGGCGGAGTGCCTAAACTGAACCGCGTCGATATGGAGTGGGGACGGTGGCGCAAAACCGCCAGGTGTCCATCTAGCTGGTATCGCGCTGTAAAGATGACCAACAGTCGCGGTGTTCTCAACATTCGATTCTGATTCACTGCGTGTGAAGCGGGCGCAATACCACGCATTACCACTTCATATGCATTTTTATAAAGACTGCGCATCTGAGTCTCGTGTAAGCAAGCAAGATCAAGAGCACAGTTGCTGTAATATCGCGATAGAAAATTCTTTGTTATTCTTAAGTAATTTTAAATTTAACTGCAGCTGATTGTTAAAGTTAAAGAGCTTAGGCTCGGTGGTGTAAGTTACCAACCAATCCACTGACGCATCCTTCCATATCGTTGCATACTGCCACTTGTATCGTCGCGTCACGAGACCTAAGACGTCGCATTACGCCACTTGGCACAATACTACATAGACGAAAGGGCCTACGCCTTTCCTCCCAAAAGGCCTCACTAATGAATCTGCGCAGCGCCCATTAGCTAACGTCTGGCAAAGTCTGACAAGCTGCCAAGACGCACGCGTCTGTCGTTTTTTCGGCGATTTTCATCGAGCTCCGGTGTATTTGCCGCTAGGGGAGGGGGGCGCTACATAACAAGTATGTAGCGCCCCCCCTTCAGTCCGCCCGTCTGCGGCCACCTGGCTCGGCGGGCAACATTGATCACCGCGCTGAATAAACGCCGTTGAGCGCACGCCCGCTCCGGTCAGTCATCATTCACCCTCACAACCAGGCTGCGTGTCGTCTCTTCTTGGCGGGTGCTTCGGCCCCCTTCGTCCACGTTCGAGAACGATCGTGAAACTACATCGGTTCTGTTATGATATATTCGGTCTCATCCTGTGATGTACTAAAGCGAAAGTTAGACGGGCGAGACGGTATGGGCTTACAGCTTTGCTGATTTTTCACGGTGCACGGCGTCGATGCCGCTGGTCTGTCTATTATCAGGCCACGCCAGCGGCACACCAGCAGCATCAGTGACGGCTGCATGATAGTTCGTGCAGTGGGACCATCTAGCGATGCTATGAGCTCGTGCTCTAGCCTTGCCTTTAGTGCATGTTAAGGGGGGGGGGGGGGGGGGGGGGGGGGGGGGGAGGGGCAATCATCGGGGGATATATGACACGCGATGATGCCAAGTTTGTTCACGACGGGCTCTCGTGCGGTTTTGATCGGCGGCATCGTGATCGGCGGAGATGGGGCGTGTGAAAAATTGGCAAACGGAACATGGCTAGCGACAGCGCAGTTACAGGCTGGAAAAAGTTAAGAACGTTTAAGTGCAGCAGACTGAGACGTTGGAGTGTAGCAATTGGAGAATCATTTGAAGACATATTTACAAGGTCAGCCTTATCCCCCCCCCCCCCCCCACCACTATCGAAGGCTGCTAGGACATTGGTTTACGCTAAGTCCTCTGTCTTTCAATCAGTGAACACTCAGGCCGCTCCAGCTTAACTCGTTATTTCATAACTGAGGTGTTAGGAAATGGACGACACGTTTTCTTTACATGGCCAACACATTAAACGTGTTTTCAAATAATACCTGCCATATTCCTTTTATATGTTTACAGACCAGCGTCGCTCTGTCTGTGGAAGGTGAAGATGCGAGCAGCCTCGAAGCCCACCAATGGTGGCTGTGTGCTGAGCGCGAAAGCTGGCGCCTGACGAAGGCCAGATGTACAGTGCTAATCACACTTGTCTATAACGCGCGAGCGTGCGGCTTTCTCCGGGGTGCGCTAGACTGGTGACATTCGCGGAAACTAAGCTAATCACGTGGCGCAACATGGAACGGCCCGCTCGAGGGGTGTCCTGCCCACTCTATCAGCTTGATAAGCGATAAAAGTAAAGTGCTCTGTGATATATCTTTGTTTTTTGATGACGACATCGTTGATACGCCTTCATGCTTAGTTTGTTTATTGTCCGAGCGATGATGTTTGTAAAAAGCGTGCGAGCAGCCTTCCGCGTTCGCCGCCAGCTGATAGAGTGGGCAGGACACCCCTCGAGTGGGCCGTTCCATGTTGCGCCACGTGACTAGCTTAGTTTCCGCTAATGCCACCAGTCTAGCGCTCCCCGGAGAAAGCCGCACGCTCGCGCGTTATAGACAAGTGTGATTAGCACTGTACCTTCGAATGGATGCGACTGCCTGCAAACGGCTACATGTGCTGACATTAATGGGCGTAGAGAGTGCAAAGGATGCTTCTCTCTACCTGATAAATGCTAAGAGGGTATGCATTTCGTACTTCTCACTGATCTCTATGACAGTTGCTGGATCGAGCTCCCCTGCTCCGCGATTGCGGTTACCGGACGGCCATCTGGGGTCACGGAAAATCAACCTTTTGGAGCGTTCCGAACTCTGGGCGGCAGCGTCCTGAAAACACGACCACTGCTCGTTCGTCGTCATTCGCTGAAGACGTTCTTTCAAATTTTGTGTAAATGGTGAGAATTACTTTTGATGACACATAAACCTTTCTACGAAAGCACAGCAGCACAAGAAAAAGGAACAACTCGTCGAAGAGAAGTCTTACCGATCTCGCGGCGTGATAAAAGCTTTCATGGCACGCTAAACTGCTGCGTCTCTGTGCCTTCGCACGCTTGGTTACTTATCTAAAATCGACGCCATAGCAAAGTTTTGAAAGTATGTAGCGCGTAGGCGTCCTCTCAATCACCCAGCTGTTCCAGCAAGTTGCTATCACTCAGAAAAAAAAATCGCTGGTTGTTATTATGGACGATTAATCATGGCTACGTTCGAAATCTACTTGACAGATCACACGACAGCACAAATGGAGCAACGTTGTGGAGGAAGATAGAATGTTAAGTTTGGCTAGTTGGTTGTTCATGACTGGAAGGAAGCGCCGAAAGACGCGATACTTTTTTTTATAAGTTAAATTTATAAAAAAAAATATCGCCACGTCCTGCCTTGAAGCAGCGTTGAAGAAGTCATGTGAACATGAAATGGGCAGGAGTTATCTGTTGCAGGTTAATCGCCTATTAGCTGCGGGTTTCCCGAGAAAAACACTTGCTGATGTAGCAGATGGACTGAAGAGAAAGTTTAGAGGCCTTCCACCGAAAGCTCATGAACGACCAAAAGGTAGACCAGCAATCATACCCTACCTTCATGCCGTATCCCACAACCTGAAAAAAGTGGCGGGGCGCTTCAACGTTCCGGTGGTTCTCACGGCCCCTAGCAAACTTTCGTCTTTGTGCAAGCGAATTAACTACCCACACAGGGACAGGGAAGAATACACAAAAAAACACAGAAATAAGTTTTTGGAATATTCATCATGTGTCGTTTACGACATTCCATTATCATGTGGGCGTTACTACGTAGGACAAACTGGCCGCTGCGCCAGTGAACGTGCAAGAGAACATGCGTCAGCTGTCAAACAGACGCCGTCAGGGCATCTGGCAGTACATTGCGCTAGATGCCCGTGCACACCATTGTTTACTAACACCGCCATCCTGGGACGACACAGCGATAAAACCACAAGGGAAGTACACGAAGCATTCATTATCAAAACAAAGGGCATTGACAAGTGCGTCAGCGAGCCGTCTGTGGCATTGTTAGATAAGGAGATTCTATTTTTAGAGAGAGAGTGGGGTGGCAGGAAATGAAGTGGTTTGTCATAGTATTTAAGTCTTTGTATTTTCCAATAAACCTTGAAGGCGACTTCGAGTTCAGCGCTCGTGGCTACCGGTTCGCACGGTTTTCTCGGGACGTGAAATTCTTTCTTTCTAGTCCAGTGGGCGGAGGTGTTTTTTCGGAAAGTGGATAGGAAGTTCGTAGGCGTTGGCCACGGTGGGCGTCACCACCCCGTACGGGGGACAGCACCCTGTACAGCGGGTTCCGGCCTCCCAAACGATGTCCCACGCCAGCCAACTTCCGGACGGAGGAGCGACCCCCACGCCAGCAAAGCGACACCTGAGTGAGAGCAGCTCCGGCGAGTTCGCACACACAACATCAATGCTACAAGACGACGAAGGGGCCATGGACGGCAGCGTTCTCGGTAGCAAGGAGGACGGCGACTTCACAACAGTCAACAGAAAGAAAAAGAGGACTCGACACGAAGGATCTCAACGGAGCCAAGGTATCGTGAAACTTCCTAATACGGCACGCACCGTTCTGTTCGCGCCAACCGTTCCCGCCACGAATCTGAGGAAAATCAACCGCCAGCTGCTATCGGACGAACTGGAAGCACTGGCTCCCGGTCAGTTTAGCGAGGTACGAGTAAACACACGGAAAAACATAATAGCCACGGATGCGAGGACGGAGGCGGGGGTGCTAGAGCTCCTCATTCTGGTGTAAAATATGCGGGGTGCCTGTACGAGCTTTTCTCCCTCGCTCGAAGAACTCAAGAGTATGGTAATTTCGGACGTCGACACCGATATCACCGAAGACAGGCTGAGTAAGATAATCGGCAGCGGAGTGAGCGTCGTGCAAGTTAGGCGGCTAGGCAAAACGCAAGCAGTCAAGGTTGTGTTTGAGGGTGACACGCTTCCTGCCCACGTCAAGATTGGATTAGTAAGGCACAGCGTTAGGCGTTTCGTCCAGCGTCCCCTACAGTGCCGACAGTGCTTTCGCATCGGACACGTAGAGGCAACCTGTCCTAACAGCGCCATTTGTCCCAAATGCGCACAGGCTCATGGTGAAGAAAACTGCACTTCAGCACAGAAGTGCGTAAATTGTCAGCGAGCGCACGAAGCAACCTCAACGGAGTGCCCAAAGCTCCAAAAGGAGAAGGAGACCTGCAAGGTCAAGGTGCGAGAGAACATCACGTTCCTGGAAGCGGCCAAGGTAGTCGAGGAACAGCGAAAAATCAAAAGGCGCAACAATCAACATGTAGAGAAACCCGGAGCGGGCACCTCGCAGCCTAAAAGTCAGACCGCCGCGCAAGGCGTGGACCCTGGGGCACAAGGCAGTTCTAATCCGGCAGGGGCAGCAAAGGCCGATAACCTACACAACGGTGGCAGGGACAACCACGCTAGGGGTCTCACCTATCGCGATGTCACTCAGGGCTCCCCCCCAAATCCGGCGGCGGATAGAAAAAAGCCACGTTACCACCCCGAGACACAGGGGATACTGTCAAAGCAAGGGACGTCAATTCCAGTGTCCGCGGAGCGGTCTACCGCGAGCAAATTTATCAGCTTGGTGTTCAACACAGTGCGCCGGCTCCTCGAGCTGTTGCCGCCATCGGAGTTGCGCACAACACTAAACAGTCTTCTCTTCCTGGAGGGCCTCCTTGGGGCTGTCTTCTAGATGGGCAGCACATAGAAGCAAGCAAGGTACGGGATGGCAGCACAAACCCCCAGAAGAAACGCAATCACTGGAACGGCACCGACCGTCCTACAGTGGAATGCCAGAGGCCTCAACGCCAAGCACAGTGAGGTTAGCCTGCATCTGCAAAGCAACCCAAGCCCGGTGCTGGCATTGACGGAAGCGGGACTGCCGGGCAAAAGATCGCTACCTGGATACTTTAGACTAACGACACAGTCAATACCAGGATTTCCACATGGAAGCGCGGTATTATTTATACGGAAGGAAATACCGCATGTACAACTCGATACCAGCCAACTTTGCACGACCTCAGCAGAGTTCGTGGGAGCCAGGATGAGCATCGGGAACCGAACGTTCGCCATTCTTTTGGGATATGTACGACCAAATGGCACAGAACTGCCGAGCGAGGAAATTCTGGCATGGTGTAAGGACCGATCAGAGGAGTTGCTTATATGCGGCGACTTCAACGCACATAATGTGGCTTGGGGAAGTGCTCGAACAGACAAGAGGGGGGACGCCCTTATGACAGTAATAGAGCAGATGGGACTTGCGGTGGCGAATGATGGACGGCCGACGTTCTTCAGGCCTCCGAACTCGTACAGTGTTCTGGACGTGACAGCGCACTCGCCATCCCTGGAGATGAAGTGGGAGCTAGCCCCGGACACACGGGGAAGTGATCACTTCCCCATCCACATCACCATCAAGGGGTGTCAGGGGGCAAGGAAAGTCTTGCGGACGTGCACTAACTGGGACGTTTTTCGAGCAGCGCTGGAATTGAGCCAAGAAGAAATTCCAGCAGCTATAATTCAAGCGTTACAGAAGGCCACACGCACTACTTCCGTCACAGAATGGCTCCCAAAGCCGGACCTCACATTTTTAAACCTTCAAGCGGCACGAACCAGGGCGCAGAGGAGGTACCGCCGGACGGGAGAGCCCGAGGACAAGACCAGTTTCAACAGGGTTTCGGCCAAGCTGCGAAGACACGCAAAGGTGCTGGTCAGGAATCGATGGAAACTCATGTGCAAGAATGTCAACGCACACTCGTCTATGACTAAGCTGTGGACCGTCCTAGGGACAATGACTGGGAAAAGCCGTTCAAGACATACCCTGCAGGTCTTGGCGCTGGCGGCCAACGAAACACCAGAAGCAGCAGCGGAGAGTCTGTGCGCCCTGTACGCCCCGGCAGAGGCGGCGGGAAAACCTGGGGTACCAAACACCGCGTCGGGACCTCTGGATGCCCAGTTTACAGTCCAAGAACTGCAGAGTGCCCTTCGCAGATGTCGGAAGAAGAGCGCAGCCGGACCCGACGGAGTCCCGTACCAGGCACTCACGAACCTCACCGAAGTGGCCCAAGATGCCCTGGTCAAATGGTTCAACGCTATATGGAACTCCGGGGACGTCCCAAACGAGTGGAAAAAAGCAATGGTGGTGCCTTTGCTCAAGGCAGGGAAACCGCCAGGAAAGGCAGAGTCATACCGCCCAGTTTCACTAACCTCGTGCATAAGCAAGTTATTCGAGAGGATGGTGCAAGCTCGGATATGCTGGTACCTGGAAGAACATCACTCTCTCCCGAACTGCATGACCGGTTTTAGGAGAGGATTGGCAGCCCAAGACAGTATCCTGGACCTAACAAGTGATATTGAGGACAACAAGAACAGGCGGAGGAACACGATTGCGGTGTTCTTGGACGTGGAACGAGCTTACGACAGCGTGCCGCTCCCTACAGTCCTTAAGAGAATGACTGAGATCGGCCTGACCGGTAAAATTCAAAAGTTCCTGGCAAATTTTTTAACCGGGCGAAAAATTCAGATCAGGTCCGAAGGTACAGTGTCCTCGCCAAGGGTGCTGCACAGAGGGTTGCCACAGGGAAGCGTGTTGAGCCCGGTGCTCTTTAACATCGTGATGGCTACACTACCGAACGCCATCCCACCAACCGCACTCCCGGTACAAGTGTCTATCTATGCAGACGATGTGTGCCTCTGGGTGGCAGGAATATACACAACACAGATACACCGGAGCATACAAGACGCCACGCAAGCAGTAGACGAGTTTTTGGCTGAATCGGGGTTGTCCCTGTCAAAGAGCAAGACCGTCTGGATGCCGGTACGGGGGAATGGAAGAAGGTTTCAACCGCTAAGCATCGTGTTAGCGGGGGAGAACGTCACAAAGGTCACCAAGCAGAGGTTCCTGGGAATCGTCATCACAAGCAGGTTGAGATGGGCACAAGCCGTAAAAGCGACATCGGAAACATGCAGGCCTGCCATGAACGCTGTTCGCCGTATGACTGGAACCGCGTGGGGATGCACGGAGCGAACCATCACAGCTGCCCACACGGCGCTTGTAACGTCAAGGGTAATGTATAGACTCCCATACATGGCCCCATCTCGGACGCACCTGGAGAGGATGGAACAACGACATCGGCATGGACTACGAACAGCACTGGGGATTCCCAACGCTGCCAGGAACGACGCGGTCCTTCTGGAGGCGGGGACAGAGTCGCTCGCAAGACAGGCCAAAGGAAGGAGACTTCACCAGCTGGCGCGATTATCTATGACCCACCCGGGCAGATGGTTCCTACATCGAGTCCAGGCCCGGATGAAATCGCTATGGAGCGAGGCGGTAGAAGAGTTCCACAATGTCACGGACCCACTACCGACGAGGACGGACGAAGCAAGGATGGCTCCATGGGACGTAATCAAGGTGTCCAGTGACGTAAGAATCAAGCACCTGCGTTCCAAGAAAGATAGGCCAGGCATCGCTATCAGAGCAGCAGTTGAAGCACACTTGGAAGAACACCATAGGGGAAAGCTTCGAATATACACGGACGGGTCCGTAAACAAAGCAAGAACCTCCAGCACTGCGGCCTACTGCATACCAGAGAAAGGCTGGGAGTGGGGCGGGAGACTTCAAACACCCACATCTTCCACGGTGGCCGAACTGGTGGCCATCGATAAAGCCCTCCAAGCTGCCACCCTATTGCCACCACAGGGAATGGTGGTGCTCACCGACTCGAGATGCGCCCTTCAGAAGATTGCGAATGCAGAGTGCGGGGACCCAGCAACGACCGCCGTAAGAAAGTCACTAGCATCGTTGGAAGCACGCGGATCCACAGCGTGGCTCCAGTGGATTCCAGGGCATGCGGGGATCGAAGGGAATGAACAGGCAGACAGGCTGGCCGCAGCTGCTCACTTGGAAATCCCGGCTGTCCCGTCACCGGCAAATCCGCAACAGGCTGCACTTGACGTCCGCTGGTACCTTTTAAATGCAAGTAACGAGCCGGCGCTGCCAAAAGGAGCCCTGTCTGGATTGTCACGGGCGGCAGAGACCCTGGTGCGACGCTTGCGCACAAACACGGCCAACACGACGGCTTTTCTGGTCAAGATGGGAAAACGGCGGATGTCAGAATGCTCGCAATGCGACGAGGAAGAGACTGTGCACCACATTCTCCGCGTCTGCCCGGCATACGAGGCTCAACGAACGGTGCTGTATGAACAAATCGGCATGGATAATCCGGGAGCAACAGTCGATATCCTCTTCCCAGATGGACCTCGAAGGAAGTGCCAGAAAGTGTTCAAGGCGGTGCTGCGCTTCCTGCGGGATATTGGCTTGATCGACCGACTGTAGTTGTATCTAAAACATAACAAAAGAATGTTTTTTTTTTTTTTTTTTTTACAGCTCTTTAAGAGCTCGTCACCTGCCCATGCCAGCTAATTGGAGCTAGGCTAACCTAGGTGACGTAAAACCTAAACGGCGCACCACCACCACCACAATAAACCTTCAGTTGCGAGTGCGCCACGTCTCGTCGTTACCTACTTCTTTTGTCTCCGTCTTTCGGCGCTTCCTTCCAGTCATGAACAACACACTAGCCCAACTTAACATTCTGTTACAATTCATTTCTAGTACAACGGGCCCTTTTTTATGCTCCCCTAACCACTTCCAGTCCACCACCACTCTGGTTAACCTTATGGCCATTTCATCCTGCCGTGCTAGAATGTACGCCTACGCCATCCGCACCGGATATCTACCACCAGAAGTTTTGACGCTCTTAGGAGGTTTCCCCCGTCTACCGGCCATGCCAAACGCCTGTGCAAGTTGGTCAGGTCCGAGACTTAGAAACAAGTGGAACGATATAGAGACTGCCTCAAGGTGATGTGTTTCGGGTGGGCTCCGGATCAACCAGCGGCTGAGCGAAGCTTCGCCTCACATCTACGGAGTGCCGAGCAGATGACGGAGTTCCTGTGGCGCCGGCAGCTAACGATGCTGCCAAAAAAGCGCTCTACCAGCAAGATGAAGCAAGGAGGGGTCACATTCCTCGGTGGAGCAAAGTTGCCTGAAAACATCAAGGCGACTCTGGAAAAGGGACCCAAGTTCGCCGTCGAGCCTAAGCTACTCCCCCTGCCAAGCTTTCAATGGTCAGAGCCATGGCAGATAGGGCGCTCCCCCAGGACAGGGAAAGGTTCATTTCGGATGGAGTTGATGTGCTCTGCCGTACCGCCGGCCACCGCCCAAAAAGCCTGAAGATGGGAGCTGCTGTTGAGCACTTCAGAAACAACAGCCTCAAGCTACTGACGTCCGACGAGGAAGGGGGATTCGTCGTCCTGCCTCATGATTGGTACGCCGCCAAAGCAAGGGAGGCGGTCGCCAAGAACTTCAAGGGGGCGAAGCCGGGATCTCTGAATAAGGTGAAGTTGAAGGTCATGGAATTGTGCAGTGAAATGGACCTCTCTGTTCTGGCTGAGAAGGTGAACACAAGTGCAAAACTGTCTCTGGGAATCTTCTTCGCGGCCAAAACCCACAAAAAGGACGTTCCCTTTAGGGCGATAGTGACGCAAAGAGATTCGTGGCAATCCCAGATCTCTACTTTTCTTAAAACCCACCTGTCGTCACTAAATCTGCAAGATGCTTTTTTGGTTCGTAGCTTGGAGGAGGTTATAGAATGTTTGAAGAATGGGACGGGAAAAAATTATGATGCCTTCTCAATTAACGTCGAAGACCTTTTTTACTCTGTTCCGCACCAGCCTCTCTTTAGTGCAGTAACAAAATGTATCGAAAACAGTGGAGAAACAGCCTTCCGGAGCGCCTGTGGCATGAGTGTAGAAAGCTTTATAGAACTTTTGTCTTTCTATCTTGAAAACACTACTGTAGCGTTCAATGATGAAGTGTACGTTCAAAGGCAGGGCATCTGTATAGGTTCGAGAGTAGCTCCAGTACTGTGCGACATTTTCTTAGCGCATTGTGATCAAGCCATACTTGAAAGACTCGGAAATGCAGGCCGTTTTAGGATTTTCCGATACGTGGATGATAACCTGGTTATTGTCCTCCAATCAAAAGAGTGCATTGACAATGAGGTAGCAGAATTGTTGGGTGTTTTTGCGGCCTGCTCCCATGGTTTGAAGTTTACCCATGAGAGAACATCGGGGGGGGGGGGGGGGGGGGAGGTCGGCATTTACAGTTTCTAGATCTTAAGCTCACGTTTCTTCAAGACCACACATGTTGGGCCTATAAGCCCCGGTCTAAGAAAAACGTGCTACGGTACGACTCTGCCCATTCTAAACTTATAGAAAAAAGTATCCCCACGTCCTGCCTTGAAGTAGCGTTGAAGAAGTCATGTGAACATGAAATGGGCAGGAGTTTTCTGTTGCAGGTTGGTCGCCTATTAGCTGGGGGTCCGGGAAAAACACTTGCTGATGTAGCAGATGGATTGAAGAGAATGTTTAGAGGCCTTCCACCGAAAGCTCATGAACGAAAGGTAGACCAGCAATCATACCCTACCTTCATGCCGTATCCCACAACCTGAAAAAAGTGGCGGGGCACTTCAACGTTCCGGTTGTTCTCACGGCCCCTAGTAAACTCTCGTTTTTGTGCGAGCAAATTAACTACCCACAGGGGGACAGGGAAGAATGCACAAAAAAAAAACACAGAAATAAGTTTTTGGAATGTTCATCCTGTGTCGTTTACGACATTCCATTATCATGTGGGCGTTCCTACGTAGGACAAACTTGCCGCTGCGTCAATGAACGTGCAAGAGAACATGCGCCAGCTGTGAAACAGACGCCGTCAGGGCATCTGGCAGTACATTGCGCTAGATGCCCGTGCACACCATTGTTTACTAACACCCCCATCCTGGGACGACACAGCGATAAAACCACAAGGGAAGTACACGAAGCATTCATTATCAAAACAAGGGGCGTTGACAAGTGCGTCAGCGAGCCGTCTGTGGCATTGTTAGATAAGGAGATTCTATTTTTAGAGAGAGAGTCGGGTGGCAGGAAATGAAGTGGTTTGTCATAGTATTTAAGTCTTTGTATTTTCCAATAAACCTTCAGTTGCGAGTGCGCCACGTGTCGTCGTTACCTACTTCTTTTGTCCCCGTCTTTCGGCGCTTCCTTCCAGTAGTGAGGAAGATAGGTTTTCGAAGGCAAAACTATAAAATGGCGAGATATTTCTTTGTTAAATGCAGTTTATTTCTATGGTTGTGTGCAATCTGTCGCCGTCGCCGTACCCCCCCCCCCCCCTCCCCTTTCCGTCGCCACTAGATTAATCTTGTTTCTAGACCACGAGTGCCGCAAGTTACAAATACGGTCCTAAAAGTAAAGTAAAACGCTGCTCCAGAGGCGGAAACATCTTCACGCACGTTGCACTCACCGAAAAAATCCACACGTCCACACTCACGAAACAAATCCACAAGGTCGTGCACGAGTCCTATGTAGGCTATTTTTACAATAATGAAAAGGTTGAGACTTCACAAGATTTCTTTAATGCATTCTAACATTAGCAACCACCTTGACGTTGAACTACCATAATAAATTAAGGCTAAAAAGAGTGAGTGGATTGCAAAATTATAAAATAAAGAAAATCATCTGAGTCTAGTACGAGGAGCTCGACGATTTCTTGAAGTAATGAAATTAATTGCATTACCTTCAGAAAGTAATTCATACTTGCAATAAATTACTTTGTGTGCACTAGTACCTTTAATAGGAAATTAAATAATTTTTAAACAAATTAGGTGCGAATGCAATTAAATTACAGTAGTCTGAAAACGAAAGGGACAAGAAAGAATCAGGAAATCCGGTAGGCCTACAAATCTATCCAAATCCTAAGACTGCGGTGCCATTTCGATTTTGCGTCGCTTACGTGTATACGTTGTCATTTCAAGATGTCTAAATTGATTATTGTGCACTATAATGATGACATTTTGGAGGTTGTTCAAATTGGGTTTGTAAAAAGCAAAGACCGGGAGGATCTCAAAAAGCACGGGAAGCACAAACTCGCCAGGTGTGTGGACACTGACCGGAAGAATCGGGAGCCATCGAAAGCTGTGGATTCTTGGTTAGTTGTGTGTTAACACTTGTTTATTTTGTTCTTTCTTGTTTTAGCTCCGCGCATAAACTTCTGATTTGCGTAAACTTTAACCCTCAGGCTGACCGCACTGTCCTCTTTTTGTCTAAGGTGACTCAAGTGAAGTCTGTTGTAGTCGCTGGGACCTTTTCGTACATCGTATGCAAGAGCTTTTTGCGTTGCTGGGGGGCCCTACTGAAAATTCGTCTATGAGGCACACCATGATATCTAAAATGTTCTGACATACCCATCAAAGATGTTTGACGTTCTTGAGATGTCCATAAAACTTTTCTAAGGAGCCTGACGTCCTTTAAGAACTCGTGGAGGGTCTAAGAGACCCGTCACAGCTTTTTGAGAAACCAATGGGGCTGCCCGTTCCTCTGCGCGAAACCACACCACGCATCAAAATCTTTTTAGCAGGTTTGTGGTACAGATCGCGTGACCCTTCAAAATATATTCGTCGGGGAAGCCGCTTAGCCACTTTTGAATCAGGAGCCCACGTCGAGTTTTGGAGATTGAGGAGACGTTTGTGTCTATGTGTAGGCGATGTAGTTGGAAAAGGAAACAGGCAATCGTGCGTGTGGCCTCATAGGCCCGTCTGTCACTGCCTGGGTGTCCTGTTGCCAAGGGGGCCAGCGGGGGCTACCGCCCCATGTGGAGAATGGACGAGGCGTCGGCCGAGCGGCGTTGGGAGGCGAACCCAGTAGTCGGGATGCCGGTCCGCTCGGTCATATTAGACAGTTTTGGTTTAGCGTTGCTGGCTCTTACGTACGCAATGCGCAATAGTGCGTATTGCCTACGTACTAACCAGACTTGTACCGTACGCATTACAAGTAATCAAATTACTTGTAATCGATGACTTTTTGGAGTAATTTTGTAATCAGTTGATTACTTTTGTTAGGCAGTAATCACAAGAGTAATCTGATTACTTTTTGAAGTAATAAAATTACTTGTAGCCGTTACAATTTGTCCACGGGACCCCTCCCCCCCCCCCCCGGGCACACGCCTTTTTTTTAATAAAAGGACAAAAATAAAATTTGCTTTTTTTTTTTTTTTTCGAACGGAAAAAAAGAAAGATTTTTGCGGAGCTGTAGGGAACGAGGTCAATCTCTTTCTATGTACAGTTTTTGTGGAATGACCGTTTTTTTTTTTTTTTTCGAACTGGGACTGGGAGTGGGAAGCCCCAGGGAAGCCACAGTGCGTGACAAAGGCCATTCAGGGCAAAGTTGAGCAACAGAATGTAGCTTTGTGAGTCTTTCGTTCAAACTATCCCCCTCACGCACACACACACAGAAATAAAATAAAAAATTAAAAATCCTGCTTAGGGTACCTACTCGCAGCCCGCAGGAGAACCATAATCGAAGATTGCCTAAAGCGGATGCAAAATATAACAAAGGCACTTGAAATATTTCCTTGTGACAAGCAATGTTTCGAGTTGAGAAGTGGTCGGGGCGATCTCTTCCGATACTACACACGATCCGTTTCAAATTCTAGAGCTGCTGCTTTTTGTATAACATGCGAGCTCATCCACATGTGAATAATAAACTGAGCGACGCAAACTTTGAGCGACAACCCTTGCTCAAGCTTAACAAAATCTAGAACCCCCTCCGCTCTCCCCCCCCCCCCCCCTCCTACACACACACACACTGAAGAAGGCCCAAATCATTAAACGTCTTCAAACAAATTCTATGCTTGTGTCCGCATTGTGAAGGTGCAACGACCAGGAAGAGGGAGCCAGTTTTTCTTCTTCAATACTTGTGCAAATGTGAAATATAGTTAGGAAGTAGTTCATTGTTATGAGCGCTAAAGGTGTGTCTTCACACAATAAAGTAATCGGAAAAGTAACGATTACTTCTTTAAGTAATGTCCAATTACTTTTGCCGTCGAGTAATCAAATAATCTAATCGAATACTTTTTAGCCAAGAGTAATAGTAATTGTAATCGATTACTTTTTTTGAGTAACGTGTACAAGACTGGTACTAACCCACAACTAAAATCGGTCCGGGCAGACCGTTTTTAGCGTGTGCTAAAAATGACCTGCTTGGACCGATTTTAGTTGTGCGTTCCTTTGCCGAGTGACAACTCGTATGATTTTTTTTTTGTTATATATGCCATAGCCGTGGAATTCCGTGTGCCTATAGCGCCACAATGCTCCTGAAATAAAATATTAAAAATGAAAACGTTTCCATTACTTTGATTTCAAATTGAACCAAACCGCAGCTGACTGCTCAAGCGCGCTTTTCTCCGGGGTACGGAGTATAAGTGTACGAGTTCGTAGCCAAATTAGATCACGGAAACACCGTCAATCGTCATGCGGAAACGGCATCTTTTTTCACTGCTATCGCGAGGAAAAATTCATGACCTACTGATGTTCACTTCATAGCGAAAACGTCGGCGATTTTTCGAAAAGTCGTTCGTTAGTCGGCGATGAACTGCGGAAAGATGATTAGCGTTGGGCGAAGGGCAGCGTTGACGCACATTGCCAGCGGTGAATATTTTCACTATGCACCCCTTCAGCAGCAGGGCGATTTGGTCAGTAGTTCCAGGAAGGCATTGCCGAGCTGAACACCACCGTATTTCACGTAAGACCGAACTTCGCGAGCACCACATCGCACTTGTTGCGCCAGTCGACGTAACCGCCATCTTGAAACTGCTGCTCTCGCTGGTCTCGAGATCTCTCTAGAGCTTCCCGCAAAGCCCGCTAGCTCGCAACGCAAAATTCCTAGTGTTGCGTGCGTACGCAATAATCAAGCCCTTCTATTGCGTTCTGCTCATGCGCACTCTCGACCCGCACTTTCTTTGCCTGCGCAAAACTTTAACGTACGGTCCACTAAAATAGTCTATTGTGAGACGAAATGCGTACGCGGCAAGAACCCTCCGGAGAACGTGCGCGCCATCTGTCGGGTTCGCCGTTAAACTTGGTGCGGTAAAGAACGGTTGCGCTTTCCTCCTCCCGGACACACAACAGGAAGCAGAGATGGCGGCGCGGTCGTAATGGCGCGTGCGTTGGCTCGAGCGGCGGGAATTTAAGACGCCGTGTCGAACGGACGTGTTATATTCTCCGAAGTTTTTCAGCATGGAGAAGAGACTGCCACGCAAGCAGGTAGGCACGACCCAGGACGAGGAGATGGATGTCGCTGGGCCGGCGAGAAGCCAAATCCAGAGCAAGGGCAATGCCGAAGCAAGTAAGTTGAGCGCAAATACCCATGGTCAAGAAGGCGCGGAAATTGAGGACGCCGTAGCGGAATTGAGGACCGCTCTGGGTAACACCCCAAGGGCCGTCTTAATCGCACTACTCAAGAAATTGCTGGAGGAGGACGGCAAAAAACAAGAGAAGAAACCCAAGAAAAAGGAGGGCAAGAACAAAAGCTCGGGCCCGACCGGGGACACTCCGGCGAACGGCGGGAATCGCCAAAGCCCCATGGACGTTGTTCCCGGGAAGATGGAAGCTTCCAAAACGCTGGACAAGGAGAGGGACGTCGATCGAGCCACCGGCAGTGGATTAGATTGCAGTTCTACACCTACTTCGGAAGAGATGGAGGCGAAAACAAGAACCGGGCAAGCAGCTCCGACCACCTGCGGGGACCGGCAGTTGGACGAAGCGCCGAGCAGCAACGACTTGTTTGCATGGCATCAAGTAACGTACAAGAAAGCGTCGAAGAGGCCGCGGGTAGACACTGAGGCGAAGCACCAGCAAAAAGCCAAGCAGCAACCCAAAAGGTATGTGGAATTGAAGGTTCGACCGGCCAAGAAGATGTCTCTCAAACCCCACATTCAATCTGTCAAAGCTCAGTGTGTGGCCTTATTGCCGCATGGAACTCAAGCCATGGTCACTTTTCCCCACATCGAAAAAGGTAACGTCATTTCGGTCCGGACAGACTCGGAAGACTTAGCTAGACAGATCCTGGGGATCAAGGTGATCAAAATTAATGACCACGAAGGAATTGATGTACAGGTCTTTCGCACGTACGGGAGCAACTACACAAAAGGGATAATCTACGACATCTATCCCAAAAATCAAGACGAGAATGACCACGTTCTGAACACTGAACTAGTTTGTGAGAAGATCAACATTGTGGCAGCGCATCGGTTGGGAAAAACCAACACTGCGGTCATTACTTTTGATGGCAACACGCTTCCCAGGTCGATATTCTACGGAAATTTCTACAAGAAGGTCTATCCACACAGACCCAAAGCTGTGGTATGCAACAATTGCCAGAAGATAGGCCATAAAGCCGACATCTGCTACAACCCAGAGGTATGTGGAAGGTGTGGAAGAAGGCACGAAGAAGACATCGCAGACCAGCAAGCGGGCCACAAGGAGTGTGAAGAAGTGAGCCTTTTTTGCCAGGAGTGCAGGAAGACAGGTCACATGACCAGCAGCAAGGCATGCCCGACCAAGGTTACGGCAAACAAGAAGATGCGTGAGGATCAAGCAAGATACAGACTTCAAAACAAAGCCAGCCAGAACACACAAGCACGGGACGAGGAACGGGCCACCAAGGTCCCAGTACCGCCTAGCGAAAGGGTATGGGCAGACAAGGTTGCACAAGGCCAAGCGCCCAAGCCATCCGAGACCAGCGGGGCACACGGCGGCGAGTGCAAATGTGGTCGCATAGAGGCGAAACTAGACAAGATGATCATGCAGTGGGAGAACTTCATGACAACCCACAAGTCCTTTTTCCCTGCAGAATCATGCTAAGAGTTCTGCAGTGGAATTGCCAGGGGCTGCGCAAGAGGGCGGCGGAGCTCAGGGCTCGACTTCTCGACGTACCATCAGAACGCCCAGATATCCTACTTCTGCAGGAAACTAACACGACAGAGATTGCATTACCAGGGTTCGAGGCGTATTCGTGCCCATCAATCACTAACAAAAGGTTTGGGAAGTATCCCACAGGCAGAGCAATGATCTATGTGAGCACAGACTTGCCACGCTGCCAAATCGACACCACGCAATTTTGCACCGACGACCAAGAAGTTGTCGCTATCAAGATTTCCTGGCAACAGAAGTATATAACGATGGCTTCTGTCTACTATAGACCGCTGCCCTCAAAGAAGCAACGCCAACTAGAGAACGGTTGGATCGCTCACCTGCACGATATGTACCCTACAAACCATAAAGTGTACGGAGGAGATTTCAACCTACATCATCCAATGTGGGGGTACCACAATAAAAGTAGTGGAGTAGAAGATCTGATTGAGGAGATGACGACATATCAGCTACACCTGGCCAACCCGAAAGGAGCGAAGACGAGAATTGGCAGAACAGGACAGAAGGACACAACACCGGACCTCACGTGGGTGGACAACCCATACCCACAACACCAGAAATGGAAATGCCTCGAAGACAGCTGGGGAAGCGACCATCTCCCAATCGTTTTCGAATTTTCGGTCAAGAGGAAGCCTGAAGAACAGAAAAAGAAAAGACAGACAAGAACGATACATTGGGACAAGTACCGAGAAAAGCTGGAAGAGTCTGACCTGGAGGATGCCCCCTTTGAGGCCCGGCTAAGGAAGGCGATCGAGGCGGCGACCATCTGTAGCAATGTGGACAAGGACGCACCCACCCCAGACTTGCACCTCCTAAAGCTCTGGGCAACACGACTGCAGGCCGTACAAAAGTACAGGAAAGGGACAAGAACACCGGAAAATAGAAGGAACATCACCCGAGCGACGGTAGAAGCAAAGGTGTACGCAGAAAAGTTGGGAATGAGGAGGTGGCTCGACCACTGTACTTCACTCTCAGAAAAGACATCAATAGAACGTTTGTGGGCGACGAGCCGAGCGATTCTCGGCAAAAAGAAGACGACCAGAGTGACACAGTCCTTAGCACTAAAGATGGACAAGCCCGAGAAGGACCTGGCGGAAATGGCGGGAGAGCTCTTTTTTCCGCAGCCACCACCGGACGCCACAGATGGGTTTAAACCATACATGATTGAGATGCTCGCCCCAGACCCAGGAATGGACAGCCCGTTCACGCCAGGGGAACTGGAAGCGGCGCTTCATGTCGGAAAGGCCCATACAGCACCGGGGCCAGACAAAGTTACAATGACCATGTTAAGGAATCTGCCAGATCAATCAAGAAAAGAATATCTGAAAGAAATCAACAACGTCTGGGCGACAGGAAAGCTGCCGGAGGAATGGAAACATTCCAGCGTGGTACCCATTCCGAAACCAGGAAAAGACAAGGGATCCATCACCAACTATCGCCCCATATCCTTGACATCCTGCACATGCAAGGTAATGGAAAGGATGGTTCTGAAGCGGATCGAGTGGTTCCTTGAAACAACAGGAGGTTATCACGCTACGCAGACGGGCTTTAGGCCGGGGCTCGGAACGCAGGAAAGCCTCATGCTCATTTCGAAGGATATTATCAAGAAAAAGAAAAGGATGATTAGAACGATCGTCGCTATTGACGTAAAAAAAGCCTTCGACTCGGTACCGCATGCCGCAGTCATAGGAGAAGCTCAATCCTTGGGAATCTCCGGGAGACCCCTAAACTTCATCCGAAGCTTTCTCGAGGGCCGCACATACTCGGTTCGCTGCGGACGAGAGCAAGGTGGGAGGAGGACAAACAGAATTGGTGTCCCACAGGGCTCTGTGATTTCACCAATGTTTTTTAACATAGTGATGGCAGCCTTACCGCACCAACTTGAGCAGATCGAAGGACTGGGTCTAACGGTTTACGCCGATGACGTGACCATTTGGACGCAGACCGGAGACCTGTACCAACAACAAGAAACGCTACAAGCAGGCTTGGACGTCATCGAGAATCACCTGCGGAAGGTGGGACTCAGTGCGGCACCGGAGAAGACCAAGTATGTGGTCCTAGCCCCTTTTAAGGAGAGGACAGAAAAGATTGGAGAGAAGATGACCCTGGTGCTGGCTGGGAAAAGGATTCTCCCGTCTCGAGAGGTCAAAGTGCTTGGTCTGGTCTTCGAGGAGACTGGTACAGGGGACATCTGGCTTCAACAAACAAGCAGACATTGCCACTCAGCGCTGGGAGTCATCCGCAGACTATGCAGTGTTAGAGGGGGAGCGACTCTAGAGGTGGCCAAGAACATGGTCAAGGCACTGATGACATCGCGGGTTTGCTATGGCGCGAGACACTACAATCTAACCAAAGTTCAGTGAGAAAGACTCGAGACACTCAATAGGCATGCGATGAGAGTGATTACGGGCCTACCCTTTTTTACTAAAAAGATAGAATTACAGAAATGGGCGCAGCTCAACACTTTACAGGACACGGTCCAGGCCAGGGTCGTGGCGCACGAAGAAAGACTTCAACACACAAAGCAAGGAAGACAGATCCTGGGGCTGCTAGGCAGCAACCTAGAAGACCTACCAAACCTGCCAGAATGGCTTCCGCCGTGGGAAGACATGGCAGACATCACCGAAAGCAGGCCTCTTAGAGACAAGAAAGGGGACGAAAAAAGGAACGAGCGGATCGCCAAGGCACACCGGAAGATGGTGGAGCACTGGACCGACCCGAGCGAGATCCTGGCAGTATACATAGACCACGCAAGAGACGACACGCCGACGCCCGCTGGGGCAGCGGCGTTTCTCGCCCCCGCTGTGGAGGTCACGGAATGCTGCCAACTACCCGCAAGAACCACTATTAAGGGAGGAGAGCTCGAAGCCATCCTCCTGGCTTTGAACCTCTTCGCGCATCAACGGCAAGACCTACGCCCGAGGGAGCTCAGGCTCTTCACAGACTCCAAGGAGGCGGTACGAGAGTGTAAGAAAGCCTCCAGCGCAAGCAGGAAGGTCAAGGAAATTAAGAAGATGGCAGCCGAACTACGTCAACTTGGAACCACCATCAAGATAGGTTGGATCCCGGGCCATGCAGGGATCCCCGGCAACGAAAAGGTGCATCAACTCGCTCGCGCGGCGCTCGTTTCTTTCCGCGAGCGAGGGGGAGCACCCACATCCTCACAACCACACGACCACGGATACGCCGCACCCGGTAATGGGAAGACGTTATGTGATGACGAAGAGTATGATCCTGACGAGGAGAGGTTCCTAATCAAAGAGAGGTACAGGACAAGATTGTGGGAACGCCTGCCCCAGACGCCCGACCTTCTACCAAGAGGGATCGGATGAAGGGACAAGGTCCTCCTCACCCGCATCATGGCAGGCGCCACCCGCTCTCCGGCACGCATGGCCGCATGGAGCAAAGGAAGACGCTCCAGCACGTGCAACAAATGCACGAACAACATAAAAGGAGGCATGACTCATCTCTTATGGGAATGCCTCTACTATCAACAAATTCGGACCAAGTTCAAACCCATATATGCCCAGAACCTGGATGACTGGGTTCACCCAAAGAAGCCATCATACAAAGAAAACGGCCAGCTTAGTCTCCTAAACTTCGTGCTAGAAGCGAAGCTGGACGTATATGTGTAGATTCTTTTCTCCTTCATACTCTTTCCTAGCGCCACATGCCCAGACGAAGATGTCACTCGGCATACTCCCCTCACCCTCACCCTATATTTGTGGCAATAAAAACGCCTTTTGAATCTGAATCCTCCTCCCGACGCTGGTGCAGGTCCAGCCAGGCTCCTCTCTAGCGGTCAGCAAGGCAGAGTGGTGCGAGGAAGACTGCGGATAGCCATTTTTAATGCGAAAGGATTAACTGTCCTATTGAGCCAGCCGACGGCATCAGCTTTAAAGCCGTGCCAAACGGCACCTAAACTCCTTTCTCCAAGTAAAGCCGCGATCTGATGGCTCCCAGCTTTGAAGCCGCACGAAAACCAAACCAAACAGCACCTAGTTTCGACGCTGCCCATGGGGTGCAGTGCCATTGACTGGCGCGCGTCATATTTTCAAGGAACGAGGCTCCATTGGCTGCATACAAAGCACGAACAGGAAATGATCTCGCCTCCCTGTCATAGCGGCCCGAAGTTGCCCGAATACCATGTATAGCGACGAGAAAGTGCCAATGATTCTTCCTCTACACACTGGAAACTTTCTGAGGTTTGTTATAAACACTGCCGAACAACTAAGTAGGGATATTTATTTTTATTGTATACAATGCGATGACCCCCAGTAGCAATGGTCACATGTATGCTTGGGTATCAGACTATATAATGCAGATACAGGTAGTGAAGAAGTGTCGAAGCTAGAAAAGTGTGCAACTTTTGACCAATTAGAAGTACTAAGACGTTTCTGAATTCTTGATATTGTTAATGTACCGTGGCATGGTATATGGGACTACTTTAAACCGCTTATTTAAAAAGAGGTGTCTAGCATTTCAATAAAACAAAATATTTAGAGAAGAAGAAAAAAAACGGTTTTTAGGATTGTGTAATTGGTAACCAAAGCCGTAAACCTTAAAACAATAAAAGCTAACAGTAAACGTAAGCGTAACCGAAACGTTACGTGTTTCGGTTTGAGCCCCTGGTTTTTTTGGCTAAGAGAGTCGATATGTGCAAACTGTTGTTCCTCTGGAAAGTTATAAAATAACAGCTCTCTTTTCCATCGAGGCACCGAACATTTCTCTCAAACCACTTCTCATTAACTAGAAGACATCTTGTTATGCGGGGATACTAATTTTTTTTTTTTTGCTGGATTTCACTTTTCCAGCGTCCATTGGTCTACCTAATAGATCTCGTTAGATGGCCTCCTCACATTCTTGATGTTAAATGAAACATTCAATATCTTTGGGGCTACCTCATACAGTTCATTTAATATGATAGGTTTGGGACAGCTGTACTTAAATTGACTTAAATTATTATCGTGAAATATTTTACTAGAAGCATTCGAGAAAAGGTTCACATAAAGTCGATTGCTCATTCTAAAGACCGATCGTGAGCTCGGCCAACAGCAGACTGATCGGACCGATAGTGACGTTTTTTATCGGGTCGGACAAAAAGAAAGAAAGACAAATAAATAAAGTTGTTATTTTATTTTCACGAATCCACACCATCGGTAGTGACGAGCCTATAGCGAAGAACATCAGCGGCCAGCCGATACACGTAGGTCGCTTCGATGTGATACCTGCACCACACTGACCGCTTGATGGTGTGCACAGTGACTGAGAGGACTTCCACCAGGAAGTCCTGTGCATCCATCTCCTCGGAAACTAGCGCCGCGCCACTGTCCGACACAATCTTCCGTGGTAGTCCAAACGTTGCAAAAATGGTCCTTAACTCTTTAATGATGGCGGCCGACGTCATGTTGCGGACCACGCGCACTTTCAGCCACTTCGTTGAACGCGTCCACCACAACCAGAAAAGCATGACCATCGACAGGACCTGCAAAGTCCAGGTGAACAGTGTCCCACGGCTCGGTTGGCCTATTCCACACAGGGATCGGTTCCTTCGCTGGTGACTTCCGGTGTATCTGGGAGGTGCTACATGCAGCGACCCATGCTTCAATATCGGCGTCGATCCCGGGCCACCAAACGTAGCTACGAGCGCAAGCTTTCATCGCCACAATTCCGCGATGTCCCGAGTGAATTAGAGCCATCGTCTCTCTTCAGAAGTTGTTAGGAATCACGACCCGTGTCCGTGTCCCCCGGCTTACGCATCCTCTGTGTGTCGACAACTCTGCCGCTTTACTTCTGTACGGCGAGTACTCTGGGGACTGATACCGATGAATAGTGCCTTCTTGTACTGCCTGGTATACTGTTAACAGGACGGTGTCACGTGCTGTCTCCCTGGCTATTTGGTCTGCGGAGAGCGCTGGGCGGGTCAAAGCCTCAAACATCAGGATGTCTCCGGGTACTTCTGGCTCCTCCTTCGTGGGGGACATGGGAAGTCGGCTTAGAGCGTCCGCGTTCTGGTGGCGGTTTCCTGGCCTGTACCTCAGCTCATACTTATAAGCGGCCAATTTTACGCACCACCTGGTCATCCGCGGTGACAACACTTCTGGAACGGGCTTGTCAGCTCCTAGGATGCCAAGAAGAGGTTGATGATCTGTGTAGATTGTCATGCTTCGCCCTGCGACATACTGATGAAAATGGCTGTCTCAATACACAATGGCTAGGCCCTCTCGGTCCAGTTGTGAGTAGTTGCGCTCAGCGGTTCCCAGGGTCCTGGACGCAAACAAAATCGGAGCCTCTCGGCCGTCGGAGTCCAACTGTGCTAGTACGGCGCCCGCACCGTAAGGCGAAGCGTCGCAGGACAACAGTAGTGGTTTTCTTTCGTCATAGTGTGCCAGTACTGTATACTGCACCACCAGATCCTTCAACTTCTGGAAAGCCTCGCGGTGGTTTTCTTCCCACCGCCACCCTGTCTTCCGTTCCAATAGGTGATAAAGCTCTTTCGCAATCGTTGCTCGATTCTGTAGAAATCTGTCATAAAACGCTAACCGTCCCAGAAAGGACTGCAGCTCTGTCTTGCTCCTTGGCTCGGGCGCTTGTACTACGGCCTGAATCTTGTCCTGCGTGGGATGTATGCCGTCTGCATTGATGAGGTGGCCAAGAAATTTTACTTCACTCACCCCGAAGCGACACCTGGTTTCCTTTAGTCTTAGTCCTGCACCTTCTAGTCTCGTCAGTACTTGATCTAGCCGATAGTTATGTTCTTCCGCAGTCTCCCCGCTGATGATGATGTCGTCTAGGTACGCACTGACTCCTGAGATGCCTGCTAATGTTGTGTCGATGGCTCTCTGGAAGATTGTAGGAGCTGCCGCCACTCCGAAGGGAAGTCTCTTCACTCGATACAGGCCCTTGATGGTGTTGATTGTCAGTACCTCGGCCGTGTCGTCTGTCACGCGTAGCTGTTGATAAGCCTGCGCAAGGTCCAGCGTCGAGTAGACTGTGCCACTCCGGAGGTTAGATAAGGCTTCAGTGGGTGTCGGCAGCGGATAAGCCACCGGTTTCGCGGTCTTGTTCACCGTGCTGCGGTAGTCTCCGCAGAGCCTTACCGTACCATGCGTCTTTCTAACCACCACCACGGGCGTGGCCCATGTTGAATGTTGGACCTGGTCCAGGATGCCCTGCTTTTGCAGTGTCATCAGTTCGCAATCCACGACGGCACGCAGGGCGAAAGGTACCTGGCGTGCCTTAAGGAATCTTGGCGTTGCTGACTCCTTCATTTCCAACTGGACAGGTGGGCCGTTGTATCCTGTGATGTCGGACTTAAACACCACTTTGTGTGCACTGAGAACCTTCTGGACTTCTTTGTCTGGCGAAAGATGGTGTATCACGCTGACCTGGATCTTCAGCGCTGGGAACCAATTTGTGCCATCAAGTTGCACCCGGTTCCACTTGTTACAACCCGCGGTAGAACGTAGTCCTTGGACTTATGTCTCACCCGCACTTCAGCTGAACCAAGGACACTCATGCCTTCGCCGGTCCATGTCCGAAGGGTGGCGTTCTCTTTCCGCAGGTACGGAGGTCTGGTCGGCCACACCTTGCGGTATGTGGCCTCTCTGATTACCGTAAACGCTGCTCCTGAGTCTACCTCGAATTCTAGTAACTTTCCCTCAACCTTGAGGGTCACCAGGTACTTGGGAACGAAACTGGTTGCACGTTGTGCGTTCAGCTCTTGCATGTCCATCCCGTAGCTTTTAACAGAAGCTCCGCTTTGTGATTCTAGGGCGTCCTCTTCTCTGCCGCCGTCCATCTGATGGGTTGAGTGACGTGTGCCAGTCCTCATCTTGTTTCGACGAGCTTTTTCGATGTGTTCTATTTTTTGACAGAAACGGCACGCTACCCTGCTGAATGGGCAACTGTCTTGCCTGTGCCGTCCATGGCAGCGGTAACATCGTAGATCCGGTTGCGTTTGATCTCGATTCAAGGTCTGTTTCGTAGCCTGTGGTTGTGTGACCCTATGCAGTTCCGTCTTGGGAGTTTTAAGCTCCTGTTGCTGTTTTACCGCACTTTCCAGTCTTGTTGCCATGTCGTATGCTTGGTTGAACGTGAGCGTTTGCTCTGCGAAAAGCCGTTGCTGCAGACGCTCATCTTGCACACCGCACACCAAACGGTCTCTCAGCATTACATTCAGCGGCAGCATGGTTGGATTCAATGTCAAAGGGGCGGCGGCCGCTTGTCCTTCAGCGCTAGTTGAAGCGGGCGATGCTCCGGCGCTAGTTGTGGCCACCGAGAGAGGTGTCAGAACGCCGAAATTGCAGTTGGCGGCTAATTTCTTTAATTCCGCCACATAGGTAGCGATGGACTCGCCCGGCTGTTGGTCGCGGCGTTGAAATTGGCTTCGGCTGAATAGTTCCAAAGGCCGTGGATCGTAATGTTGTTGGAGCATGGACATGATGCTTTCGAAGGCAACTTTGCCGGGCTTCCTCGGGGCCGTCAGCCCTTGCACAGTCTCGTAGGTTTCAGCGCCACAAAGGGTCAGCAGCAGGGCTCTCTTCTTCCCGTGGTCCGTTATGTCGTTTGCCTGGAAGAAGAATTCCAATCGCTCCGCCCAGGCCGACCATCCTGTCCCTTGGAATTCTTCGAGCTTGCCTTGTGTCGTAGTCATCCTTGAACCGCTGCTGGGGTTCTCGTCCGCCCTCGTCGCCAATGTTAAATACGAGATGTAGACCTTCGATGGTTGTCTAATTAATTTATTCCGATGGAGCCTCCGATTGAGCCTCGCGCAACGTTCCTAGCCTGGCGTTGCCTGCTCGTGCCCCGCGGCTCTCAAGCGCTCGGTGCGAGCGCAGCCGAAGGTCACGAGCCGATGGGCGCCAGGTTGCCAGCCGCTACATAACATCCGAAACATTGCTTTGCACCTTCCGCAAGATTCGAAGCTCCCCTACAACATTTCCCTGCGCTCAAATGTCCAGCCAGCTTCCTGCAACTAGGACATTACGAGGTCACTTATCACATTGTGACGTCTGGCCGTCCCAGTCATATTCGCCCTCGACGCGTAATGGATGATTGTCAAAATATGGCTTAGGCTGAGTTTGAGCACACGCTCGAGCGAAGCATCATTAGAAATGCTTAACTTCAGGGGCATTGCCACCTGGTGCCAAAGATATCTTCAGGTAATTGCAGTGACAACCGCAGTGACTACCATGCATGCCCTCATCAATGCTACTGTGGCAGACGGCTACCCCTGTTGGTAATAGGATGTAAACATGTATCTTCCTCAAGTTTAACTACTTTTACCACACATCAGGAGTTCCTCGGCACGCCGGTCAGACCATTCAGCGCTTTGTGGACTGCAATACCTTGGGCTAGAGTTTCGTTGCGCCTGCTTCGACGAAATCCTGGTGTCTAGCTGACACTGAGCAGAACCTAGATCACCTTCATACTTTCTTGCGGCGGCTTGCTGACTATGGCTTCATCATTAACCATGCAAAGCGTGAGTTCAGTGTGTCGCAACTAGAGTTTCTTGCCGCTACGTTGGCAGGACAACCTAGAACAAGTTCATTTTGTTTTATATTGCATTTATCAATGTCTGTATGTGTAAAGTAGAATTTAAAGGGGCACTAACAAGATTTTTTTTTTACATCGTCTGTTTTTGGTTATAACAACAGTGCTTGGAATGCCTCTGCGACTGGTATGTTTATCGTCCTATGCCTTCTATGTAACAAAAGTGGTCCCGCAGTGCCAACAAATGACATAATTGAAACCTGCTGCACATTTAGTCGAACGTCCCGATCTTGGCGGTTTTTCGCTGAACTTCTGGTGTGAAGGCGACAGCACACCAGGTGCGCTATTGTCGCGGCGTCCCAGCTCGTGACTGTGTAGTGTCCGGCGACTGGTGGACGTTACCTAGTCGGAGCGGATACATCACTCCCTCCGAAAGAAGATTAAGAAAAAATAGTTCGCACTTTATCTATTGTCACAGGTTTAATAGGAAGTTTGGTCATTCGAAACTTTGAATGCGTATGAATTAGCTCCTATTGCATTGTATAAAAGTAAAAACAAGTGTCTTAAAAACTTGAGTGCTGCCCATTTAAAGCATAATTCTAAAGCAGTCAAATGTAGGGAGTAGTTTTTAATACCCTTGGTCGTTTTATGTTGGGATAAGGAATGAAACGGAGTACACTCGTTTGCACTGAAAACAATTCCACTCTAACCTCACCAGAAAAGCGGAACAAACTCCCAAAATAAATTTCAGACTTCCAGGCATAATTCAATGCTGTGCAGTAGTCTACGTCCGCGTGCAAGCTCGGAGGGCTGACATCTATAATCCTCGGTGTAAAGAACAAAGTAAAACGTCCGGTCGCAGTACGACATCCGGGTGTCACTAGCAAAGTTTGCAATGCGATCATTGAAAACCGGCGGCAAGGCACGGAATCCCAAGGTCATTTTAGCTCCCTACCATGCAGACATAGATGAACCCTTGTGATTTCTTGTTATTCCCCGAGCTAAACATTCCTCTTAGAGGGCCTCGACTTGGTATTTCAAAAGAAATACATTGTAAAGAACGCAATGGCACAGCTGGTAGCCATACCGTACCAGAATTTCAAAAGGTGCTCCACGCAGAGCAAGATCCTCTTGGATTAGTGCATCTAGTCGCAAGGAGCATATTTCAAGAAAAACGGAGTGTTAGAAAGCGTATTATCCTCGAACTGGGTGTTTACAGACAATCACGCATTTTCCCACATCAACTACTGCGATTTCAAAGTAACCATATTCTTTTTGTAGAGCTAAGCATGTTTGCGCATGCTCTGTTCCAAAGCCAGCGCCACTGCCCAGGCGTGACGTCAGAGGCGCACATTCATGTATAGAATGTTCTTTCTTTCAGCCTGTGGCTGGATACTTTCTGAACGAACCTTGTATACGTTCATATGTGTCTGGAAATGAAATAATTGGGAACATTGTGCACTTTAGTAATAGATATTGCCTCTTACATCCCATCAATGTTGTCCGCGTTTCAGGCACTACCAGTTCGCTGCCTACTGGCAGTGCATGCTGCGGCGCTTGCGGCGTTTGGGCAAAGCAAGAGACGGACACTTCCGTTATGTATGGTGAAAGCCATTAGGGTCGGTTATCTGCCGCCACTTACACTGGCTTCACCTATGCACCCCTGTTGTAGACATACTCGTGCCCGTCATCAGCCCCACTGTTTCAACGACCGTTTTAAATAATCCTTTTCCCCAGACAATACGCCACTGAAACTCTCTTCCAGGGGCTCTAATCAGGACACTTGACAAAAAAGTCGGTGGCCGTGGTTGGCCGGCACCTCATTACCCTGGACGCCGGCCAATCACGGCCGCCGATTTCCTTGCTGACTTCTTCGCCAAGTGTCCAGATTAGAACCCCAGAACAAGCATTCTCAAGCTTATCGCTTTAATCATTTTGCTCTTACCTTGTAAGCGAGCTTTGAAATTTCAAGTTTGTTGTGTCTATTTTCTTTTTTTTGTCCTGGGTGTGGATAATGACTAGGGTGCAATGTTTTCAGTGTTTATATTTATTCATATTCCGGGATACTGAGAAGAAAAAACATGAGGGAAAACAGCAACAACGGACGATTTATTCTTCGCCGTTTCGGCCGGAGTCCGGCCTTCGTCCTTCCTCATGAAAACCGGCCTCCGGCCGAAACGTCGAAGAATATATCGTCCGTTGTTGCTGTTTTCACTAAGGGTTGTTTCTTCTCAGTTATATATATATATATATATATATATAGATATATACGCCATCCGTATTCGCGCGTTTCCTTCGCAGTTGCCAAGTCATCAGTCCAATGATCGGCTTGCACGGGAGCGACCATTTAACAGTCGTGACCACGATAGGTATACTTGCAACAAGCGTAGAGCAGAACCACTAATGGCGGTTGTAGAGAGGCCCGTTGTGCGATTACACAAACGTTGCGGAAGTTCGAAAATATCTTCGCCGGGACTCATGCTGTATTCTATACTCCTGCGACAGATAACAACTGGGAAAAATGTAAAATACGTACTTCGGCTGGAAAAGACTGTTATAACGTTGGGAAGGGTGCTATCACGTGAACATTCTGTACTACTGAACGTGGTTCCCGCAAATATTCATATTTTTACAAGGGCACCGCTGGTGCAATCAGACATACACGCACTTCAAGCGCAACACTAAGCAATTTTATAGCTGACATTCTTATATTTTCCAGTGGAACGCTTCCGTGCCATGTCAACAGGAGGACCTGGTGCCCTTCGCTATCTTCGTTCGCGGGAGAGACCATCAAGTTTAGGGCAACCTCAAGCGGCCATGGGTGACTACAACCTACCAAAGTTTACTGATTATTTCAGGAAAATGTGCGATCGACTCAAATGGGGCTCAAAGCCGAGTTACAAGCTCTCTTTTACGCGAAGATTTACCTCACCTAAGTGAAAATCGGCGAGCATTCCTCCAAGTTCCCCGCTCCTTGAAGACGTGTGTAAATCCGTCAAACGAATGAAGACTGATTTATCCCCTGGCCATAATGGCTTACCAACAGCTTTTTTTTTTTTTTTACAAAACCATACGGGTGCAGCTGCGACGTTTCTTTCTAAAGCTTTTTCGCAATCTGTATCGGACACCCGATTGGAAACCAATTGTTTTGTGAAATGATTATCGTTATTGTGCCTAAAGCTGATACTGGTGAAATGAAGGCAGTCACATCGAAATCTATATTGCTCCTAAACAATGACTACAAACTCCTTATGTCACTTCGTTTTTAACCACTACGTTCACGCCTTGACACGGCCACCCATCCATTGCAAATGCGCTGCGTGTGGGCACAGAGCATGTACTCGACACTGTCAAACCTTTGCAACCTTATTTCCTACACTCGGTCCCGCCAGGATCCTGGTTGCGTACTGTCTTTGAACCAACAAAAAGCCCTTGGCAAAGCGGACCACCAGTATTTGACATTGGTCATAAGTATGGTTTTCCCATCAATTTTGTTCAGCAACTGGAGCGTGCCTACTCCTCCACTTAAGCTCGCATTTCCTCCTGTGGTTGCATCGGCCTGGTGTGTCCTATCCGACGATCGTTTCGTCAGGGATGCCTCCTCAGGAATCGGTCGATTATGATCGACCGATTCCTCCACGCGGCACTAAAAAGGCCGCACCACCAAGGCCTCCCTATTCCGGAGAATGCATGTATTTGTCAGCGTGTCAGCATATGCAGATGACCTGTATTTTTGTGTCTTCGTTACGAAGAGTTAATTTTTAAGTACATTGCTTTTTTCACAGCACTGAGCCGTATGCGATGCGCGGCTAAACCTACAAAATTCAAACGATCTTTCCAACCAGCTCCTCCTTGGGAATCGTGAGCGTCTTGGAGCTGAAACTACTCAATGTTTTCTTTGACGTTGATGACACAGTGTCACGACACTGGAACTTAGTGATAAGCATGGTGCAGAACAGGGTGCTGTATACAGCATCCTTCGCTTTGCCGTTCCGCGAGAAGGCATACCTGATAAAGACTGTTCTTTGTGTTAAAGTGTGGCACCTTGCACACGTCTTGCTGCCAACGCCACAAGAATTGGATGGTGTAAATTTTTGCTTCTTTTTGGACAAGACGGAGCTCGTCAAGTGCACTACGGTCCGTGAACGTGAAGGATGGAGCATTCCCAACGTCACTCTTATTGGTCGGATCATTGCTCTTCGTAAAACGCTGTTTCCTATCAAAACTCGGACAGCCCACAGGGGTTCTTGGACTCTACTGGCTCGGACACTTGATCGTCACACTCTCGAATGCACCAACTTCAACACAGTCATACAAGCAGAGACTCCTTGTCGACACTACCCAGCGGTTCTCGCGCATTTCCGCTATGTTCGACGTGTGCTGGATGTGGCTGACGTGTTGTCGCTCACAGCAGCAGGTCTTCACGTTTTACGGGTCGCTCTCCGGCACGCGCCTGAACGAGCAAAAGAGCGGTACGTTTTGGGTCAAACGCCTACCCGAGCCAGCTTCCCCACTCCCGGCGGTGGTCGTAGTGAAGCCTCCCGGCGTGACGTGCAGCGCGGTGGGAATTTCTTCCCACATTTGGGGACCAGCCTGGCGAGCGACATCGTGATGGGCGTGAACCGGGCTGGAGTCTACGCCCTCCCCATGACAGAGCACAGGTATCTGACCTGCTCAGTGTTCTGCGGGCGTCCGTGGTACCTCGCACGAGGGGCGGTACAACTGAGAAACTTTTCCAGTCAGGTGCGCAGCTCTCTGTTAAGGTTTTCTGGACAGAGAAGACGGAGCTCGTCACTTGTCCTGTGCTCTCCCTCCCGCGAGAGCGAGGAGGATGGAATTTTCCCTGCGTAGACTGCGCACACGCATTGCCCAAATTGAAGACGATGTTGTCAATTCTGCACGAAGCGGACGACCCGGCAAAATACCTCGCGCTCTGCTTCGTGGGGCACACCCGCCAAGACCTTGGTGCCAAGCTCACTGGCCAAATTTTCGCCTGTGCCGAGATGCCACCCCACGCTTACCGGATGGTGTTTGAGCTCAACCGACACCTCAACGAGCAAACGCCCCAACTGGCAGCATTACCTAGTTATGAAATTAGAGGCAATTCAAAACCGAGCTTTAAGGTTTATTTTCTCAGACTACTCTCGTTTCACTAGCGTAACAGGCCTAAGAAGAAAAGCTAACCTTCACACACTCTCATTTAGGCGCATTCTTTCTCGACTAGCCCTGTTTCATAAGTTATACTATAGCAATGCCTCTATTAGAGCATCCCTCTTCCTTCCACCCACAGCCTAACTTTCCGCCATGATAACTCCCGCAAAGTTCGCCCAATTTTTAGTTCAGCTGTATCATTTTATAATTCCTATCTGCCCATGACAATCAAGGACTGGAATAAATTACCCGATAGCGTTGTAACCGAGACTAACTCTGATAGATTTGCCGAAGAACTGATCAATTACCTGGAACTTACAAACATGTCTATCTGCTAATTTTGGTCTTCCTTTTTACTGTTCACAGTGCATACCGTTAAAATATTAATAATATTGTGTAATGTTGATAACTACTTATTTTTTGTGGTTCTTTGATTCATCTGTATTGCTGACTTCCTCTCTGTGAGTGTTAATTTATTTTAAACTATGATTATTAGTGTGTTATTGACCCGCCTTGTATAATGCCCTAACGGGCCCTCAAGGATTAATAAATGAATAAATGAATGAATGAATGGACATCGCGGCAACTCAAGCCACGCGATGCATATGTGAAACCCTATTGCGTTTCGGCAACGAAATATCGAAATTCGTGTATCCTATGAACTATATAATTGCTGTCAATGTCGCAATAACAACTGGAACCATGAAGCGAAAAACTAAAAAGTTGATTCACAAATATTATTTTTAGCACATTGATTGTTCCAGTTTCCTCCTATATTAAATAGGAGGAACCGCCAAGCCCGACACACATGCAGGGACGACGGCATCTATCTACCGGTCGCTGGGTTTAGTTAAAAAAAGGGTCCGAACTAAAGTTATAGTTTTAACGAAAAGAGTCTTCTCAGTTGGTGAAATTAGGTTCGTTTCAGTCTTCTATACGTTACTCGAGAAAAGAAATCCATTACTATTGCAATTACTATCGGATAAAAATATTCACTTAGATTAAGTCTGGACTTGGGAAAACGTATTTGACTGTTATTTAATAAATAACCATTACATCTTGATCACTTCACATTTTGAAAAAGACGTATTTCCACCGGCTTGAATACGTTTCTTTTTTTTGTACTGTCAATTATTCGATTATAGTCACCGAAATATAAACAACCTATCTGTTTAAACCCCATATAGTGGTAAACCATCCTCCTCTCGGGAGATTTTGGTTTTAGGAGTTTAATGTAGAAGACTTGTACCAACAAGGGCCGCCATTGGAGAGAAGGAAAACATAGTAACGGTTACAAGTAATTTTAGTCCTTTCAAAATTAATCAAAATACTCTTGTGATTACTTTTTAATAAATGTAACAAATTATTGCAAAATTACTCCAAAAAGTAGTCAATTACAAGTAAGTTGTCTTTTAAATAAGTGCTATGCACATCGTTTTTGGTTACATAACGATTAAATTTTAGTGATACTTAAATTTTTGTAATATTTTCTTTGAAAACTCGCGTGCCATAACAGTAAAAAACGCATTATTACGTAATATATTTACAAATTCAAACCGAATACCTAAAACTGGACGATTTTCTAATCGTCTTGAATATACAGGGTGTTTTGTTCAGGATTTACAGGCTGCTCTTAAAGAACGCCGTGAAAGCTACAATAATGCAGTCTTTTCAGATCCGTTATACCCCCTGGGGACATAATATAGGGGAAACCTTGCAGTAATACGTCGCTTGATTAGGTAACATTAGTTACTTGTGATTTTTACTCTTAAAGATAAACATAGGATTCTAATGCTCGTTGAGCACGCGACGTAAGAACAATCGCTATTCGACCTCGCACAAAGCTACTCAGTTGTTCTCCTTACATCTTTGTAGTGGAAAAACAATCAAAAACATTACAGGGGTGAACAAACCAACCGTCATCGGACTATCTGCTAGTAACTAACTGAAAATTTTTTACTCAGAATTATCAAAATCTTAAACAACATAATAGAGCTGGGCGCTGCTTAGAGGTTTAGCCCGGTTAATCAACACCCTTTAATCGATAAATTAATCAAATAATCGATCCCGTTCTTTTCTATCTATATTATTTTTAAAACGTCTAATTAACTTTTCTATTGCCTCTGCTGAATATGGGATAAACTGCGCAGTATACAATTTCGATCATGAATCAACCAATAACTGTAGAGTTCAAGACAGCTGCATGAAGCAAAGGGGTTCTCTAATATTCTCCGGCGAGAGTGACCTCTTTTGATTGTTTACAAACGTTTCTGGTGCGCTAAACGAACACTCGCACGGCGTTAAAGTAACTGTTACACGTGTAATCATCTGCACTTGTCTGGAGTGACGAATATCGCTCTTACAGTTTAGTTTAGGTTAAATTTTCAACTAAAGTTTGCCTTTCATACAGGTATGGCCATTCACGTCTGCGTGGCTAACACGTTATCTTTTAATTTTGTTTTGTTTCGTCCAAAGTTTGACGACCAACTGGTGATATAAAATTTCCGAACTAAAACACTAGTCGATTATTCGGTAGGTGAAAGGATTTTTTTATATTCTAAAATTAAACAAATAACCATATACACGTACATTTCCCACGTGCTTCACTTGTGTTGAAGAGGTCAGCCGAGAAATAAATCACCCTTGAAGTAATGAAGCACTACGGTTGAGTTTGCTCACTGTGAATTTCGAAAAAAAATAAAGATATGAAATATGCACCGAACAAGTTACTCTAAAGCTAAAGTGCACTGGTAAGTATTTTGAGAAAGTAAACCTATTTTGTCATCAAAGTGAGGCGCTTTACGGCCCGAGCTCATGAAGCGAATATATCAATAAACTTCGTCCGGTGACTTTCGTTCTGCGCGTTGATTCAAGACAATGGCTGTTGTGCCGCGCGCTAAATGAACTTTATGAAGTGCATTCGCTCCATGGAATTCAAACTATATCTGTTTCCTTCAAAGGGGATATTACGCCAGTACAGGGACACTTAATTGTTTCTGATCTGGGGTTGTAAACGTGAATCGCAAATAGCGGCTGTCCTACCTGAAGACCGGTACACTACACGTCATTAACAAGATCGGCCCAACTGGGGATCGAACACAGGATCTATGGGTTTCGCAGTGTATGCTTTTGCACCACGTGCTTTTGTCTGGTATGTTCAAACAAACTTAACCATTGATAGTCAGGGGAAACTCAAGTCGTTCATTATAATGTGCTCCAATGTAGTCCCTAAATCTAGAAACATTTGACGTCTGACAGTTATACCACAGTATAAAGATGCATGTGGATAAACCTTACAGGAAAACTTGCTGCAACATTGCATTCTTGCTTGTGCTACTCCTCCTGATGAAAAAGGAACTTATTGAGTGGCTAATGCCACGGCGCCTGATGGAACACCTTGCAGTGACAAACAATTTAATAAAAAAAAAAGAGTGAAAGCAGCTTCATTTGTGCCATTTAGAAATATATACGTTCTCAAATAAATTGAAAACTCAACTGGCATTCTTTGCAGCGAGCTGTAAACTGTGCTCATATATGCATTCTTTTATCCTCTCCAGGTCTGTAAATCGAAGAATGTGTTTCAGTGTAATTAAAGCGAAAACACAAATTACGAGTGAAATAAAACACTGGAAGCCATACTTTGTGGGCATTATTTTATTTTATTGTCCCAAGAACAAACATCAAGACTCTGTAGGTTTGAGGCATTCAGGCGCAAAGAATTACGACCACATAATAAAGCTTAAAAAAATTGCTTGTGAACTCTGTCGTTGACAAGCACAGCTGAGTTTTTATAATTATTTATTAATTTATAATTATTAAGCTTCAATTTATCATAATTTGGATATGAAGTATGGCCTTCAAAAATGTATTCATTATAGTTCAGTACCTTAACGGCGTCGGCAGTGATCCAATTTAAGAATCGGTTCAATTCGCACACCAACGTTTACAGCGATTCGGCTTCATTTAAAATTAATAAGACGTCAGCTCTGGATCATCATGATATTAACTAATGAAAGGGGTGTTTTAAGCATATATTTGAAAGCTATTTCAATATAGGTGAAAATAATTATACTCTGCGATTTCCAGGTCTCGACCGCAAATAAAGTATGTTAGTTTACGGCCTGTGTTGTCAATCTGTGCCGACAGATAGCATGATAAAAAGAGGCTTGAAGTAATCACAGTGGACCAAGTTGGTACTCTGAAGGACAATCTCTTTCGGCTTAATATATGATATCTTGCGAGTAGCGCCACAGGTCCGAGGCGCCTCTTCGATGGTTAATTTTAACTTAAATCAGAGCGCAAGCAGCTGAAGCGGCTTGTTATGGTACAAAAAATACGCAACATTACGAGCTCCTCGCTCAGAGTATTAAATTCACTCCGTTCTGGGTATTTCATTTGAATTGAAGAAAAATTTACTATACAAAAAGACGGAGTTGAAAACCCGTAAATCTGTATAGTGTTGTTCTTGAGTAGATCTCAGTGTTTGGCTATGCTATTCAAGGTGGTCTGCTGAACCTAAATGTACGGGATGTTTTATTTTAATTAATAAGATTTACTCAGAACAGGGCGGGGGAGAGTTAGACAAGCGCAGCCTTCATCACTGTGATCAGGCTTGGCAGGTATTAGATGAGGACAAAATTGTCAAGATTAGATGACACATCAGCTAGAATCTCTTAATTAACTTTTAAATGACTTATTATAGTGGCAATGTAGAAATCGCAGTATTGACGGCCATAGCTTGTACAAGCCGGAAAAATAAAAAGAAATGTGAAAATGTATTGTTCTAAAATAGTATTCGATAACTTTTCGAATTTCGCCCAATTCACTAATCGTGCGCACAAAAGTGCATCAAGCCGTGCCCACAGTGATGCTTGGAAAAGTGACGTAGGCCTTTAGGCTACGGCGTCACTTATGTCGTCGCCGCATCCGCCATTGAGACATGGCGAGATAGTGACGACGCGACATACGTCATTCTTCCAAGCGTAATTGAAAGCAGGGCTTGGTGCGCTCTTTTTTGGCGCAATTTTTAAATTGGGCGAATAAAGGCGAAACTTGATCGATTAATATATTTCAAAACAATTACCTTCTCGCAAATTATATAAATGTACCTGGGCTCTAAGTGTTATTGCTGTAAATTACGGAATTTCAGCATATCCCATAAGAACCAACGATTAAAACTGTATTTAAAAGGGTTTAGTTACTTAGCCAAGTTACCGTGATGATTATTCCTTCATCTAATGTCCACTGAGTCTCATAAAAAGGTGGTGAAGACAGAACTCCGCTCACTTTCATCCCCTATCTTTTAAAAATGCATGATTGAATTAAAATTAAATGCCCTGTATATTGCTAGAATGTTAGAATCATGAGCACTCGACTTCCTGATTACCGTCGTCCTTGCACTCGGGGTTTGCATGCTGTGGACACGTATGATGCAGAATGATCTGTCCGTAACACACCGCGAGCACCAAGCGGCGGCTACCATGAAGAATCGCACACGTCGTGTTAAAACACAAACATAAACAAGTAGCGCACAAGAATGCCCACAGCAGTGGCCTTGCTGCTTTGCGACTCAGAAGTTGTTTACTCGAAAAATGACAAGGGAACTTGTTTTCCGACAGCCACAAGACTCATTGTTCTTTGAACACCGGAAAGGGCGAAATGGAGTGATTTTGACGTTCAACAATACAGCACATAACGGGGGCTTCAGCGACTACTGGAAAAATTCCTACCAGCAGGTGTTTGAAAACCCAGAAAAAAACTCTTTTCGCGAACAAACTATGAAGCACGGCGGACATCAGAGCTTGCAAAATATTAGCCATATAATTAACAAAAATCCTCGTTAAATAAACATGGTTCCAACTTGAAGCTTGTTAAACGTTCTTGAAAACCCCTCAACCGGCCAATTGTAAGGAGACTGACGATCTCCTTTATGTATAGTTTGTCTATCTTGTCGAAGAACCCGCGGAGGTAGCGTACATTTAAAGTTTTTTACATGGGAGCCCTGAACTAACCTTGATTGCGTTTGTGGATGTTTGGCACACAGCAAGAAGGCCATTAAACGATTGTCTGCAACAAATCCCAGTTGATAATTTGATTTCGTAGTGCGGGCGACAAATGGCATTGCTGCAGAAAGAGGCCAAGACGGGCGAAGTACGCAAATGAGCAAGTGAACAGAGACATTCTCATTGGTCGGTCATGGGTTACATGTTTCTAATGAATGACTCGATGTCACGCGCACCCTCTGTCCCCGGTGCCTCCATCTTGCTCCGACAAAAATCATATCACAACCGGAAAACTGAACGATGCGTTCCCGCTCCCGCCTTTTCGGCTGGAAAAGTGCACACTTTCCGCTCTCCGCTTTTGTTTTGGCACATTTTACTTCCTCCTCCTTGTTGCTTTCGCCTCGTTTATATGTCTTAAACTGCGTGCTAACTAGACCCCTTAACCACTTTATTGAACACTCCCCCCCGCCTCCCCCTTCCCCCGGGAAGGGAGCGAAAGACGAGGGTCCTTTCAGACACTGGACTCTCCTGCAATTCAGGGAATAGGTCAAAGCTCACAGCGGATGCCGTGCTTTGTTTTGTAGGTTGCGAACAAGAATTTGATAGCCAAAATACTGAGCGAAAGTTTCCAACGTAAACAGATCACTTTAAACGGGGTTCACTTACGTTGGTGCACTATCCGCTATTTGTTCCTCAGCTCGGCGAGCTTCAATGATCACCTTGACGTCAGATGAGAAAACAAACGTCACAATCAGTGTGATAATTTTTATTAACTTTTTAATTCTTTGTTTTATTAGTCATATTGCAGTGGCCCTATAGACGGCGCTTGCTATTAGTCACTTGACAACTTGTATAAATGTGTCAACATGTAAAGAGTTTTAAGATATTGATTGTCCAGTTTTCTCCGTTATGTCACCCGATTCCCAAACGATATGCTGAAAGTGTGCCGGAATTCCTTCTCGCAGAAATGCTTAGGAGTGATGTTTCCCGTTAAGTCACGTCGTCATTAGGGAGTTTTCGCCTATAGTTTTCACCCTCTCGCAACCCTCTCTGCAATCTGCTACTATACCCTGTTCAAGGCCACCGGCGCGCAGGCGCAGTGGCGGCTTCTTTGTTGCGGAGGGCATAGCGAAGGGGGAAACGCGGTCTTCGAGAACTCCCTATTATCTCAACATTGCCTCCTTGGCAGATGCGCCGACAGCGTGCAGTTAAGATAATTACGAGGTGCCCTAACACCAAGAACATCACTCCTTTAGTTTTATTCTGTACAGGGTCTCGCAGTGCTTTTTCTGCATATATTTTCATAATAATGCATATCTAAAAACTTGTTACCTTTTATCCGAATCTCTAAATTGACCTAGGTTTTGATAATAAGGTCGGTCAATACTGCAATTATCACACTTCATGTAAAACAATTACTCAAAAGACTATTAACATAGTTTAGTTAATCAAACTACAATTCTAAAAGAAGCATTAAACGATTTCAAATTAACTTTTAATTGCTGACGGTATATCGTTCATGAGATCAAGAAATAACAAGCACGCCACATTGGGAAGGCTAAATCCTAATTTTTGCCACGATATTTTGCTAAAGAGTATTTTAAACTCTCTCCCTCGAACTCTCGCAACCAAGCTATTGTTCCGGGAGCGCGTCTTCGACCGGGGTATTTGGAGTCCTATGCTGCACTTACATCAAAATCGGTCCCGAAGTGGCAACAAATGAAGTCACAGAAGCCGGAGTGTCATGCTGCTGCATGTCGCGATCCTGGCGGGTGGTCGCAGAAATGCTAACGTGAAGCTGCGAGAAGCTCGAGCGAACGCGAGTGTTGCTGTCGTCACGGCGTCCCAACTTCTGCCTGCTGAAACTTTTGTGGACAGCCACACTGGAGAGCGGCCTGTAGCACAATAGGCGTCGGCCACATATATACACCACGGCTAGAGTGACGCCGACAGGATCACGACTGGCGACAGCGTGTAACTTCTATGACATCATCAGGAGCAAATCGAGGGACCACTCACCAGCCGGAAACACACCAGCCGGAGACGCAATCCAGGCACCGTAACCAAGCCATGGAAGCTGAATGTATGAATGGGTGGATTAATGAATGAGTCGTGGAGAAAATGTCTTTTTAATGGGAGCTATAGCTTGCGCCAACTAGCAAAGTAACCGCCACGTCACAAAGTGTCGGAATTAATTTTTCCTCGTTTTTGAGCGCATCAGCTAAATTTAGCTTCGTATTTGATACGAGTAGTGTGTCACTCGAACTATGCTCGCAATCGGTGAAATCGCCAATGAATACCCTCGACGGAAATAAACAAGTTCAATATCCGGCTGCATAAGCCGCAGCGTCAACGCGAGCGCGAGAGGTGTCCCCCCCCCCAGGAGTTTAATTATGAATTTATATTACTTTTGCTTCTAGCTTTTTGTGTAAGCAACCGAAATGTTAACCGTGAACAGTCTGTACTGAGTAATCGATACTCCTTCGCGGCCGGTTCCGGCGTTTTGCCGCGTCCCGGCGTACGGAAAAAGGATCATACTTTCACTATACCGAAATATTTTAAGCTGAACTTCACTCAGCCGCGACATATCCGTAACCATGGCGTTGATGCCACAGCCGTCGCGGACTAACGAGTCCTACAAAGCAATCGCTGTTCATATAGTGCCTTCAGTAGGTGGTCGTTTCAACATCCTTGCGTCGAACGTCGATGCAAAAACGTTGTTTCGACGCAACGCGACGCTTGACTGACGAGGGCGCCCTCGTTCGGCTGTTTCAACTTCCGCTTCCGATAGAAAGGCACAAGGTGCCTCTCTATCGGAAGCGGAAGTTCATTAAGAGACCTACGGAATTTAGCCGCGTAGTTGAACAAAATACTTGGTTTCTAGTAGGCGCCCAGGTCGGGTATGCTACTGGCATAACTCAAAGTGCCCTAACGCAGCTCTTCTTTTTTTGAAAATTTGGTACAGCTAAAAAAAATACCCTGTAATTTACGTTATTGCCACGTGATTATGCATGTTAATAGCTGAGGTCAATCGAGTCGCAAGAAAAAAAAAAACAGATGTGAGACTTCTTTACACACACGTGGAGGCAAAACTTTACATGGTCACTTGTGTTATCCCTTAGACGACTTTGTTATCCTACGAACACTTACTATCGCAGGCCGTAGACAATTGCATGGTTGCAGGGTTGTTACGTTCGGTGACACCTCGTCTATACCCGGTTAATATAACTTATAGAGGGTTTGTCTATAGTTTTTTTGTAACATTCATTGCACACCAGCCGCCTAAAGTGAATCATCGAATGATCGTGTGTCCGAAGCATTCGAGTCAGAGATATTTCTATTGCCGGTCAAACAGAACCATATGGTCACGTACATTCTATTATAGTCGGTTGAAAAAAACTAAGTGGTCAGGAGACTTTAAACATATACGAATTTTATAGCCATCTAAGGACGACTAAATGTTTAAGCATCTACTGTTTGAAGACATGTGCCCGCCTTACTACACGTGGTTAAAAAAAATTGAATGGGAGAGATTCGTTAAGCTGAGTGCCATAAAATTTCCTATGGTTGGATATTTATTTTTTATGGTTGACCTTAGAAGACCACACCCCGATATAGCTCAAACATTGAATTTTTCATAAACGTCTTGAGACCATTTTTTATAGATAGTCGACTCTTCAATGTCCAGTTCGTGCACGACATTACACCTCATCCGTTTAGCATCGTTAGGGAGGGTGGTCGAAGTCTATAATAAACAAAAAACGCCAGTCCAAGCTATTTTCTGTTTATCAATCAAACCCGGCTCAACACGAGTACGTTAGCAGTGTAGAGGTTTTTTTTTTTTTTCAGTAGATGGCAATACAAAAGCCTGATAGTACTTCCGCAGTACTACACCGCTTTCCGCGCAAGTATTCACACTTATGCAAAGAAAGTATCAGAACTAGTTTTAAATTGAATGGAAAATAGCACAACTTCCTGTCTTAAACACTGTGACCACCCCACGACATCACATCTTGGTTCCCACGACATGCATACGTCACGGTAAATCAAGAAATAATTTATTCTTTAGTTGCGATTACGATGCAGAATCATATTTTGCTGAAGGATATGTGTTCGCTCTTACTTGTTGTAAGGCAAACAATACGTTACATACAAGCAACATGTAATTCCAAAGTTCAAATTTTTCTACTGCACTTTATTCATACGTATATGCCCGCCAGAAGGTTAAAATCAGGGCACGAAAAACAACTTCCACGTCCATCATTTCAAAAGGTCATGCAGACCTTACCATCTCGTGTGCACAATAGAAAAGGCACGTTTCAAGAATATATATATATATATTTTTTTTTTGAAACCTAGAATGTCTCCTAACATCACAATGTGAGAGATTTCGTCATTGTCTGCCTCGTCTTATATACAGTCAAGTCCGGCTTCACTCGTATGTCGTGAATTCAATAATTTTTTCATAATGTGCCACGCTCTTCTGAAAAGTTTTGCATGGACATATTTCATTTCCTTGCTGGATGGCGCGAGTAAGTAGTCATTATAAAATGTTATATTTGTCAATCATAATCATGTGATAATATAAAAAAATTACACAGTAGGAAACAGTATGCGTTTTCCTCTAAATGAAATTGTGTCCTTCAGCTATTTATTTATTTGATTTCTTGTGAGTGCCACAGAAAAATCCCTCGGCTTTCTTAGTCATACACTCAGAAACAACATATCTAATCCACAAAATAATTGGTCTACATATCGGGGTTAAAGAAAAACGTCAATGCACTTTCGAAAGTTTTCTTCGGGTCAAAAACTGTCAATATTAAGACTACCTGAGCTAGATTCGAATTTGTTGAAAACCAGTTGCAAACGAGTCATGGAATCAGTTTTGTACAAAAGGAAAATATAAAATAAGCTGTAAATATGGCTCACCCTCTGAGGAACATGGAAACATACACAGTTCAGTAGCGCCGGCGAGTCTGGACCACCATCTAGAATATCGTTCCGGAACATACAATCACAAATGATCCGTCTAGTACACCAATATTTTAGGCCAATCAGATTACAAATTTTATAGTTGTATAACATACGCTGGGGTTTTAAATAACGATCATAAAACACGCGTATAAATTTTCTCTAGATGTGCACAAAAGTAGACGATTTGGTCAATCCAATGGAGTTCCTTACGACTGAAACAAACTTCAAGCGGCTTCGCGAAAGGGAATGAATAACATGAGAAAACAAAGTGGGCTCCTAAAGATATTAGATATACGGATTACGGCACCTAAAACGCAAAGAGACTAATTGATAACACGCGTAACCTGGAGGTTAAAGCTAGTCTCAGTATCTACATGAATACCCAAGTACCGAGTCAGAAACAGCGGCTAATTAGTATCTAAAGAGTAGCGGAATTGCATAATGTCAAGTTTTCAACCTAGAGAAATCATTTTTTTTTTTCGCTTCGTATAGGGCAAGATCATTAGACATGCACCACTTATAGATGGAACACGCATCACATTGGAAGCAACACTAGCGAAAATCAGAATACTTCGAGTGTACTTCTGAAGAACTTAGTGCGCATACTTTCTTCATAATAGTTCTGTGTGAACATGGCCGATTTGGAGTTCACTCTCGGTGTACTTGGGGCGCGCTTCTAGTGTACTTTTAAGCCATACATTGGCTGTGCACCCCCTATATTTGAAATGATCGAAACATTTGTGCTTAGAATATACTACACATGCCTTATAAGCGTGCATAAATTTATACTCTTCAGAAATACAGCTCAGCAGGTTTAAATATCATTATGCGTGAAACAATAAAACCAGAAGCTCGTGTATAACAAATTGATAGCGATTGGACACGTGTGTGTTATGCTTGTATTTGCTTCTTTCTTTTTAAAGCGCAGCTCTTAGGCGCCCGTGGGCGATTTCCGGCTTGAGCGGCGTCGCCATCAGTGTCGGCGTCGGCGCAATCGTGCGTTGCACTATGGGACACTTCCCACAATAATGTCACACGTGACGTCATGTCTGACGTCACGACGGTCACTTGTGACGTTACTGCGCATTGCATTATCGGTAAATTTCCACGCTAAAATTGGCGGACAAATTTCTCATTAAAGTTAGAGGGAAAGAATTCCCCGCTAAATTTAGTAAAAAATAAATCTCCGCCAAATTTAGCGGAAAAATTTCGAAGCTAAATATACCGTAAGAAATTCCCAACTAAATTCAGTGGGACAATGTTTCCACTAAATTGAGAAGAAAAATTCCCCGCTAACATTAGCGTAAAAAAATTCCCCGCTAAATTTAGCGGAAAAATTTCCCAGCTAAATTTAGCGGACACATTTCCGTGCGAAATTTAGCTAAAAAAATTTCCCGCTAAATTTAGCTGAAAGTTTACCCGCTAAATTTAGCGGAAATAGTTCCCCACCAAATTTAGCGGAAAAAATATCATGCTAAATTTAGCGAAAGATTCCCGCAAAGTATAGCAGGAAAATTCCCTACTAAATTTAGCGGGAAAAGATTCCCGCTAAATTTAGCGAAAAAGAATACCCCGTTACATTTAGCGGGGATTTTTTTCTGCGAAGATTAGCGGGAAATTTAGTGAAAATTTTCCACTAAATGCGAGGGGAGCAGGACACGAGGTGGGGAGGGTACAGATGAGGAAGAGGGGCATACTTTCCTCTTCGTTCCTTCCTTTTCTCCTCCTCAAGGGCTGCGCTCTAATTCGGCGTTAGAAAGGATTGTAAACTTCTCATTTTTGTTTTTCAGGAGCTTTCTATTTTTATCTTTTAATTAATATGACTGTTGTGCCTAGTTTGGACATCTGCTCTTCCGAGAAAGTCGCGACTACCGGCCCATTCTTTTACACACCAACTGACACCGACACAAACGCCCGCGTACAGATACGGTGTAGGGAAGAATGACAGAATTACAACAGAAAAACTCTATATTTAATAGGAGTTCCAAGAAGGATTCAAAAGAGCAACACCAAAACACCCCATCAGTTTTTATCACGCTTCAAGCGAATGATCGAGAAACGCCAAAAAACTTGGTGGCGTAGTTATGATGAAGCGACAGAGAACTCCAATCCTAGACGTCACAGAGCAGACTCACATGCCAAACTTTTGGAACAACTCAACCGGACTCGACACCGCTTAAAACAAACACTCCGGCAGCACGCCGACACTGGGCAGCGTTGGGGGAACATTGCGCACAATATTGGCCCAGTTTCATGTTTTGCACCGCTGCCCAGAATTGGGCCATTATCGGTTAACGATCGTTCTAAAAATGGCCCAGAATCGGCAGTTCTGGGCAGAAATGGGCGAATATCGGTAAACATGGCCGCGGTCGCTGCGGTGTCAGCGGACTTGGGCCAACGGCCAAGCCAACGTTTCTATAGAGTAAACCGATCAGTTGTGAAACTGCCATAGAGCCTGCTCTGAAAGAGTGGCACCGATCCGTACTCGGGAACCGAGCTAAGAGCGACCGCAACGCCGCCATTTCTCCCGCACCGGCCACTCGAGGAACTGCACGTGACTTCTATTTTGGCTTTAATCGGCCATTTATGGCTCCGAAACAGATACGGTGGATTGGGCTTCAAGGGCCCAGTCCACCGTATCTGCCAGTTCACCCCCGACTCCCAAGCGGACTCTGGTCTACCTCCTGATTGAGATGATTTCGTGAAACAAACACAACACATTGCTGAATAACAGTGATATTTCTCACTGTTAATGATGTTAACTTCTAATTTTTGTTCATTTTTGTATGAAATGTTTTTTTTTTGTTTTGTTTTTTTATATTCACGGAACTTTGTATTACCTGTGTTCGGGACCTTCTAGTGTATGTGTGGTATTTTGCCTGCCGTCTCGGGGTTTTTGTCAATGTTAATGTTTCTCAATGTATTACTTCGGTCAAAACATCGTTTCGTGGAAAAATGCTAGCACTGTTGAAACCCATATCACAAACGCGTGCATTATATCTGTTGCCTGGGTTCTAGCGCGGGTGTGTTTTTCGATATTTTAGTACAACATGGGCTAATATAATACACGTTGGACATAAAAAAACTCGAATAAACAAAGCTCGCCCTATGTGCAGAGCCATTCAATGTAACATTATTGCCATTTGGACAGTGACCGAATTATGTTAAAATCCTACGGATTGTTTCTTGTTCCAACAGACCTCAGAAAAACAAGGATTGTATATCCACGTTTACTGGAAGCCCGGAGTCCAGATAGTCCGCTGAAACTCTTTGTCAATGACGAAATAACCCTAAACCTTGAACGAGCCGACATTTTTCCTGATATGTTTTTGCTGCGGTATTTCGAAGGAGAAACAGAAGTAAATGAATATGTGAGTACAATTTTGGTCATTGCGTTTGATATTGATATAGTTAAGAAACTAAATGTTTTTATATTTTGTTTCCTGTTACATTTTAGATTAAAGGATCAGACCTTAGCAATAGGGTGTATCACGACAGAGATCAAATGGCTGCCGTGTCTATTGAAAGGAATAACGGAATTCGTGTGGTAAGGAATGAATACATTATTATTTTTATTTTTGCTGCATGTTCATGTGGTTCACTAAACACGTAACAAACCTCAGGATCGTGCAGTCTCAGACTACACTCCCCCATCATACTGAATGTAACAGGAAACTCTCTTGCCTAACAAATATCGACTTTCAGATTTATCACTATCAATATCCTAATGTACTATCTTGCAATGATTGAAAGTGTTATGTTAGTTTTTGGGGCGGCTGTTAGCCGAGCGCTGATCTTAAAGTCGTCATTTTTTGTACTTTGCTATATTAGATTCTGCTATGCGCGATGAGATATATAATTAGGGATCTGTGTATTTGGATATATCCGAAAAACTTCGAGAAAATATCGTAAATTCGAAGTTATTCCAAAAACAGTGTAAATAACAAGGCCACAATGTAAAAATTAAAAACAAATAGGTGTTTCACGAATAAGTTCTGTGAGAGCACAAGATCGGTGGTCTGGAGGAGTGGCCATTTCATGGTTATTAGAAATCTGGGATTATTGGCTGGTACTATCTCTTCAAAGTTTGTTCAGAACAACCGGTCTTCGTAATTTAATTCACAACAAGAGCCAGTATATGGGTTTCAAACTCGGACCATAAAGTTCCTGCTTTTTAGAGGAAGGGGGGGGGGGGGGGGTTGTGCTTTCATATTAGTGCAATTTATAAACCCGCAGATTTCATACGAGTGGGCAGGGCACCTGGAGCCTCTACGCTTTCCACTGACTATGTCTCCTGGCGTTTAGTTATTTCAAGATGTGGACGTTAATTGAAGCATTAGTTTCTTGCTAGACTTGTTGTGAGACAGTTAGTAATGCCAATGGCAAGAGAGTCACCACAAAATGCGCTAACTGAATTATAACTAGATAGAGATGAATTTTTAAGAATCAGAGGTATACCTTTGTGTCCGGATTTTTTTATTTAAAATTTATTATAGAAATTTAAAACACATTCAAATTACCCTCAGAATTTTGGAGAACTGGAAATCTAAAAAAAAACTTCGATAATACCCAAAGTTTGCGCGAAAAATAACTCCTAAACAAGCTCTTTAAATTTCACACACAAAAAGGAAACGAACTTCGAAAACACAAGATCCTACATATAATGTATAAAGACTTTTTTAATTATTCCATAAGATATATAAACAAGTACACCGATCACAAATGTTCGTTGGCAGAAAACCCTGATGAAACTATTTGCGTTAAACTCGGAAGATAATAAAGCTGTAGTTTTCAGATGAAAAAAAAAATCGGTTTGTTTCTTTTTATCGCAACAAAAAGTATGAATATTGCGAAAAATGTAAGCAATGTTCTGAATACGTGGCTGATACCTTGTTTATTCAATTGCTTCAGATATTTATCATCACATCCTCCGGCACACGTAACTACTCTCGCATATATTATCTCTCGCTTTTTCCAAAAAATTCTAGTCAATAAAAAAATAGACGTGACAAGCTGGTAAACGGAATACGAACAAGGGCAGAAAAAAATAAACAGATACAAAAGTCGTAGTAGTATGAAAACTAAAGCACTAATAACGAGACGCTTCCAACCCTGTGATATAATACATAGGAATGATATCTGAACAATATATGTTCAAGGCACCCCAGCTGAGATCATTTTGGTCGTTCAAGAATTCTTGCATATCGCTGAAGAACCTGCAGACGCCATATTCTTGAGCCATGTTCCAAGCGAATATATATATATATTTAATGAACATAATTAGTTTTTTTTAAACTTCCCAGGAAGGAACTATTAACAAAAAATATAAAATAAGACCGATGAACCGAATAGAGCGATTAGATACCGGCTTCAATGCTCACGAGATGAGTGAAGTTGATGAGCCTTTTCTGAATACTCGAGAGGATTGTGAGTAGTTTTAAACGTTTCGATTTTGTGAAAAAACACTTTTTTGCAAAGGGCACTCCCATCAGCAGTACATTAAAATATAATTCTCCTGTAATGTTTAAACACATTGAGACGCAGCTAACCAATAGAGTAAAACGTATCCTAATAATATATCTAAAATATACTTCAAATGCAGACTGTATACGTAGGGAAACCCAAAAGAAACCGGAATTTGCGTTCACAATTTTTTATAGTTGTTTTTGCACGTTCAACATTCAGTCACCATCAAAGTACCGTCCACTTCACGCAATACACTTCCCGAGAGGTTTCTTCCAATGTTCACAACATTATTTGAACGTGTCGGTTTTGAAGCGCTTTGGTGCTTCTGCCGTTTGTTTTAACTCTTCCACAATGGTAAATCATTTCCGTTTAATCAATGTTTTATTGGGTGAATCATAGAGGTTAGAAGACACGGGGTCAGATGAATAAAGTAGGTGATGTAGTGTTTTGTTAATGCGGGGTATTTTGTTAAAAAAACCTGAACACTCAACGTGGTGTGGGCAGGCCTGTTTTTATTCTGGTCAAACCAGTCTTTTGTTTGCCAAAACTTTGGTTGTCTTTCTGCCCGTACTGCATTTAGTGCTTTTTCACAAAATGCGCCGCAAGACAAGGACAGAGTAAGTGAAACAACACGAAGCGCTCACTTACTCTGAATCTGACTTCTGTGCACCAATGTCAAAGCCATTATGGTGTTTTTGGGCACGCAATAAATAAATATTAAATATCAAATAAAATATCAAAATACTCTGTCCTCGTCTTGCGGCGCATTTTGTGAAAAAGTAGTCATATACCACCTGGCCCATCTGTCACTATTGATGCATTGAGTGTTCAGCCGTTTTCGACATAAAACGGCATTACCCCTACCCCATCCTTCCTTCTCACCCGACATTGACCCATGACATTTTGACTTTAATATGTCACTTTCTATGAGAACCAGCATCATGACCGAGCGTCATGAACGAGCGACACACTGGTAAAGTTACAAAATCCAGTTTCTCTGTAAAATTTGGGGATACAATTGTCGTCGTGACTTAAGTTGAATTTACTTCTATACCGATTCCAGCTTCCCCTTTAAACTTAGCGAGGAAAGCACTTCACGAGAGCGTGGAAAGAAATCTGGAGGTGGGAAGAGAATTGAGTGAGAGGCGGAAGGAGGAAGGCAGATGCAGATGAGCAGGAAGGGCATCATATGAGTGTGAGAGGACGGAGTGGATAAGGAAGGGCAAGGGAGGGGAGGAAAGAAAGTAAAAAGGACATTAAGAACATATATATATATATATATATAAATACAAATAATAGGCGTGTAATTTGCACGGGACATATTCTGTGCTCCCTCGCATATGTTGGCATGATAAGATTGTGTAATATTTTTGTTTCCCCGTATGAAAAAGTTAATAAAGAGGAACTATTTGCCGATGTGAAACAGGTGAAACAAAAAAAAACGACTCGACAGAAGCAATGTAAGGCATAAAAATTGCCAAGTTTTATTTGCTACGAGCATTGGGAAGAAACCGTTTTGATTAGTGTCTTGCACTAGGCAAAGAGTACTTCGAAGGTGGCAGAACTCAAAAGGTATAAAATTAAATGCACGATTTCGTAAAAAAATTATTTCGGTTTCTTTTGAGTGTTCTTTGTATTTCAGTAGAATAAAGCTATACTTTACGGGCACTTTCTCTTATCATGAATTATAATAACAATGATTGACTCATTGGTTGCTGTCACGAATCTCTTAATGTGTAAACTTGCAGATTTCGAAGTTCCAATGCAGGAGCCTATTGAACAACTGACGCCAAGGAGCAAACAATGTAAATTATTGGCCAGAACTGGCAAATTTTTGAAAGTTTTCTTACACTTTGTATTGTTCGAATATTACCATGACCCCTTTGATATGAGATGCAGTTAAATTTGTCTTTCTTAATGTCGTACAGTGCCTGAAGAGGTGAACCCTGAATTGTTTGTTCTCTTTGATGCTAACTCACATAAATCCATGGACAACCCCTTGGACGCAGCGACTTATGTGGCCATACTGATAGTGTCCGTAAGTAGCCGATTCCATATTGGCGTGGTGATTATGAAGTGATTTCATTACACTAATTATAGGGAGATTGAAAATAGCGGTTCTTCCGAAGATCCTGCGAAGATCCTGCAAATCTCTTGTCTAGTCCGGCTTTAATTTCGTTTTCTTCTTTCTTTTTCTCAAATAACTCCTCCCCAGAACGAAACGGCGTCTCGCCGTTTTGCAAAATGACGTATCTTGGATCGTAGCACGGGTCTAGTCCGGCGTCAGTCACTGTGTTTGTTTTCGGGGAACCCACAATGCTCGACAAGTTAATTGACGTCGGTGACTTGTCGAACGATCCACAATGGGCCTTGGCAGCAAAGAATTAAGGTAGGACCTTTTGAGCGAAACCAACGCTTCATTGTGGTCTGCACAGCTGAACCAATTCTCCCAGGAAGTATAGAGACGGCTTGGTGAATGTGTTCATAACGGGCACATTGTCAATCTTGTGAGTCGAGTGTTCGGAAGCGTGCAAGTTGTTTTGCTTCTTCGACACGACATGTCTCGGACGCGTAGTCCGTGAGCGTTTATCCGTCTTGTGATATCGTCAGAGAATCTGCGGTCCACGGAATAGCCTAGCAGACGACGTTCGCAACAGAAAGAGCTTTGTGCGCACGCGCTTAATCTCTCCCGTGATGCCGCAATATTCTACGGCACGGCGCTGGCCGTCCCGGCGGTCGACGCTCACTTGATATTATTAAAAATTGGGCCATTGTGCATCATGGTAATATGGGACTCTGCTGTTAGACCTCGGTCTCAGGAGTCCCAAATCCGCGGCATGGCGGTCGACTGCGGAAGCGGGTTCATCATCGCAACACTCCCTATGATCCTGGAGCGCAATCGTCAAACGCCAGACGCGTTGATAAGAGTAACAATGTTTATTCTGACATATCAACGATAAAAAGCTTGGGGGAAGCTTAAAGGGCAACTCCGCTTCATTTTCGATATTCAGAAAACTATGTAGCCCTCTTCAGTATCATATAGGAAAACACCATGTCAAATATTACAATCTAATTCCGTTTATATATTTAATAAACTGGCCAGCAAACCTTCAACTGAGCCAAGTCACCGAAATCTGCCAACTCTAGCGTGCGACCTGAGGCGCAATCGTCAGCGCAGTCAATGCGACGGAGTTTGAAAGGCAAACGTTGAGCCACTACGTCAGAGGCATGGCTACGTCATTCTCACGTTTTGTTTGTTTTTACTTCTCAGAGCGAAATTGAACGATGACGTCATGAGTTCCAACTCCCGGTGTTGGCTGACCGGTCGTTCACGTGATCACCGTAAAGCGGATGTTCTAGCTTGAGCTGCCCTGCCCGCTTATCGGTCTGTTTCTCCGCTCCCCTTCTTCTCTTTCGTCTTCTCCCCTTCTCCCTCTCCCCCAGGCCATTCCGTCCACGCCATGCGAAGCGATATGCCCGCGTCGCGTGTCCTGTCCCTCGCTCCCTCCCGAACGTCACAAGACCACGTGGTTCGACGTGACGTGGCCATGACTCTGACGATCCGAGACCAATGTTGACTGACGCAACCGAAGTTTCGGTTTCGGTATCAGCTGATGTTTAAATTAGGATTACACAAATATTATTCCACATTTCGCGAATCCGGAGACATAGAGTTGTTTAGTAGTGCCTTGTGAATGTGAATCACATGTAAGCCCAAATTTTTCGGAATTGAGCGGAGTTGCCCTTTAAGCTTCACCTCTTAGAGTGGAGCGCCATAGCGTTATCGGGTCCTGTTCGAAAAGCCTTCTCATACAAACGCGTGCTGGTTGCCAAGCCTTGCAAGCGTGTGTGCGTGGTCTTGTCGGGAGCGTCACGTGACGTCACACGTGGTTAAGACGTTACGACCCATTGACCAACTAAGTTTTGGCAGGAACATTTTCCGCTGAATTCGATGTGGAGTTTTTCTGCTATATTAAGCGAGAAAAGCTTTTCGTCAAATTTAGCGGGTAAATCTCATAAGGCAACGCGCGCAATTACGTGTGACGAAAGTCGCTGCACGTGTTGCATTATGGAATTTTTGGTCCCACCGATGCCACCATTGACGCCGACGCCGGATTTTCTGTGACACGAGCTCCCTGAAAGCTATCGCGCTAATAACATCTGAGCTAAGCGCTGGCGGCCACCGTTCAGGTGAGAGGCACCTGACGGTCGAACGGTCGGTCACGAATGAGTTTAGTCACTGGGTTTTCACTGACCGGAGAGCTGGTCTTTTTCCCCCAGTAACGGTCACCCTGCGCGCTCCTGGCTCCCGCGCAACAAACCGAAGCCGCCGCGCCAGGAGTCCTTGGCCCAAGAGATGTTTCCTGCGGTTCATGTTGACTTTGTTGAAATACCGGCACTAAGTGCCCAATAGGAGCGAAGTCACGTTGTTCTATTCTTTGGGGTTCATAAGATCTCCACCCGTAGGGAGAAAAGGGGGGGAGGGGGGGTGCGTTCCGTCGGGATACGGCGCAGTCCTCTCTCTGGTGCCCTTCGCGCGGTCGTATCATGAAACAGACCCATCAAATGTTCGAAACGACGGTTCTCACAACATAGAAATCACATGGCAGATCATCCTGTTGAGATTATCGTGTCGGACACGATCAGGAAGGAGTTCTCTTGATTCATTCAAGCCTGTTTACACACACAGCGGAGCGCTAAGTTAGCGCTACATGAGCGCTCGAAAGAGCGCTCATCTGGCGCTTCCTAGCACGCGACTTCGTTCTAATATAGTGCGTGATTGGCACTTTAGTAGCGCCTTGTTAGCGCTCCAGTAGCGCCATGTTAGCGCTCCAGTAGCGCCTTGTTAGCCCTCCAGTAGCGCCATGTTAGCTCTCCAGTAGCGCCATGTTAGCGCTCCAGTAGCGCCTTGTTATCGCTTCAATAGCGCCGAGTTACCGCTTCAGTAGCGCCTCTTGTACCGCGGTGCTGTGGATTATCGCGTGCACTGTCGTTCCAGTTCCTGTGGTTGGGTGTGCATCAGCAGCACCATGGCGGAAGTGTGGGATGCTCAAATAGAAATGCGACAAATACTCTTACATACGCGATTAGTGCATATGTGTCTGGACGGCTTAACGCCCAGAAGAGCCTTCTGGGTGTGCGAAATCTTCGCCACCGAGATACCGAGGGAACCCGGCGAACCTTGTTCGTAGGCTGAGGGACCGAGACACAGAGCTCTTTCGGAGGCGATTATTTTTAGGTGCGTGTCTTTGAAACCAGGGTCACGCATATCAAATAGGAAGCGATGAGGTTGTACCCAATCAATTAGTCGCTCAGAGTTCATGACCTGGATCGCTTGCCCGAACCTTTGCTTACGAGGATTCAAGGGGACTATTTCTTTGAGTCTTTCCGTCGCAAAGCTTGATGACGAAATTGTGAAGTCGAAACCACTCGCATGACAGCCGTCGAGTGCGGCTCATGGATCGGATATGAGAACTGCGTGAGCACTCCACTTCGGCTCGTAGCCATCAATGCTTCGGCGAACACTCGAGGAGTGGCTCGTGTCCAACCTATGCGGTGATGAACTCTAACTCTAACAATGCTTCCGAACTCTAACAATGCCTGGATCTCAGAAAGCGTTTTCTACTTTGCCATGTCCAGCGCCTTGGTAGGATTAGCGTTAGCGGCATAGGATGGGCACCAGGCAATGTGGCCGCTTGGTCTGGCTCCGAGTTAAAGGGGTGAATGAGGCTCATATCTCGAATTTGTTTGGCGACTATCATCGCCTAGAAAGAAAATCGCAGGCAAGTTTATTCAGCGATAAACGTTAGAAGCCATTTTCAGTAGTATTAAGTGAAAGATATAAAAAAAATCTTTTCATGGCTCCTTTAACCTGGATATCTTAGTTTTCCGAGTAGCAGCGGTCAGGGGCCGGCGACATGAGGCGGGGAGAGGCATTTGACAGGGACTGCCGGCGTCGGGGAAGGTAGAGCGGAAGTATTGGGACTGGGCCGAACTTTTGTTGTTCAAGGAAATACCGGGTAGTAGTGCCGCTGTGAATCGATCATCGAAGGGGCGATGATAGTTCATGGAAGAAATGGAACACTCGGCTACACACGTTTACGGACCAGCCCTGGTCAAGCTGCATCACTGCGCTACATTGCGGCGCGGCGCCTCTCATCGAGATCTGTGTTGCGCGCATGTGGTATTCGCAGGCATGTCAACCCTAGAGTAATATACACAAGGCAAAGAGCGGACACCGCCATAGGCCCCAGCGGCCCAGATAGACGAGTGACAGCTAGCGCTCCTAGCAGGCGGGATTAAGCGTAAGCTGGTTCCGGTTCCGGTCAAGTTAGTTTCTGTTTGGGCATTTCTGCTCCGGTTCTCCGGAACCCTTCTCCTTCTCTTTTTTCCCCTCTCTTTCCTCCTCGCCTCCCTCCTCACTAGAATCTCGGGAGTTACTCGGCTCCCGGAGCAACTTCTTTCCCTTTTTTTTTTTATATCGACGGAGTTTTATTTCAATTTTGAAGACAGAATCCGTGCAAAATGTGTCAAAAAACATTTTTACTTCACAAAACAGACGAGTATATCTTGTTCGTTCGATCTTCATACTGTTAAATTTTGAAGTTACACAATCTCTACATTGACTACTGACTGGTAGAGCATTTCGGGGTCAACAACATAAAAAGGATTCGAAAACATTTTATTGGGCCACATTCGTATATACAGGATTTACTTCAGGCGCTCAGCATGTTTTATAAGAAAAATATATACACAAAAATAAATAAATATGACGGAGTTCGGCATTTCATACACATTGTAACAGATTTTTAGCGGAACAAAAATTGACAAAAAACTTTCAACAGGGAAAATGCTGAGTGATCCCTTCGCTTTCACGACGACTCGGGCACAGGAAGTAAGTGCCGAAATAAATAAGACATCGCTATCATCATCAGTTATAAGAGTATAATAAAAGAGCAAAGCATACAGCGGAGAGTACAAATTCTCAATTTCCTGCTAAGATAAAACACACGAATCGGTACAGCCTGAAACACACTGTGGGAGGGCCATCGAAAGCAATGAGAACTCTATTCAGAATCTGACAAGATTGAACGTTCCTAAACATTCCCAGAAATACATTTGATCAAAAAAAGAAATATGGCGCAAAAAAAAACGGCTAAAAAGCTAGAGAAAGTGGATACAAAAGTGGATGCATTTTCTTTCGAATCTATAACCTCTACACAATATTTTTCATAGAAATTTTATAGAAAGTGAATAAATACTTTTGTAGGGGGCCCATGCTACACATTTGATGAAAATGAGGGAAATGAATGTTTGGAGTGCAAGGTGCACCGCTCAATTCGTAGGCACGTTCTTTTTTTGATCTCGCAACCGCCTCCGTTAATACACTATTAACCCTTAAACTTGTCTAGTGGCTTACCAGCAACTGAAGAGTGCAACGAGACTTTGTCCAAGTTCCGTTAAGAAATCGAACATGCCAACACAAGCGTATTGTGCAAAACATTTTTAAAAACCATTTGTGGCACTCTAGGCAAAGTCAAACTACTCAGTCCCGAAGGTGTGTGATACGAGGCAGCACACACTCCTCAAACATGCGCCACACTCTCTCTTACGACATGAAAGTGATTTTCTAGTTGCTGAATGAAATTAAAGGCAACCTGTGATAGTACTGCTAGGTTCCCGAAGAGTTTTCTAGGCACATGGTATGCTTTCACCACAAGAAAGTGCCGGTGAGGCCTGGTGAAGTTGTCAGACTCATCCCTCGGAAGCTGAGAACAGCCACAACTGTGGCTTGCCTGTTCAAGGAAATGCTTGATGAAATAACCCTCAGTGTAATAAGTGGACGAGTCATCAATTATGTTTGACCTGATGTCTGATGTCTCGTGAGAAATATCCTCTAGCGGCGGGAAGTTGTAAGTTGAAAGATATTCCACATTCTTTACAATTGAACTTTCATGGTGCAAAAATATTGACAACTCCTTGAGGAAGTCAGCCTTGTCATCCTCTACGTTTCCATTGTTTGACAGTTTGAAGAGTTTCTTTATCAGTATGTGTTTTAGTCCTGAGGTGAACTGATACACATTAAGGTTATGCTTAGCAGCCCAGCATTTGTCATAGAGCTCCAAGGATGTTCTCAAGTGGGTCTTGCTGCAGGCGTCGTGTAACTAAGAACTTAAAGTCAGCTGTTTGAAATCTCCTCCCAGAGCTTGAGGACACTCTTTATAGCAACTTAACACCCCATGATGGTTTGTGGCTACCTTCTATTTTGGAACTTCCATGCTGAAATCCATCCGACGTGCTGGTGAAGGAAATGGAGTATCTCGAAATCTCCTTTTAGAATGGCATGACACAGCTTCTGTCTTGTCTTCTTGAATTGTGAGATATTTAGAAAAATCAAACGTCTGTCCATTCTATCGCAGAAATAAGCTGTAGCCATGGGTGCCTCAGGAAGGTCCTCGGCATAAAGAAGGAATAAGACTGCGAGACAGACTGAGACACTCAGTACGTGTGCGGCACGCTTTATTTTCATGTTATTCTAAAAGTTTTGAAAAATGTGTCTCTGAGTAAGTTTCGGAGCCAATCCCAACCTCATCTTATGGGTAGAACGATAAAGTTCGTCAATATGGGACAACTCAATGACCTCTTTTTCAATGCAAAATTTGTGTGCTTGGAGATTGTTTCGTGTTGTTTGGACGAGGTGCGGAACCTCAAGGTTAAAGTAAACATGTTCTTTGTTATCTACAAACAGTTCTTATCAACAGACACACCAAGCTGGTTGGCCAAGCTTACGTTTGAAGCCCCCTGTTCACAGACCAAAGCCTTTACTGTGAAGCCAACAGTCTTGAGCTCCCGGAACGAGAGGAATGAGGAGGCTGCGGATAAAAGAAGGCAGTGTTGAAGTGCGCACAGCAGTGTATGCAAGGGGACTGAACCTACGTCCTGGAAATTCCAGAGAGCACAACAACCAAAAATCTATCTGCAACACCGTTCAACACCGTCATTTGTAAATCCATAGGCAATGTCGTGCGCAGGGTCATAATCAAGTTCTTTTACAAAACAATATCATCGAAAGTCGAGGTGCACACACCATTCCAGCCTGACACCCCGACGAAAACACCAAAGCGAGAAGCTCAAGCAGCTCGGCTCCACAAACTCACACCGAGCATGCGAGCGCGCGAGCGGTCATGCGTCACCTTCTCTGATCCAAAGCCGACCGAACACGCTGCAGCAGAAAGCCCAGACGGACGGCACGCACGGCACGGACGAACGACGCCCGTACGAGCAGAGGCCATGCAGAATGATGCTGTGGCGACGGCGTGCAGGCAAACAGGCGGGCAGGCCCATGGCAGGCCATGGCAGGCGCCATTCATCACGTGGTTTTTGTGACGTATTAGATTGAAACTATTTAGTTGTTTTATGTACATTACATAAATCTAAAGCATAATTATTTAAAAAATAAATACTTCTCACGGAAAGAGCTCTAACTAACTTTAACCAAATTACAGAAAAGCGCCACGTGGAGGAGGGCATTAAATGCACTATCTGAGCCGCGAATCGGCTTCTGTGTCCTCTCTTTACGTTTACTATATTACTCTATGTGTCAACTCTCCCGCTTCCGGCTGACGCCTTAGTATCCTGACGAATACGGCGCCCGGCGACGCTTCGGTAACCACTGCTGGTCACCGTGCCACTGCTGTGCCTCGGTGGCGCGATGACTGGCAAAAGCTACGATATCAATTATAATTTGCGCCGTCCCGGCATGGAATGCTTCCAGCTCAGCAGCCTGGAGGACGGCTGTTCTGTACTTTTTTTTTTGGTTTTATGCGCCTTTTAAGTTATTTCAATATTTCATTTAATAATGCGTGCAATGTATAATAAATTACGCTAACTGATACTGTGTTTTTGCTGACTGATTGGCACTCCAGCAAGTGCAGAGATTATAGAAGGCTTCTGAAACAAAGCAAAAAAAAAACTAAAAAAATTACACCACCTTCCCGAGGGGAATCATGGGGTGATGAGGAGCTGACGCTTGCTTGCGCCAACCCACTAACTGACGGGACTGTTGCTTACATCACACTTCATCGGAAGAACGGAGTGGTGTCAACAGCGGGTGAACTGAACGCGCGCAGCGCGCTACCGCTGGTTATATTCACACTTGAAGGAGAGGAGACTAGAGGAGGAGAGTTGCGCATGCGCGCGCGGTGTGAGTAGAAGCGAACGCACGCGAAGTGCACGCAGCTGGTAGAGAGAGAGAGCGGAAAGAGTAACGCGCAGCTGTTGGAGAGAGGGAAGGAGGAGAGTTGCCCATGCGTAGTGTGAGTGCGGACTACGACGCCGCGGGACATAGACCCGAGCAAGAGATGCTCTGCATCTAAAAGCAGAATGGCTGTTTCTTTTGGACACTGAGCTGGGTAAAACAATACCATGCAAGACGGCGAGGGGTAGAGTTGATATCTCGGCTTCTGCCCCTCATTGCCCCAGCAAGATACAGGTGCGGCACGGCTGTCAAGGTGGCTATCGAAGCGGCGCCCGGCATTGTATTCGTTAGATGAAGAAGGTGTCGGACGGAAGCGGGAATGTTAATATGCCTGTGAGTAACCAAAGGGCGCACATGCGTCCACAACGAATCTCGACCACAGCCGCCGCGCCGCAAGGTAGCGCGGTAATGCAGCTCGCCGACGGCTCGGGTAGTTCGTTAAGTTTTGTGGCAGGCTGTACGTGGTCGGTTGTTCTATCGGCTGCGTCAGTAACCAGTGATGTGGCCAGCCGCGATGCAGTGGAAGCAGTGCTACAGTTGAATGTACTCCTTGCCTTCTTTTGAAGAACGATCTCAAAGAGTCAACACTTAAATTATGTAATACAGCCAACGAAATAATCCATAAAAAAGAAGAATAACATCTATGGTTATGACTAACTAGTTACCTAGCTCGTAATAATGTTTAATCCTCGGTGTTCACTGTAGTTGCAAGGCGTACGTATGAAGCGACAATGCTGTGAACTGCTGCATGTCTGAGAATTTGTCTTAATTCTCTCTCAGAAGCGATATAACATTAACTGAAGAAAAATGGGGGCTTGTTGGGATGTACCCTTTAAGTGCAGTGTATTTCAGGCTCCTTTCATTGCAATGAAAATGTAATAAGCACAAATCAACTGAACAGTTCACAAATGATTAATACATACATTTCTGTTTATGTGAACTTCCGTTTTGAAGAGATGGTTAGCCCACGTGTTGTAGTAAAGCTCTGTGGTGTTTCAATATTAAAGGTGAGTACCAATTTTGGTTAAAGAGGGTAGAGTCATACGATATTAGGATAATGAATTTTTATAATTATCGGGTTAGCAGAAAGACCACATATATGAATGAAAATAGCCCTTGTGGGATGCTGCGTCGTGGTGACGAGCGAATCCCAACATAGAAAAGGAACGGCGGTTTTATTGCCTCGGCGGCGTCGGTCGACGGACGTTCCTCTGCCCCGCGTGACTGTGTAGCGCGCGGCCGTGCTTCCCCGAAGCAGACGACGACGAGGTTGTATAGCGCCAAAATGCTGGTGATTGTGCGTCGCCACATCACCCCCCCGCGGAGTGGAGAGCCCTCAGGGCTTGTAAAAATCCGGGAAGCGTATTTGACGTCCACAACGTGTAGTGACTGGCGCGGGCTGCGGTGTCGGTGGTTGTGGCTGGACGCTTGAGGATGCACTCGGGTTGTTTGATTCGTCCGAACGGATATATGCTGGCTTCAGCCGGTCGATAGAAACGCGGATGTCCTTCCCGTTCACGTGTAGAGTGAAATCTTTCTCGTCGCGACGGGTAACCCGGTAGGGTCCGTTATAAGGCGGCTGAAAAGGCGCGCGGACGGTGTCGTCGCGGAGGCAGGCGTGTGTCCACGTCGCCAGATCCTTAAAAACAAAATGCGTAGGCTTGCAGTGATGCGCAGCAGGTGACGGGCGGAGGGCGGCGATAGTGCGTCGGAGCCTGGTGACAAAATCGGTGGGGTCTGATGTGGCGATGATGGATTGTGGGGCAGCAAGAAATTCCCCTGGTAGGCGAAGGGGTTCCCCGTAGACTAGCTCTGCGGATGTAGCTTGAATGTCCGGTTTGAAGTTGGCGCGAAGACCTAGGGTGACGGCTGGGATCGCTTCGAGCCAGGTTGATTCGGGGTGACATATGATGGCTGCCTTGAATTGCCGGTGGAAGCGCTCAATCATCCCATTGGCGCAAGGATGGTAACTGGTGGTCCTCAAGCGCTCGAACCCGATGGTGAGCCCGAGGAGCTTGAAGAGTTGCGATTCGAACTGTCTCCTTGGTCGGTTGTGACGCGGCGAGGGAGCCGAAGCGAGATCCAACCGGTGAAGAAGGTCGAAGCGACGTCTTCCGCGGTGATTCTCTCGAGGGGCCATGCCTCAGGCAATCGAGTATATCGATCGATGGCTGTGAGGCAGTAGCGGTAGGGTCCGGCTGGCGGAAACGGGCCTATGATGTCAAGATGGACGTGTTGAAAACGACCAGAGGGCTGAGGAAATGCTCCCAGCGGTGAAGTGACATGCCTGGTGATTTTGGCGCGCTGGTATTGAATGCAGGAGCGCGCCCAGTTGCGGCAGTCGCGCTGCATGAAGGGCCAGACGTAGCGGTCAGCCACCAGGCGTGAAGAAGCGCGGATTCCGAGATGGCTGAGGTGGTGTAGCTAGTGGAAAAGGCTACGGCGATAGGACGGGGGCACGTAGGGTCTGGAGTGTGCTGTGGAAATGTCGCAGTAGATGGTTGTAGTCGACCCAGGAACGGGGACTTGTTGCAGCTGTAGCGAAGACCCACCTTTAAGGAGTTGCTGAAGTTCCGTGTCGGTTGTTTGAGCTTCGGCGAGAACATCAGCTGTTATTGGCGAAGATCTGATAGCCGATACACGAGAAAGCGCGTCGGCGACCACGTTATCTTTTCCGCTGACATGCTGAATGTCGGTGGTGAACTGGGCGATAAACGAAAGCTGGTTCTGCTGGACTGGCGGAAGTTTGTCACGGCGTTGAGAGAAGGCGTAGGTTAGAGGCTTGTGGTCGGTATAAATTGTGCAGTGCTGTGCCTCGAGGATGTGGCGAAAGTGCTGAACTGCTTCGTAAATGGCGAGAAGCTCTCTGTAGTAAGCTGGCCAGTTCGTCTGAGCGGAGGTCGTAGTTGTGTCGGTGGGGCTGGCGGTGGGAGGAGACGTTTTCCGAATGGAGAGTTTCTTTGAGAAAAATTCCAAGGGACGCCGGATGTTGTCGACACGCTGCATGAGGGAGGCACCGACTGCGAAACTGGAGGCGTCCGTGAAGAGCCCCAAGGGAGCGTCTGGTACGGGATGAGACAGAAGTGTGGCATCGCAGAGTGCAGTTTTGCATTTCTCGAAATTTCGCGCTAAAGCTGGCGTCCAGGTGACGGGTTGGTTGCCTCGTAGACCAGCCAAGGCATCATGAAGAAGAGCTTGGTAGTCAGCTGTGTGAGGCAAGAAGCGCCTGTAGAAGTTAAGCATGCCGAGGAAACCACGGAGGTCTTTAGCGGAGGACGGTTGAGGATAATTCTGGAGGTCTGCGACGCGGTGAGGCAAGGGTCGAGTTCCCTCTGATGAAATTTCGCGACCGAGGAAGGTGACAGTGGGGGCGCCGAGAGTGCTCTTTTGGATATTGACGAGCAGACCGTGGTCATCAAGCCGTTGGAAGAGTAGGCGAAGGTGCCTATGGTGGTCTTCGGCGTTTTGGGAGAAGATTAATATATCGTCAAGATAGACGAAGCAGAAGTCGAGGCCGCGGACGACTTCGTCGATGAAACGTTGAAAGGTTTCTCCTGCGTTCCTCAGGCCAAAGCTCATGAAGGGGAACTCGAACAAGCCAACGGGTGTAATGATCGTGGTTTTAGGGATGTCCTCCGGGTTTACAGGTATTTGCGTGTAGGCCTTCACCAAATCTTGCACAGAGAAGACGTGGCAGCCTTGGAGACGGTGGGCGAAGTCCTATATGTGATGAATGGGGTATCTGTCGGGGATGGTGCGTGCGTTGAGGGCGCGGTAATCCCCGCAGGGTCGCCAGCCTTCAGTCTTCTTCGGGACAAGGTGAAGCGGTGAGGCCCACGGGCTGTCGGATCGGCGGGCGATTCCTTCGTCCCGCGTGACTGCGTAGCGCGCGGCCGTGCTTCCCCGGGGCAGACGACGACGAGGTTGTATAGCGCCAAAATGCTGGTGATTGTGGGTCGCCACACCCTCAATAAAAGCTAATTGCAGTTTATTAAAAAAGTGGAGGAAAATTTTTTTAGGATTGGACACTTCTTTGCGTATGGACTTTTACCATACACTCGACCAAGCTGGTACTTATCGCTAAATTATGGTATGTATCTTTCACATTGCCATCAGAACTACTAAGCGACCAATGACCAGTCCTTGTGGTTGGAGTAAGGAGTTTTATACCTATTCGTTTTTGTTTTTGACGAACAAACAATATTATGTCTACGCTGTCAAAGTGCATATCCCACATACAAAAGGGTATGTTACCGCGAACAGGTAAGTTTTATAACTATTACGAACATAATTGGGGTCTTAGCGCTTGAACGATGCTATGAGTACCATTGCAGCATACAAGCGAGGACACATCCACGAGCCAAATACAAAAAGATACGCAATTTTTTTACAAATTCACTCAAAGTCGAAGAGCGCAAATGTTTATCGATATGTCATCTGCTGTAATATATTTTTGGCGTGTCGCGAATATGTCATGATACATTTTGAAACATCGCTCATACAAAGAGCCATGATACCAGCATGCGACACGCAGAAGACGCTCCTAGAGAATGATTCGCTTCGGACAGAACATCAGTACCCTGCAACGCTGACTCGCGGTCCAGTAACCAACTTCCTTTTAGTTGTTTTAGAGCGCCCGTTTCCGGTTAGGCGCCCGCTTAGGCGCCCGTTTCCGGCTTAAGCGGCGTCGGCGTCGCCGTCGGCGTCGGCGTCGCCGTCGGCGTCGGTGTAACCGCGCGGTGCATTATGGGACGCGTAACGTCACTGATGACGTCATCGGCATCCGCATCGTCATCGGCATCATCTCTTATGACGTCATCAGTGACGTAACTGATGACGTCATCGGCATCTGCATCGTCACCGTCATCGTCCCTGATGACGTCATCAGTGACATCACTGATGATGTCATTGGCACCCGCATCGTCATCGTCGCTCATGGCGTGATCGGAATTTGCATCGTCATCGCCAATGATGAGGTCATCGGCATCCGCATCGTCGTCGTCACTAATGACGTCACTAGTGATGATGCCGTCATCAGTGACGTAACTGATGACATCATCGTCATCGTGACGTGCTTCATAGGAGTCACGTGACCCCCGTGAGGTCACGGGGCCCTGGTGACGTCACGTGACCCCCGTGAGGTCACGTGACCCTCGTGAGGCGACGGCGACGCGGCTCGGAGGGAGGAGTAGCAGACAGGATGAGGAGGTGAGGAGAAGGGAGGAAGGATATACCTTCCCCTCTGTACATTTCCCCTCCTCCTCCTCAAGAGCTGCGCTCTAATTCGGCGTTAAAGGGAGTTGTAAATGGCTTTAATTATTTTTTTCTTTTGAAATGAATAAAGGGCCCTTTAGGCCACATCAATTGGTGACCCGAAGAACGACACCGAAGGCGTACTTTATCGTGGAGCCATCGGCCAACGCATCGGTCGTCCGGAAGTGCGTCATCCGGCTCGAAAGTCCCCTATATGTCGAGGACATCCCTTCTCAAACATAGAGCAGAGCCCACCCGAAGGTGAGCCAGCGCTATCCGCACTTTTTGTTCTGCTTCCAACATTTTGAGCGAATAATCCCCGAGCTTGGTTTACTCAAGTAGAAGTTTGATTTAACCTAAAGAGGATTAGCGCCCAGCTGTCAAGGTTTTTTATTGTAGTACCCGGCCTGCCACCAGAAATTGCTGAAGAGCTCGACGACGTGCTATCTGCGACGCCAATAGCAGATGCCTACGATCACCTAAAGGCAGCCACTGTGCTTTAAAAATCGGAGTCGACAACCAGCCGCCTGAAGCACATTCTCACTACAGAAGAATTCGGAGACAAGCGCCCGTAGCGACTACTACACCGTAAGCGAGAACTACTTAGGGATTAGACGTTCGAAGTAAGTAACCACATGAACGTAAGCGTTTCTCGCAATGTCTACCCTCAGGCGTCCGTATGGTTCATGCTCCCACAACTGACATGCCCTTGGACAGTCTTGCGGTGAAGGCTGACCCTGTGCAAGAGTACGCGGTGCCCACCCTCTCCGGGCCAAGCTTGACCAGCTAACGGCGACTGTCGCCACTTTTCAAACACCTTCCCGCGACCCGCGGTGTCCTTCGGGACTCAGCTCCTCCCAAAACCGGAAAGCATTTGAAGATTATAAATAAATAAAGGGCAAACGCCAAACAATCCCTAAAAGATCGTAGGGTCCCAACGTTTCGGTGTCGGCTCGGCACCTTCTTCGGGGGGGGGGGGGGGGGGGGGGGCTATTTAAAAGAGAAGCAGCTTCTTTCTTTTCTTCTGCGGTGAATACGGCAGTATCTTCGTTTTTTACAGTGGTTAGTTTTCAAACCAGGTGCGGTACCTTCATTTTCTTCAAAGTTGGTTATTTACAAACGAGGATCAGCATCTTCGTTTTCCTCTATGGTAGGGGCCTGTTTCTTTGTTGTCTCCTCTAAGTGTCATAGTCCACTGACGTATGCTGAGGGAAAGGTGCCGGAGGATCGATTAATATTTCCTGGTGCGGTCTTTATGCGCCATGACTCAATGAAGAGCCGTTGCCGCCAGTTGGTTTCTACATCCAGGATTCGGGTATTTTCAAAGCCGATGGTGTGGTCATTGTCCTCGCAGTGTTCCGCAACAGCGCTACGCTCTCGATCAAATTTGCGTACGTCATTTTTTTTTTGGCGGACTCTTTCCTTGAGGTTTTTTGTTTCGCCGACGTATCAAGCGGAAAACTCAGCACAAGAAATTTTGTACACAAGGCCTTGTGCTTTTTCTCTCGCTGGACGGTCTTTCGGACGAGGCATTAGGCGCCCAAGTGTCAAAACAGGTTTGTGAGCCACCTGAATACCTTCTTTGGCCAGCGTAGAAGCCAGAGTTTCGCTAGTTCCCTTTATATAAGGTACACAGACACGGATGTTAGGGCGGGAGTGCGTACTAATCTGTGGGTGCTCAAGACAACGGGCAACACGACTGATGAAGCTGTTGGTGTAGCCATTCTTTTTGAGGTCGGCGATGACAGCCTGTTCTTCACTTTATCTTTTTTTGAGGAGCAGATGTTCCGAGTTCTGGACAACAGGGTCGCAACCACCGAGGCTTTGTGACTCTAAGGGTGGTATGAGTCAAACCGAAGGTAACGTCCAGTGTGGGTCGGCTTTCTGTATACGGTGAACTCCACGTCTTCACCTACTCGTTTGATAAGCCCGTCCAGAAACGGCAAGGTGCCGTTTTTTTTAAGCGCTAATGTAAACTGGATGGCCGGCTCGACGGAGTTTAGGTGTGCTAGAAAGTTGTCCACCTCTGATGTTTTTAGGATACAAAAGCAATCATCGACGTACCGCAGGAACACTTTGGGGCTAGCCGAAAATGAGTGCAGCGCCCTTGACGATGACTTGACGATGGAAGGAATGGAACAAAGGGCGCTGCACTCATTTCCGGCTAGCCTGGACGACTTTCGGCCGACAGGTATCTTGAGACTCCGGGACGTCGCGGATGAGGTGTGCGGACTACAGCCGCCTGGCCGATTCCCACCAGTGCTCAAACTCGTTTGAATTCTCCTAAACCTCTCCACCAAGACACATAAACCTGAAAAATTAACAAAAAACGACGGAATACTGACCTTGACCAAGGAAGCTTATAAGTACGTAACACACTTCATTGTACTTCGTGCCATTCGGGACACTCCCGTGGGCAAGATTTCACCCGATTATGCATCTAAAAGAAACCTGTTCCTAAAACGCGTATGTTTCTTACTACCTCATCCTGTGCAGTCTCTTCCTTAAACGAATCTCGCTTTCGCGCTGTTCATTTAAATTAAATTGTGAGTGGATTCTTATGATCGGACTCCATGGGCGTTTCACTTTCGGATGTGTTATTTCCTGTCTTCTCGTCGATGCCATATGTTCCTAACGTTTAAGGCTAACTGTAAACTCATGCACTCCATCAATTCGCAGGATGTGATAACTCCACAACACTAAGTGCTCCGCGCCCAATGATTTCACCCGGTGGGCTTGCTAGATCCGCTTGGCCCAACAACCGGTCAATATATATATACATATTTTTTGCAGGCCTATAATAACTTGGAACAAATCAGTTGCTTAGTTACGCAAGTTCCAACTTCCCCCGCAACGCACACAGATTTGATTGTTTTTGAACCCAGCGCGACATAGTTAACTGTAAACAATACCTCAATCAAATCGTTGATTTGACCGCATTCATGTTGGTCGAAAAGCGATTTTTCTTCCCGTGAAACGTGGCTTTCGGTTGGGCGAAAGCCCGTTAACAGATGTTACTTCAAGAAGACCATCGCAGCCACGAACGAACATCGCAAGAACAAAAACAATGACAGAAAAACTGACGTCACTCGCGCCGTTATACGACGTACTTTGAGTGCAAGCGAACACATGGCTGCTTAATATTGGAGTGGATTTTTTTTTTTTGTCTTTTGCAAGTAATTACAGCATGACGTTTACTTTGTACCGGAATTCATCAAAGGGGCCGTTCAATGTACCTTCTGAGGAATTACATTAGTGAGAAAAAAGAAGCATACTAGTAACAATATTTATTGCCCAGGAGATCACCGAAATAGTCCGTACTTTTAAAACCACGACTATAAAACGCGAGAAGCTCAGATCATGTATTCAGTGACCGGGTTAGGGTCAGTCTATGTCATGATTCATGTTGATATTTGTATGTACTGTGTATGTGTATGCTGTCTCTATGTGTGGACTGTTTAGGTTCAGCAAATGCTATCAGCTATCATATGTAATATCACTTAGCGTGTATGCGTGTGTGTGCATAAAAAAAGAGTCTTCGAACGAAATACCTGAGCAAGCAAATGTTTGCGTGCCTAATGAATCAACGGAACATACCATCCCCTATCCGAGATATTTTCAATTGCCCTTTTAGAAACCGCCAACTTGTGGCCAGCAATCTAATCTTCCGTCACGGGTTAGCGATATGAGATACTTTCCGGACCGTGCATGAGCCAACTAGGCGGCATTGAATAAGCTTTTTTCTGAACGAGTATTTCTTTCGCGAATGGTTTACCACTCCTTTCTGACGTACGGCGCTAATGAAATAGTTATGACGTGCAGAATAGCAAAGGTACGGCGTGAAGTGCATGCAATGGCCGAGTTTCTGTGTCCCTGTTTAACATCCCAGTGTTGAAAACAAAGAGAATGAGTGACGGCATTCGAAACTCAAGTTTTCTTACCTGCGTGGGAAACCTGCTTCGGCAGTAAATACAGTTGGTGCAGATATCCTGTTATACTTTAATTTGCTACTGCGCTCGCTCCGAAAGCAATTACTTGTTTGGATGGGTGCATAGCGGCTGACTTATTTTTGGCGAGGCCTGCTTAGCAGACAGTTGGGGGCCACTAGTAGAGCGACGCATTTGCCTGTCGGTAAACAATACCAGCTATTTTTCGTTGAATCGTGGCAGCGTTCCGCATCGAGAACGAGATAAAGGTCGTCGCTAAGCCTTCTTGAGCTCAAATCATTCGGTTCAGGGCCACCAAATCCTTCGATTCGGGGCCGCCATAACGAAATCAAGACAAGAGAAGGACATTGCTCTGAGTTTGTAGAAAAGTACATTGCACCGTTCCTAAATAAACACAGGGGACAAGAGCTTCGGCCTTTACAGGGGGATATATAAACCCCTTTTTTCCAAGGTTGCATCGTTAAGGAAAAATACGTCAAAATAAGAAATTAGCATACTTAATACATCAATTTATGAACGATCATCCAGATATTGTGGGAATAATACAAAACGTGCGTCATAATATAGCTTCAAAATGATAAACACGTACGTATTGTGATGTGGCGTAAATGTAAAAAAAAAGAAAGTAATTGACTCATTTTAGTTCCTCCATTTCTCTCCATTCATTGCGTGTAGCAAAGTCAACAGAACTGTGTCACTAAAAAATTATTTGAGTGGCATCTTCCGTATGACTAGTGCATAAAATATTACGTTGTTTTTTCCTTGTGGAGGTAGAGAGATTGAATGCTGTGCTGTGTTCTACTGCGGAGGTTTTGTGCTAGTTTTTTTTTAATACACGTGTCTTGCAGTGTCTGCTGATGCAGTCAATGCACTAAAGTCCTTGAACCTCGTCAGCCAGAATGTATCTGCCTTTTTTTCCTTTCCCCCAAGAGGTTGTGTGCCATAAATAAACATGTAAATAAATATTTATGTTCTTCATGCAGCGAAAACAAAAAGAAAGGATACACAGGAAGTTCACACATAACGGAATAACGTATATCAATGCAACAAGTACGGCGTTGGCGCTTTCTGATGAAGCAAAAAAGAAAACCTATGATAAGTACGACATGGTGGTCCTTTTAACAAAGTAAGTGCTAACTTTATTATATCAAAAGCCACTTAACACTGAGAGTTTTGAAAGCACGCTTACGATCAGCTTAGACATGATTTGATGTCGCCTGCATACTTACCATTTTGCATAAAAATAAATGTGTGATTTCAGACAAAGCAGTGATGTGTACGTCCTTTTTGTTTCCGTGCCTGTGGTTTTGTTATGTAGCCTATTACAGCGAATTCACTCCTACAATTACTCTCATGATTCTGGGTTTCGTGTTATTTTTTGGACTACTTAAAACATTGCGATGTTATTTCAACATGAATGGCCATAAACTCATTTAATTCTTATTTAGTTTATTTGAAATTTATCGGCCTTATCGCACTCCGCCTCATTGCTTGATCCGGTTAATAGACGCCTAATATTAAGTCCTGGAATTAACGCATCCTCTAAGTAATCTTAAACATGCAAAGAGGTGTCTCTATCTTAATCGGCCATACTTAGACTTCGGTTGCTGGCCATTGTGCGTGATAGTGCCATTAAGGGTGGACAGCAGCAAGAAATTCGACCTAGTTATTGTTGCTTATCAGCTATCTCTCTGGCAGGTTGAAATGTTCAAGCGACTCGCAAAGGTTGCCTACTTTCTGATTTAAAAAAACACACTTGCAACGTATGAAGACCCGGAATTCTGAATTGGCGCTTTAAAAAAGAGCTACCATTCGCATATACATTTCCGCAAAACAATCGTATAGCCGGTCATTTCAGTAATCGGAAATGAGTTTGGGGACAAAGACAACAATACGTTTAAAAGGAAGCACGAAGTTTCTAGTGTACGATTGCGAAAGGTGTTTTAGATGTACACACAAGTTCCAGTATTGTACTTGAGACTTAATATTTCCGTCTAAACATATCAGTCTACTTCGCTCTCATATTAACTTGGTTTCATAGCTACCATAAATATCAGCGGTTAGCTGTCGGAGTTCTCTGGGTAAATGAGCAGAGGAAAGAATTTTTCAGAGAGCGCGAACTGCGACTAATGTCTCTAATGTATAGGTCTTTGAGGAAAAACAAAACCGAGTTTCTTCTCATCGCAAATTTAAACTACACATCAGCAGACGCTTTGTCTTCCTCCACATAGAGCACTCGCAGTTAGGAGTAGATTAAAAAATTTCAGAGCTTATTGTAACCTTTTGTTCCCCCCTGCATAATGCCTAACGGCGAAGCAGGCATTTGTGCAAATAAAATAAATAAATAACTCAAAAGTTAAGCGCGTTTTCTTGGATGTAATATAAGCAAATGAGGCACGTTCCTAGTTCCAGACGCAACTCATCTTCATGTACTCGCGGGCTTTGTTGGCCGCTATCTCTACAATAAAAATTATCCAAAATTCCTTCTAAGCTCAGATACAAAGAGTGCTAAGATCTTAAATTTTGGTACTTGGTTTCAACATCAAGCGCTACATTTAGACGGATGCAACGCATTTCGTGATGAATAAATTCCAAATTTCGTATCTCCCTAAAGCTTTTTAATATTTCTTGTACATCCCCCGAATTTTAAATACTAAAGAAACTGCGTTATAAGAAAAAAAATCTGAAAACAAAAATTTTGACTGCTATCAGTATGTATGTGAGGATGTGGAAAATTTAGCTGTTTCCGTGTATAGTTGGAGGCAATATATGTGTCACCAATCCACTTATGCTTGAAATTTTTAAATTGTACCTATGAATTGTGACTTGTATTCAGGAGAGGGAAAATACCTAATAAATGCTTAATTTTTTTTATAGACTTAATTTGGCAATCAAAGAAGGTGACGTCTTCAAAGATGTTGCAGGCACGTAAGAAATTGTCGTAGGCAAATGTTTTGTAGAAATGTATATGCACCGCAAAAATGATCTAGCTTCACCAAGTGTCAAGCCAATAGAATAAAATACCATATAGATGTCACGGACACATTATGTCATTGACTCTTTTGTACAATACGACAAAACAATACGAGGACGCAGCTTTGCCAGATACAAAAGTCTTATAGAGACTCACTGAAAATTCACCAGACACTAAGATAAAACTTAAAAAAGGTCTTAACGGCATCATTCAATATATATATATAGTTAGAATGTAAATTAGCCACTAGGATATTACCAGCTTGACGACATAAATTTGCTGTAAAACAGAACGGGCCAGCGGTGCACGAATATGACGAACACCATGATGGTGCACGTTTAAAGCTGTCTGATTGGCACCATCAGCTCCCAGCGTCGGCTGCATCTGGGGTTAAGGTGAAACAAGGTACAGCAATAAAACGTCACTCTTTTCTAGCTGAGGTATTTAAATCCTATAAGTTCATTTAAATTAAATAAATGTATCTTAAATTAACTAAATCTGATCTAGATAAAAAGACCTGAATTATTTTAATTTGTTTTTAAATCATTCATATCTTACACCCTGCGCATCACAGATGTCCGATAGGGAGGAATTCTATGCTTACATTGAGGGGCTGAGCACACCGCTAATACAACTGGTTGTTGCACATTCAAGAAGCTGGGGGGTGTTGTTTACAAAACAGTAACGAAAATGTTGGTCGGCGCGCCAATTGTTCTTTCTGAACTCCAGAGCGATGGGGGAGAATGCGTCAGTGCAAAGCCGCCAAAATGGAGGCTCCCAAATGAGTAAGAAGACTGGCACGACCAATTCGACAGGGACCTTGATAACGACTAGTTAGATAGCTACCTCCATGCAGGCGACTCGTGTGAAAACATCGGTGACTTGCTGAACCGGTGGGAATCTCAAAGCAAGACATTTTGACGCCTTTCATTTCTTGCGGAGAAGGTTCTATGTATTTTTACAACAGGGGCCACCAGGGAAACGAAATTTGGCTCCGCGGGCGACGTTATTCAAGATAGGGGAACGTGCCTAAAGCAAGATTCATTGTATAACCTTTTGTTCTTGCACCAGAACGTACAGATTTTTCTTCCGTAATAAAATATTGGTCAGAAGCTCACTTTTATTTCTTTCCCTTCCTCGTCCCTGGCAATTATACAGAATAAATGAAAACAATTCTATGTGTGCGGCCCCGGAAGAAATTATGTTTATTTGTAGAAAGCTGCCTCCGAAGAAATTTTATGTGGAAATAATTCATCTGACATTGGTTCATGTCGTTCAACTGGTCTTGGGGATAAAAAAAAAATTGAAATCGGCGTTGCACTTTGTTGCTGAGGTGTCTAGGCCAGTCCATTCCTCTATATCGTTTTCTGATGTTTTTTTTTATTTATATGAATAATATAACTCTTTGGTGCCACAGTTCGACTAGCCCAGTTAAATTGTTACGTGTGTTATTCGTATGAGCGTCAGGCAATGACATACAAGGAAGAAAACTGCATATCAGCGATTCACCTCCAGCGATTGCTTTAAGTGCATATAATTACGTTCTCTAATACATTGGTACTGCACCCGGCGAAGTTGAGACAACATGCCATCGAATTCGGGCCTGGGCCGGGCCTGTTTTAAAAGGTGGCGGCATGGGTCGGGCCGGATAACATAGAAAAACATATTTGAAAAAACCGGAGACGACGGACGAAGAAGGGGTCTGTACCCTTCTTCTGCCGTCGTCTCCGGTTTTTTTTTTTTTCAAATATGTGTAACATCAACTAGCTCGCCTGTTTATTTACTCTTTCTTCTAACATAGAAATTTCTCGGGCTCTGGCCGTGCCTGGGCCGCCCGGTTTCAAACACCTGGGCCGGGCCTGGGTTAAAAACGCAGTCCGTGCAGTGCTCTACTCCCCGCTACCAGGGGGAGAGGAAGAGACGGGGGAAAGAAGAGAAATGCAATTGAACAGGGCTCGCGCGCACGCAGCTTGCTGCCGTTCTTTCGAGGAGCGGCTCTTCTTTTAAGTTCAGTGTGACGTAACGACATTCCGTTTATTTCTAAAATATAAAAAAGTGTTTGCTGTCTTTTCGAGCAAAAGATTGGTGTCTCCGTGGTGTGGCCACAACATGGTTGACAATTAGAAAATAAAAGACCCGCTAGATATTCGTTGCAGTATCCCTTTAAAACGTACAACTGAAACCAAATTCTCAAGCGCTGACAAACTTCTTATATTGTGAGCTCCATTCATATTTGCTATCACAAGTACCTCTATGTCCCTGCCAATGGCCGTCCGCTACAGCGGTTAAATGACTGGGGATGTGAGCATGTCGTATAGTAAAACAATTCCACGAAATACCTACCCATGTATTACGCCAGAGAAACTCTTAACCTAGCGCAAGCCTGGCAACCCAGAGGACAAAGCTGGTTCTAAAATGGTTTTGTTTCAAGGCGCTATTTTGTGTCAGTGTACCTTTCTTTAACGCTTCCATAGAGTTTCTCAAACCTCGCCACATAATAGGCAGAGTGCCGGACTTGAGACAGATATGCCACACTATGAAGCAAATAACCAACTGTGAAGCTTAAATCTAGTGCCTGTTTTGCGATTTGGGCCAAAAGTAGGCACATAAAATCCAGAAACCAGAAATGAAGCCAGGTTTCACACTTTATTGGCGACTTAGACAAAAGAATGCCAGACTACCGCCAAACAACCAGCAGAGGAGTACAAATATTTTACTTGTTTGACCAACTATAGTGCGAAAGTACCTGAATTCCGGCCAAAGATATTAACGTTCGACTTACACTGTCTTCTGGTATTCTAAGGCCCTATATTCCCAGACAGACAAAACAAATGTTCTAAGCTGCTGCGTTATCTGGTAAAATGTCTTTCGAGGGTTTATGTAATGTTGCTGCACACACGAAAACAACAGAGCATTGCTTCGTGAGTTCTATAATTTAACGCTGTCCACTCTGATCATACCTTGGAAAAAAAAATGACTTGCAATACAAAACGTACTGTTAATAAAATATTAGGAACAAGGCCTGAACATTAAGCAAGTCATCTGCTTCAGATATCAGAAAAAATATGTGTTTCTTGCATCTCGTTTAGGCAGAGCTATTTTAGCGGGAGTATGCACTACATTTAAGGTAGCCATTGTAGAAGATGGTGCCTTGTCCTTTGCGGGAGCAACTGCACTTTCTCAAATCATCGTGCACCTGTAAGTTATCAAACCTTTTATATTTTATGATTTTACTGGATAAACATGCCTTCTCAGACGTTCTGTAGATATCGATGTATTAGTATGTGTCTGCTGGAGTCAAGCGAATGAGTTCAATGCTTTTTGAGTCTGAAATAAATATTGTGGTGCACCATATCGAGCGGCGTACTTGCTCAAATGTCAGAACAAATGTCTTTCAGTATTGCACTTCTTATCACGGTTCTAATGGCATTCTCAGGAATATGCCTACTTGTCTTATGGCGCTATGCTTAAAAGAAACGGTACCATCAAATGGCAGTAAATTTACAAAAATGTTCTGTCCATAATACAATGGTTACTTTTTATGATTAAATTAAAGACACTCTTTGCGTGAGCTCAGATGACAAGCATTCAATCAGGGAGAAATAGTGGAGTATGTCCCCTGTGTTTAAAAGTGACTGGTATTTTTTGTTGCATGCAGAGCCCTGCGATGGGACTTCATAAATTTCCGGTTCATTTCTGGTCTTTGTCGATTCTCTTCATACCTCAACTTACGTTTACAAAAAAAATTTTCGTGAGTGTCGATTAATTGTGGTGTCGGGGCGACACCAATTAATTGACAGTTCACTACAGAATCCTGTTTTTTTTAAAGGACACATTAAAAACAATTCCATAGAGCAGCGTGAGACAGCATGGGTGTGGAATGGTAGGGGCGATCGGTTGTGTTTTACTCATGCTGCTTGCGACCACGCAAAACCTGTCTTACTATTTTTTTTTTTTTTGTGTGGATACTTTGCAGATCTAACAATAATCGCAGCAGTTGAAGTTTGGAGTAATATTTTTCCTCTTGTTTTGTAATTTATATTCGTTCTGCATTATTTCCGCTAAGGAAGTATGAAAATTTTTTCCTGGTAAACTTCAAGATATGTAGCAGCGTTTCACGATCGACTCCAGGAATGACAGTACTTACCGATTCCCGTATTCATTGCGCGGATCGCAGATAAGCAAGTTATGAGAGTAAGCTCCTGCATACGCAGCCAGACTTACGGGAGCCACACACAGTTATTCGCTACCGTGAAGGTTATTTAATTAATGGCTGCCTCTTTTTATGAGTGCAGGATATTTACGGAAAAATCGTTTTTGTTTGTTGCCCGGCAAAAGTATTATTTCACAAAATTAAGAAAAATTTTTGGCGTACGAAATTGCTTCCAGTGTTCTTTTTTGATTTTCGAAACTGAAACGGAATATAAAAAAAATGAAAGCCGTTTACAACTCCCTGTAACGCCGAATTGGAGCGCAGCTCTTGAGGAGGAGGAGGGGAGAGTACTGGAGGGGTGGGTCAAGTGACCTCGGGGGGCGGGGGCTCACGTGACTTTGGGGGTCACGTGACCTTGTGGATGTCACGTGACCTTGGGGCGTCACGTGACGTCAGGGGGGGTCACGTGACCTGGGGCCACGTGACGATGCCGATGACGTCATCAGTGACGTCACTGATGACGTCGTCAGTGATGATGATGATGACGATGCAGATGCTGGTAACGTCATCAGTGACGTCACTGATGACGTCATCAGTGATGATGACGCTGACGATGCGGATGCCGGTGACGTCATCAGTCACGTCACTGATGACGTGACTGATGGTCACGAGGGTCACGTGACCTCGGGGGGTATCCCCAGGTCACGTGACCTGGGTAACCATCGTGACCCTCGTGAGGGTAACCCTAGTAACCCTTGTGAGGGCAACTCTCGTGACCCTCGTGAGGGTAACTCTCGTGACCCTCGTGAGGGTAACTCTCATAACCCTCGTGACCCTCGTGAGGGTAACCCTCGTGAAGGTAACCCTTTTGAGGGTAACTAACCCTCGTAACCCTCGTGAGGGTTACGAGGGTAAGTAACCCTCGTGAGGGTAACCCTCGTGAAGGTAACCCTTTTGAGGGTAACTAACCCTCGTAACCCTCGTGAGGGTTACGAGGGTAAGTAACCCTCATGAGGGTAACCCTTGTGAAGGTAACCCTTTTGAGGGTAACTAACCCTCGTAACCCGCGTGAGGGTTACGAGGGTAAGTAACCCTCGTGGCCCTCGTGATCCTCGTGAGGGTAACCCTCGTGATCCTCGTGATCCTCGTGATCCTCGTGACCCTCGTGATCCTCATGAGATTAACCCTCGTAACCCTCGTAACCCTCACGAGGGTTACGAGGTTGCGGTTACGCCGACGGCGACGCCGACGGCGACGCCGACGCCGACGCCGACGCCGACGCCGCTCAAGCCGGGAACGGGCCCCTAAGAGCTGCGCTCTAAAAAGAAATATGAGGGTATACCAAATTTACATGTTGTCACGGGTGAAGTGACGAGACGGTGTTCGGTGAGGAAACTAAAGAGTTAATAAAGGCGAACTTCTGCCAAAACGATTGGGTAAAATAACAGGTGTAAGCGAGCGACGATATCGACGGGGAGGCAGAGTTCTGCGCTCTTGTAAGACTGACAATCGGCGTGCAGAACATTCTAACCTCGAATAAACAACACGGTTCTCGAATTTACGAGAACATCACATTAGAGAGTCAACAAAAATGTGTACTCGCGGCCAGGAATCCAACTTTGGCTTTTTGCGTGGAAGGCAAGCTCGATAACCGTTAGGCCACGAGCGTGCTGCCTGGTTGGTCAGCTGCGCCCGCGGCAATATTTACTGGTCGAGTCTTGGAGGCGCTTAAATAATCGTTAAAACCGATTTGTATTATTCTTTTCTAAAAACGATGGCATATAACTTTTGTGTTATTTTGTTGTCTTCCAAACGTTTGCGTGGTGTTACTAAAACGTAGCAAAATGGTTCTGATAAAATGAACAAGGACCCCGAGATACTTGCGTTTAAACGATGATCTCTGGCACAGTCATATGTGCCTTATAAGGGGAAAGCCTGTACTTCGACGCCCGAACCGGCCGCCAAAACTGGAGAGACAACAAAAAAAAAAAAAACGACAGAAAGAAACAAAAAGGAGTTTGGCGTCTCTAGAAACGCTGCTTTATATCTTCTTTTAGTTTTATCTTCTTGCGAAAAATATCATACTTTTTCTCTACATGAACCCATTCCCACTTAGTCGTACCTTAATTACTTTCCCCGTCACTCAGCTCATCCTCATACTCCCACTGCGAAAGGGGGAAGCAAATGGTAATTATTTTGGTTCTTCGCAATATACAAAATTAAAGGAGGAGTTCATCTTATGACACCTGTTTAGCGTTCCTTCTCCCCTGCCGCCCCCCCCCCCCTCTTTCTTTTCCCGTAACCTTACTGTCTCCAATTTTGGTGCCGAAAGCGCAGACTACCCATAAATAGGGGTTTATGAGCGCGTTTTAATATATTCCTTGTCTGATCTTTATTGGTGTCAAATGAAGAATAGAGATTGACAAGTGCTGATTGTTGGGCAAGTTGGTATGGTACGTTAGAAAACATGATTGCGCTTTCAAGACGGAGACATAGGAAGGACAGACACCACAGAGCGCTCTGTGGTGTCTGTCCTTCCTATGTCCCTGTCCTGAAAGCGCAATCATGTTTTCGAAGAATACAGGAACTTATATTGTTGCCGCGAATAGGACTTGGCTTAGCTTACACGATGGCCCTCATATAAAAATGTCTCATTATCACTGTACTCCATCCACCCATAAGCTGACAGTGCGGTGGAAGCTACGTGCCACCGGACAAGTCATACCTTTGGTCACTTGGTCACAGTTCCGCCCACGGGCAGACAGCGGGGTGAGGAGCTGAATGGAGTGATGATGGTTGGTGTGGCGAGCTCGTAGCTGCCACCGGACTGTCAGCTTTGGGCTGAACGGAGTACAGATGCTTGTATCTTTCTTCCATGACAATTGTGCAAAACTGAATTGGATATTTGAAACAGCTTTTAAAGCGCAGGCTTGGGTGCCCTCCCGACGGCGAGGGTGCGGCATCATACCTGCCAGGTTCACCAGGTTCAAGAGCATGTTCGTTCGACGATGGATATCTAATGGGCGACATATACAAGAACCTCAGTGACACGCGAAAATATAAATTATCCAACTGTTGTGTATCTATGATCAAGTTTCTTCTTGGGTACGTAAAATGCAATACAATAAGTATAAGCGTAGTACTCATTCGCTAGGGAGCATAAAATTGAAATATACATCTCATTCCCAGTAGCATGAGCCATAAATTTATTTCTGATGGAGACGAATTATATGTGACTTAAAATAGCTGTTATTCACGGGAGTAATGGGGCTGTATTTCACTGTCATGTTATTGATAAATAAAACTTCTATTTCATGTTAAAAAACAACAACGTTGACGTCAGAATTGACCGTTATAAATGTTTGCTTACGGTCACGAACACGAAGTTCATATCAACAAAGAAATTGCCTGGTGATGCTATTTCTAAAAACGAAACATGCAGAAATGAATTGAAAGAGCTTAAAAAGGAGAATGGATTTCATGAAGATATGGTAAGTTTTTTTTTTGGTTTTTGAACACCCTTTTTGTTGATTTTAAGAGTGTTTTTTAAGCTTTTATTAAGAGTGCCGATGTATTACGCGCAACAATGTCTACCCAGAACGGCACTTCATAAAACAGATGTTCAAATTGTTCCCCTAGCATGCACTTTCTAATGAAATTCAATAAGCACACGGTAAAACACTAATGATCGATTATAGCACTTATCTTTAAGGTTACGTCATAAACATTGTCTACATATTGTTAGGGAGAAGAAGACGAAGCTGAAAAAGGAGGGCCAAGCTGCGCGCGCTCTTCAGCTGATGCACAACGATCTTGTCGCTTGAACTCCTCTATCCAGTCCTCATTAAATCACCCTTTCAACATCCTCAAAAGTGGTAGAGGTCAGAACGTTTCCCAACCTCTCGGTTGATCCCTATTCTGGAGTTACGTAGAGGACGCACAATTAACACCCTGTCCCAAGGAGCGAGTACTTCAAACGGCCTGCCACCCCCCGGTTCCACTCCATCGCCACCGACCGTCAAGAACCGGGAACGGGACCCTCCTATTATCTCTGGCTCTCCTGACACCGATGTCCACGACTGGACGAAAAGTGATGACCGCTCAAGTCACCACAATCGATGGGACGACAGCTTCAAGTTGTCCAATGTAGTGTTCTTTTTTAACGACACTGCATTGCAATGGTTTGACAACCATGAGGACGAAATCAGTTCATGGGACGCCTTTACAGCCGCATTGTCAGAGGCGTTTCTAAAACCAGATCGACACAAACAGCAAGCGAAAGACAAACTGGCTCGCCGATTTCAAGCCATTACCGAGTCTTCCACCAGCTACATTGAGGACGTCCTTCGTCTCTGCTCCAGAGTGGATGCCGACATGACCGAAGAAGATCGTATCCGTCATCTGTTTTAGCGGCTGTCCCAAGGCCTCTTCGCTGTTGTTGCACCCAAGTCACCCACGACTGTCCAACAACTAATCGGTGAGAATAAAAAATATGAAGGCCTGCAGAGTGCACGGATCTGGAAGGCACCTTTCGCACGCCTTCCAGAGGTATCCGTTGCGTGTGTTGCTGGTGTTGACTTGCCGGCATTGATTTGCAGCATCATTCGTGAAGAGCTGCGTTCCTTTCTTGATCACCTCCGTCCACCTTCCGACTCGACCGAAACCCATCCTGAGGCACAGAGCGTCCAGAAAGTCGTCGAAAATGAACTTCATGTTGCGCTTGCATCACTGACGCCATCGACGTCGGCATATGCTTCACCGCCTCCCGCACCGCCGCTCTTCTGTTTCATGACACATGACGCGCAGCACTTCTACCCAGGCTCCCGTTTCAATCAGGCCTCCCCAGCGTAGCGAACCTACGCACCGCGCCGAAGGAGTGAAATTTGGAGAACGGAAGACAAGCGACCCATCTGTTTTAAGTGTTGTTTACCCGGACACGTCGCGAGCTACTGCCGCCGTCGCGTGAACCCTGACGAGAATCGCCGTTTCCCTCAACCTTATCCAACCACCCAGACGTTCAACCATGATAGCCTCGCCATTTTGACTCAAGACACGGGCCATCTCCACTCGCAGTCGATTCCTCACACCCAGTGCTCCACCAAACATACAACACTGATGATCGACAGCTGCTTAACAATGAACCAAAGGCAAGCTCTTTCCAGTTTTGTGGAAGCTTATAGCGACTTATTTGAGTTCAACCAATCGGTACTCCCACAGACATCTGTGGTGCACCATCAAATTGTAACCGGAAACGCAAGTCCCCTTAAGAGCTGCCCGTATCGTATTTCACCTGCGGAACGTAAAGTGACTCGAGACCATCTGACTGATATGCTGAACAACAGTTATACAGCCGTCATCCCGCCCTTGGTCCTCCCCTGTGGTTTTCGCAAAGAAAAAAGACGGTTCGTGGCGTTTTCGCGTTGATTACCGGCGTTTAAACCGGGCCACTAAAACAGACGTATATTCGCTTCTTCGCACTTCAAGAGTCTTCGTTCTTTTCATCTGTTGACCTCCGTAGCGGCTACTTGCAAATCCCGGTTGCCAACACGGACAAACCGAAAACAGCGTTTGTCACTCCTGATGGTCTCTTCCAATTTAATGCCGTGCCTTTTGGCCTGTGCAACGCTCCCGCGACGTTTGAGCGGGTAATGGACAGTGTTCTACGCGGATTAACATGGGACATATGTCTCTGCTACCTCAACGATGTTATTTTATTCTCCTCAACCTCTGAAGATCATCTACATCGGCTCCAGCAAGTTATGGACTGCTTTCGCTCCGCTAATTTGCAGTTGAACTAAAGTCTTGGAAGGCATCCGCCCAGACCCCACTAAAGTCCAAGCTGTCTCTCACTTCCCAATTCCCAGAACCACAAGAGATATCCGGGCTTTTCTTGGACTCTGTACATACTTCCGGAAATTCATCCCTCGTTTCTCGGATCTCGCCGAACCGGTAAACGATCTGCTTTTATATACACTAACTTCCAATGGGGACTTGCCCAGGCCATAGCATTACTATCTCTTAAACGTGCACTCATTACCGTCCCAATACTTGGCCACTTCGTAACGGGCGCTGACACGGAAATCCGAACGGATGCCAGTGAACATGGCATCGGGACTGTTCTTGCACAAAATGTAAATAGTCGCCCACGCGTCATTGCACACGCTAGTCAAACCATAACTAAGCGTGAGAGAAATTAAAGTATTACAGAGCGTGACTGTCTAGCGCTAATATGGGTGATATCGAAATTCAGACCATACCTTTATGGCACCCATTTTAAAATTACTACAGACCTCCACACCCTATGCTGACTTGCCAGCCTTAAAAATCCATCTGGTCGCTGAAAATTCAAGACTACAAATTTAGCGTTGTTTTCAATTTAGGAAAGCGTCATATCGATGATGATGCGTTGTCCCGATGTCCTTTGCCCAGTGATATTTCACATCACTCTCCAAGCGACCCCAATTCTTCCATCACTCTGTTAGATACCGTTGACATCGCAGCTGCTCAAGTGTCCGATCAGAATATTCAGCCACTAATACAATGTTTGATGTGGCTTCCTGGATCTCTCACGCGGCACACTCAACAGCGCGCTCGTCTCTTCAATCTTCGTGATGGTGTCCTCTATAGATGGAGCTACGAGTCACACGGACGACCCTGGCTGCTCGTTGTTCCTCGGACCCTCCAAAAAGACAACATCCAAGCACACCACGATGACCCTACCGCTGTACATCTCGGTTTCGCAAAGACATGCTTCCGCGTGCGTTCAAACTACTTGTGGAACGGCATGTATCGCACCAACAACAAGTACATTCGCACGTGTAACCTATGTCAGCTTCACAAGACCCGAACCACCCAGTCATCCGGCCCTTCGCATTCCATAACACCTTCTTAGACCCTTCCAAACAATCGGAATCACTTTTCTTGACCCATTTCCTTCGTCTACAAAAAACAACCGGTGGATAATTGTCGCCGTAGACTATCTCACCAGATACGCCGAAACAGCTCGTGTTCCAACCGCCACAACCCAAGAAGTGGGAACTTTCTTTATGCACAACATTCTCCTCCGGCATGGTACACCCCAGGTCATAATAAGCGATCGGGGCACTCTTTTTATAGCTAAGCTCCTCGACGATATTTTGCGTCTTGCTGACACAACTCATAAATTGACCAGCCCTTATCATCCCCAAACCAATGGAAACCCAGCGTTTGTTTTCCTTGGATTCGTTATTACATTTTTTAGTTGTTTCACCTTCTTCATAGTTTCCAATTTGTTTCAGTAGACCGACATATTGGTCGGGCTACTATTCAATGCAATTTTCGAAAATATCTAAAGCCTCTTTTAGGGTCAATAGGCCTTCCAGTTTTGAGACGGTCGAAGCAAGCAGGACGGCTATGTCGAGCTATAGTTTTTTTCTTTGTCGCTTTAACTGCTCTTGTATTTCGCTGTTTTCCACACTTTGCATTTCCACGAATCTTTCACGGCACTCCTTGTCTTTGGACTTAAAGGTTGCTTTCAAGACACCAGAGCAAGAGCCGAGGTGCTCCCTGCGAGAATTATAAATTTACCTCAGGGTCTAGCATCATTTAGATTATATTAGACAAAGGTTGTTTTTTTAGCTTCAACGCTAAGAAATTCTACAGAACAGTAGAAACAGCAGCAGAAGCACGTGACAGCAACAGCATAAGGGTAGGAAGGGGACCTATAAGGACGGATATGTAAGCCCACGGTCGTGCGCGCTGCAGCAGCTCTATGTCCCAATGTAATAGAAACGACTGCTTTTTGGGCTGCAGGTCATGACATAGCTTGACATTGTAGTTCCACACCATTTGTTGTTGTCGATGTTTGAGCCTGCGTTGATGCGTAGATGAGAGCCGATGCTCAAGTCATTAGTAAGTGCCGCTGCTCCAGTGGAATGATGACATCCGGTGCCTCTCGAGTGACAAGACCTCTTCTCCTGGCTGTAATGGCTGTAGACATGTGCTTAAAGTGAGAGGCCAGGGGAGCTGGTGTTTATTTATTATTCTGTTACATTCCCCGAGACAGGCAAGGAACGTAGGAAACATCAACCGTGGGAGGCAAAGTAAAAGATAACAGGAGGACAAAATCTCAAACTTTGAAAAACGTTTATTCAGTAAACTTCCCTTATGAGATCCTACCCCCTAGGTCACACACATTGCTTAAAAAAGTTCCTTCCATTCGCTCAGCTCAAACCTAATCCTTCCTGCAAACCCAAAACATTCCGGAACTGCCGTCCCTCCTCGTCTGAACTAAAGCAGTTTGCACCTGTTCACCAACACCTCCACATAGACGCTTTCAGGGGCAACCGCAACGCCATGCATGAAACAGAAGCGACACTTTCATTCACATTGACACGTCCCCCTTTCCTTGAACAAAAATATTTTACATACTAAAAACAACAAAAACAAACAATGTGAAATTTGTAGGACGGCTTGGGAAATGTTACTGAGCTGCAGAAACGTTTGGCTTATATAATTGCCTATCGTATTTATTTAAACTGTTTCTTTTACCCCTCTTTTCGTGTCATTCCGTTCTTTGCGCACAGCTTTTCTTTCTGATCACTGGATCGTACAAGTACGGCATTCCTGTGCATGATTTGCTACTTATGATTTGGGAGCTTTGATTTTGACGTTTCGCCTATTCTCGATCAGTCTGTCATTTAGACATATGGAAGCTTGACCCACCTATTGGAACCCACGTGCAAAAGGGATCTCATACACAACCCCACACTCACTAGAAACAGACATCTCACCTTGCGGTTTTCGGCAACCCTCTGTTTCCGCAATAAAAAGTGTAAGGTTGCCTAACTTGAAGTACGTGCTAAACACAACGTCCACACTAAACTTATTCGCACATCCCTTTACATTGTGCAATATCTCATAATAATAGGACGCAACCTAGTACCTTTTCTTATGTCTCTCCTCACCTATTTCTCTCTCTTCATTCATCGGAGCCATTTACCAATGAATGAAGCCTTCCTTGAAGCTTGTGCCACATAGTATTTCATAGTGCCCTTTTTCTGAGCATGCAAAATAATAGATGCACGATATGTTCATCGCGTTAGTGATAAGGGTGATACCACACCGGGTTTTATCGTTTCAGAATAGCAACTTCTTTAAAGGTGGGTCCTACACAATACTCGTAACACAAGCCCTGCCCAACATGATTTGCTTAATAAAAACAAAATGCAACACTTCCCTCTCCGGTTGTTTCACGGTGAACTGCAATTCAGGCGCGAATTTCCTTATCACTTTTTTCACTTTCTACTCTACTGCGTTCCGAAAAGGACACATTAAGCAAGGCATGTAGTTGGGCTAGTTGGTGGTACATACTGTTTGGAGGGAACAGCGCAAAAAGGACGTAGGACGAGGTCGAGAAACACACAGACAGCGCCCTGTCTGAGTGTTTCTCGACCTCGTCCTACGTCCTTTTTGCGCTGTTCCCTCCAAACAGTAGGACACATTAAGATGTCGTCGACATGCCGCCCGACCACGCAGCTGTCTGAAGGTATTCCCTTAATGTCTAAATAACAATATTATAAATTAAGTGAGCATTGGCGAAAAGTCAAATTCAAAGCTCCCAACTCAGAAGTAGCGAATCATTCCAAGAATGCAGCAATGGATCAATCCAGTGGTCAGAAACACATGTCGTGCACAAAGCCCACAAAGAAATGAAGAGTGGTAAGATAAACGGTTAGAATAAAGACGATAGGCGATTGCATAAGCCAAGCGTCTTTGTAGCTCAATAACGCTTCTAAAGCTTTTCTTAAAATTTTGTTTTTTTGTTGGTGTCTTTTTGTAGTTCGTGAAAAAAAAGGTTTGTTCTAGGAAAGGAGAACGTCTCGAAGTGAATGCCAGTGGCGCATCCATTTTGCGGAGGCCGTCCCGGCTTTCCCTCTAAGTGTCTACGTGGGGGTGGGTACTCGCGAGTCGGTGCAAACTGCTGTGTTCAAAGGGGGGACAAGTGTCAGAGCCGAAGAGTTCTGCGTGTTCAACAGGGATTGACTGTGAGCTTAGTAAATGGAGTGACCTTCTATGTGCAAAGGGTGGCGACCTAGGGGGTAGAATATATATATATAAGAGAGGTGCAGTGAATACACTTTTAACTGAGTTTGAGACTTTATCCTTCAGTCAATTTTTTTTTTCTTTTACGGCTGATGTTTTCTAGTTTCCTCCACCCAGTCCCGGGTAAAAAATCAAAATAGTAGATAATTGCAAGCCCACTGCCTTGATTGCCGTTGCTGCAGTGCTATATGCTTCTTCGTAAGGACAGCCCTCAGTATTGAGCTGATACGCTTTTTTTGGGTAAATCATTCAGGCACTAAAAATGAGTGATGCACGAAAAGACCCAGTCTCCAGATACTCGTCTTAAAACGGCCGTTACACATCCTCCGGATTATCAAACTCCTCTCTCAAAACCCCAGCTTTCTAAAACCACCTACATATAACCCCCGTACTCGATTGCCCCACTTTCCTTGTCCCGCCAATCCAAAACACTGCGGATTTGTGCATTGTTCAGATATTCAAGTCGTAAGATATGACACATGACTTCAATGTTTACAAGGATTATACGTTAAGCTAGTTGGTTCAACGTAAATTTAAAACAAAACAGCGCGAAAAAAACGGACGACTGGAAGGAGCAGACAGTCACAGAGCTGATTGGCAGCTGAAAGTTTTACTTGTGCCGGAAACAGAAAGTGAATGAGATACGGGACATATAAAAACAAACCAATCAACAAGATAAAACACCTCCCGCGTGCCGACACGTGCCTCAACAAACTTGCCGCACCTCTCGAACAAATTCACCTCGCTACCGCTTAGGACACCAACTGGACGTTAACAGACATGTACTTTACATAACTGCAATAAGAAAGTACTCCTCAATTTCTCACTATCTTATTTAAAATCCTAATTTCTATAAAAAATGGCGAACACAGACATCTGTCACAGTGAGCCGTATTTCTGCTTAAGAGAGTTTAAACCGCAAATTGTTTCCAAACCAGGCAGGCTGCGGCCCAAGAAGGAAACATTTTTAAGATCCCCAAATGGATTAAGATATTGCTTTCAGAGAAGGAACCCAAATTATAAAACTGCTTGTAGATGTTTCAAATACTGGGTTCTTAGCTGCATAGCCATGGTGAGGAAAATTTATTCAGAAAAACCAAGGTTTGTCCAATGGCAGGCTGAATATTCGGGGGTTCTTGAAGTTCATCCAGGGATTTTGCGGCATTCAAGTAGCAGACATTTCCCATATAAAACACTAGGTACTTGTTTGTAAATAAACATCCTAAAACATTGTTTGATTAACGAGCATTAAGCAAACACATAATCACGAATAGCAGAGCTGATTAATGAGTCGCAGCACTGGCATAGCGGGGAATCGAGCATAGGAGCATTGATACTCGGGCGAGGCAAGGCAGGGATTTGTCGACGTAGTTTTTGATACTCGCGAAAAAAGGCCCGGGGCATTCGAGACGGGAGAAGTTCCAGGGTGGAATTGTGCAATAACCATTAAAATTTACCGTTATAACTTTAATACAAGAAGGCTCTGCTAGCCCGCATCTTTTTTTTTTTTTTTTTTTGCTCCCCTTTGAGTAATGCGTTTTACGGAATTCAGGAATTCAGGCAGTGACTTCTTCCCCAAGGGGTGTCTGATGCCTGCTTTGTAGGTGAGAAATTTAGCCAGCGGTCTTCGACTGATGCATAGGGTGTTTGATGTGCATGCCGCAGTGATAAAACACGAACGCACGCCGATTCATTGCTGATTTCGATCGACGCGGAAATCGGTGTGGAACAAATTCAGAATCGATGGATTTGTTCTCATTCGCTGGAGGTGTTCTGAGCTCCGGCGCGTTAATACACGCTGCCACCGCGATCCCCCTGCGCTGTAAAGGTGAACAGAGAACAGATTTCTATGTCCCTAAGCCTGCAAACAACCAGACTTGTGCCCGTTACTTCAAAAATGTAATGGATCACAATTACAAATTACCGAGCTCCAAATGTAATGGATTACCGTTACAAATAACTTTCCTTGAAAAATAACGGATTACTTTACTCGTTACGTTGCAAATTACTTTCACGTTACTTTTTCCGTACACCCCTCCAGAAATAATAGAAATAATTTTGATATTTTTCAAAAATGTTTTCCAACACTACATTTTATTTCTCACACGCCCGTATTACGGTAGTCCTTGTAAAAATAAAATATCTCACTTGAGAGGAAGATTGTAAATGCAAGGCTGAACTGTAAGCTGAGAAGGCAGCGAAAGCTGCAACAACAACCGCCATCCCGCTAGCTTATGGCGAATTCGCGTGGTCAATCGTCGGCAACTTATTTTGCCGGAAAACCGGCAATAGTGTTCGCGTGGTCAGTTTCAGGCCGGCGCGCACCGTTCGGGTGGTGGTTCTCCGGCAAGCACCGGCAACTTTCCGGCGCTTTTTCCGCCCGAGCTCCGAACGGCCGGGCGAGTGGGCGCCAGACTGTATCCGGTGTCGTCACTTCCGAAATGAGAGAGAAGGTCAGTGAGAAAAAAAATGAACGAAAGAACGAAACTGATCTGAAGTAACTTTAGCAGCCGCTACGAAAGTCAATCCAAGTTGTTGGGACATGAGTGACGGCGGCGACAGGCTCTCGCTAGCGGTGTCGCGCGGGCAAGAGGCGAAGTAAACTGCCACCGTCTGGCGTTTCGTGTTCGGGTGGTGAGGGTCACGTGGTGTGCCGCCGGCGCGTTTCTGGTTGCCGGTTCCGCCGGCTCGTTCTCGCCGGCGACTGACCACCCGAATTCGCCATTACAGCGACCGGAAATGATCCCTGGAATTGTGCAGACGAAGCTAGCGTTGCGCATGCTCAGTAGCGGCATCTACCTGTGCTAAACGATGCGGAGGTAAGGAACCGATCTACGAAAGCTCCCGTTGGATACGGGCCTTTCAAGTGGTGTAAAATTCAAATGCCATTAAACACGAAGAGGTTTCTCAGAAGAAGAATGCGATGGAATGCGATGGAAAGCAGCTAAGTCTATTGGGCATTGTCTTCTTGGTCTCTGTTTTTTGCATAGCATTTTCACGTCTTTCTAGTGGTTCTGATGACCGGCCAGACGCAAAATTGATTTTTTGCGCGGCTATTCTTCTCTTCACGATGGTTTCTATTTAAATTCGTTGAACTTGCTCACTCTATGCCCCTGAAATGACTGCTCATATTGCTCCAGTTTCATTATTATGTTAATTATTAAAAACAATTAACGAGTAATTAAAGTAATTCGTTACCAATATTTTGTAACGGAATTAAATACAAATTACTGCCGCAAAAAAAGTTACGTGGCAATTACAAAATTACTTGAAAAAGTAACGGATTACAACTAATCCGTCACATGTAACGGATTTCTTCCCACGTCTGCAAACAACGAATGTAGTTGCGATATCTGAACTTGTGAATTCAAACGAATATTCCTGGACGTTAATGGCACACACTATGTTATACTCGTATAGCCAATCTTACCCTTCAAAACTTCGGTACAAGGCTCTTCCTCTCAGGCAGACTAACTTCTTGCTGTGCGAAATTTCCCGCGACCAGTTTAAGACCAAAAAAAGTGCTATAGGTAAGTGTAACCTTTGCGACGGCATCGTGTAGAGCAGCAGATAGAAAATCGGTGAGCTTTTTTTCGGAAGTCATATTGTATTGATATAGTTAGTAATATAAATCAAAGTACTTGCGGTATGTCTAAAACCATTCATTGGAGTTTTGTGTCTGTCCCACGTCCCTTCTCTTCCCCGGCTCCAGGGTTACCATGTCACCATTCTTAATGGTAATATTTTCCTGACACTTCTGTTTACTTCGGAGGATCTTTCATTACTTTATTAGGTTGCCTGGCGCTCGACATCGTTTTATTTATCGTTTTGGGTGGCGTTTTCTAGCACGGGGTAAATTTCAAAATAAACAAGAGCACAACACACAGCAAGGTACAAAGAGACATTACATTTACTTACCACCAGAAACCGAAAAATTCACTAAGCCTGCTTGGCGACTCACGTGTTCAGGTGAAGGCTTTCGCACTGAAACTGGCTTACGTACCTTTTGTATTTGCCCAGGTTACTCTATAAATTACAATTATTTGTTCTTCGAGGTCTCAGTGTAAAACAGGCGCGACGACATTTTCAATTTCGGGCGTAAGTAAAAAAAAGAAACCCACAAAATACAGTAAATAGGCACGCCGCACAAAATAGTCCCCCCAAAACCAAGTATTATACCTCATAAGGTAACAGCATAAAATCAAAGTTCATCTTAACATTATTTGTAGGACGACCTTCTCACACAATGCATTCTACGATGTAAAACACCAATTGTGAATCGGGACTATTTCGTAGTAGAAGTACAAGCGTCGGATGGCACCAGGTGCGGAACGTCAAAGGTAAGGTGTCCCTGGAAATTTAAGGTGCTTCTTTATCAACACATATATATGACAATATGTCGACTGAATTTAAAATCAAAAGGTGATTCTAAAACTGATTTTTCCTATCTTCCTACAGATCTGCAAACATGGAATATGTGTTGCGCCATGAGCAGGTGTGGAGAGGGTACCACCAAAATAAATCACTTACAGTTCACCAGATGTTCAACATGCGTTTTTTCACAATAGAACCCTGGCTACATGAAGTGTGCTGAGCTACGCAGGAGAGCTAGAATGGCGCTTATGAATTGAACTAAGTGTTCTACGATATGTCATAAATAGAGAGTGGAACATTGTTTTATTGTAGACTGGCTATATGTTATAGAAATGATTAGAAAGGCCTTTACTCAAACGAGGGTGCTGAAGGGTGCAATAAAATTGTAACAAGAAAAGGTCCAAAATTATGGCTACCACAAATATCTTTATCAACAAAAAAAAGAAAAAAGAATCCACATAACTGCAGTATGTGATTTTGTTTTTATTTCGGACGGTGTGAAGGCCACTCCAAGTAACAATGTTTACATAAAACCGCGCATCAACTATAAAATGGGTAACGATAGAAAACAATCCCTGAGTCATTCTCTTGCACCTTTGCATTTAATTGTATTTTAATCATAAAATGGGTGCCCTTCAAGATGCTTCAAGATTTATTTCGTGATATGCCACAGGGATATTTTCAACCCAGTGCCGCTACTCCAGATCAACAAGACAGTCCCCGCAAAATTTCGAAAATATATACCGATTGTTAAGACCACCCTGATGTGCAAGTGACTAAAGAAGCGTAAAACGAATTATATACTGCTTTATATTTTTGCGATAAATATTTCAGAAACATTAACCTGGGCATAACTGCTTCGAAAATATTTTTTCGGATAATTCATATGTATGACATAAATCGGCAAAGCCATTGAACGTTCTAGATGATCGTTTTCTTTTTCAGAAATTTAATGAGCTTTTCTGATTCTCTGACAAAGGATCGGTTCTTCTGATATTTGCATTAAACTAGAACTCTATAGGCAAGCCCTTACAAACATGTTAGAGAAAGAAACATTCCAACATTGCCGAACCAGCAGTAGATACGTTTGGTTAGTTTGCCTTGACCTCGATGGGCACCTTTGGAGTAAAACTTTCGATTGGGCTAGTTGGTTCATATCGATTAAAAGGTTAAAAGGCGCGAACAAACAGGACTAAAAAAGACACACGTACGACACGGACAGGCGCCATCCGTGTCGTATGTGTGTCTTTTTTCGTCCTGTTTTTTCGCACATTTTAACCTTTTAATCGGCACATTCGGTGTTGGGCGACAAAAATCTTTGGAAGGCTTAAACGCAGCATCGGTGAGCCCTGCAAAGTGAATTCTGATTTCCTGATTCTGAATTGCAAGATCTTGTGCTCACAGGAATTGTCTGAGTGCCTTCATGTTCGCTTTGCCTTGAGTGGTGCCATCCTTTGTAATACCACTTGCCGACAAATCAATATTGAAACACTGATTAGCCCGCTGTTTTTGTCAGCCATTTTGTAACCGAGCTAATCCCCGTTAGGGTTTTCTTCTTGGTTAGCGAAATGCGATCCTCGCTTATTCGAGCTTTATAGGCGCAATGCCAGCGTGCTGCATTCCGTTTTGTCGGGGAAGTTCCAGACATGGTGCGAAGCTGTACCGATTCCCAACGAAGCCGGAACGAAGGACGGCGTGGATGTCTCAGATCAGGAGTAGGAGGCCTCTCAGGGAACCGAAGAGTAACTCGCTAGTCTGCATTGTAAGTACAAAAATTGTCGGTCCCGAGTGCGCGCAGTGTCGCAAAGTGATGAAAATATACTTCGTCTCAGCTTACCATGGCCGGGCGGGCTAAAATTGCGAGCGAATTGCCCTGGACGGCGTCTCGGGGGCTGTGCGAGCGCTCGTGCAGCACGAGCGCCAGTTAGGGCAGTCAAGGGTAGCGCCTAGCGCTGGCACAGCCTTGGCGGTTAGTCCATGCTAAGGTGAGACGAAGTATAGGGTCCCTTCATGTCCCTAGATCAAACAACGCGGCTTCAGATCTTGGCCGTCGAGGCAGTGTCTAGACTCGGGAAACACTTTCTGGCGGCCAAGACGCCCGTGCGCTCGCATTCGTAAGCGCTACTTTTGGAAAGCGATACACGCGCAATCTTCGCCGTCCTTTAACTACCCCAAAAAACCGTCCGCGTTTTCTGTACATCGCTCCTGAACACCAGCTCAGGAGCGATGTAGAGAAAATGTGCCACGTGGGATAGAGAAAGGCCTCCCTCTGATACATGTACCGTTATTAACAGTGGACCGGCCTCATGAGAACACGTTTTCACTGCCTTGTCTCGCAGAGAAATATGTAATAAAAATACGCAGCTCACGTGAGGCAATATCATAAAGTACTGTGTCAAAAAAGTCCAACCACTTGTCTGTTTTACTTAGTTCTATGTAACTACAGAATAGATCTTATTCAGATTCCCCCGCCATCTGTTGGACGTGGCGCCAACCTTCCTTCCGACGCCATCTTTGAGGCGACTGACAAAGCGTTGTGACCACTGATCTCAATGACAATTGCTGGATCGCGCTTGCCGCTCCCGCAAGTGAAGCCACCGGACTTCACTCGCTTGGGATACGATTTGCCGTTTTTGCTAGCCTTTGCTGCGGTTTTCCAGCGTGCTGTGGACACGTTTTCTACTCGTTCGTCGTCATTCGCCGAAGAAGTTTTTTTTGAAGAGTCTGTGTATTGTTGAGACTTGCCGTTGTGAACGCGCGGAAAATTTTACGAAAGTGCAGTGTCGCAGGAAAAAGGCACAACGCGTCGAAAGGAAGGGCTGGCGGCGTGTACAAAGCTTCCTTGGCACGCCGAAGTGCCGTGTCTCTGTGCCTTCGCACGCTTGGATACCGACCAAGAATCGACGCCGTGTGGATGTGTTTTGCGAGTGCAATGTGCGTGAAGCCGTATCAAAAGGTACAACTCGTCGAAAACAAGTGTCGCCGGTGTCGCGGCGTGATCAAAGCTTCCTTGGCACGCCGAGTGATGCATCTTTGTGCCTTCGCACGCTTGGATACCGGTCAAGAATTGACGCCGCGCCAAAGTTCTGAACGTGTGTCGCGCGTAGAAGCCTTTAGATCATTTATATATATCGGCCACGGAGTTCTGGATCGTCCAGCTGTTCCGGTGAGTTGCTATCAATAAAAGGGAGAGATCTGTACGTGTTCTTATGTACTATATTAACCATGGCTATGTCCCAAATCTACTCTAATAGATATCGTGGGAGCACGAATAGGGCAACGTTGTGGAGCCAGGGGGGTTTTCGAAAGCAAAAGTACAAGACGGCGAGAATGAAAATCTTTGAAGCGCGGCCGATATGGTCGTGTGCAATCTGCTGACCAATTACAATTAGGCGAGCCGCGCTCAAACGTAAAGTGCAATTAAGTAGGTTGATAATAAGCCAGCACTGATCAGTGATGAGGAGCTGTTGTGCACGGTATTGTGTAAATCGTCTAAGGACGAAAAAAAGACGCACCTTCCCCCCATCTTCCGTCGCTAGTGGACGCTGGATTAAGCTCGTTCCTAAACCGCGAGGGGAAAAGACGCTGATCCAGAGGCACGAACAGCTTCACGCACATTGCACTCGCTAGACACATACACACGGCGTCGGTTCTTGGTCGGTATCCAAGCGTACGAAGGCATAGAGACACGGCACTTCGGCGTGCCAAGGAAGCTTTGAACACGCCGCCAGCCCTTCCTTTCGACGCGTTGTGCCTTTTTCCTGCGACACTGCACTTTCGTAAAATTTTCCACGTGTTCACAACGGCAAGTCTCAACAATACACAGTCTTAAAAAAACTTCTTCGGCGAATGACGACGAACGAGTAGAAAACGTGTCCACAGCACGCTGGAAAACCGCAGCAAAGGCTAGCAAAAACGGCAAATCGTATCCCAAGCGAGTGAAGTCCGGTGGCTTCACTTGCGCTGCAGCGAACAAGCGGGGAAGCGCGATCCAGCAATTGTCATAGAGATCAGTGGTTGTGACCGTTTGTGAAAGCGACGCGCAGCGACTGCAGGACTGCTCTGTTCCGCTACGTATTCAACGAGGAAATAAAATTAATAACAACCGATGTAAAGATTCGAATTGTATTGTTTTTCTTTTCAAATTGAAGGCATTATAGCTAACGTTTGAACAGCCGTTGCGCTTTCCTGTGCTATTCATGCTGCTAAAAAGTGAACCCGCACATTATTGTTGTGGGCCTTTACAGGGCTTCTAAACTTTTTCTTAAAGGGGCCCTGCAATCATATTTAAGCGTCTACGTTTTTTGCGGTTTCCACGTCTCTTGGGGTTGGGGCAAGCAGGCGGACACGGAGAGAATAACTAAATATCAGTGCGTCATATTTTAACCGGACGACGCGGAAACCTCCTCCACCGACGAGGGCGACCCGCGGTACCGAAAGCGCGCAAAATGTGACGTCTTTGGTCCTGGGCTTGCCACTGGTCAAAGCCGCTAAGAGCTTTTTTTTAGTCGAGATACAAAATATAAGTGTCGCGAACCGTTTCAATTATGTATGAAAGTAGTTTTTGTTTACTATTTTAGATCAGAAAAGAAACAAATGCAGTTTAGAAAGTACGGAAACGAGAAATGACCCGTCGACATACCCGCCACCAAGCGGCAGAAAAAAACGGCGCATACTAGAAAAGGCTAGTGGGATGAGGCTACGACAAACGAGGAGCGTAGAAAGGTCCCGGATGTACGCGGCGGCGCTGTGGTCGTATACCGGCTCAAAAATTCGACCGGTTCCGAGCGTTCCGAAGGCCTTCGGCGCGGGCCCTGTTGGCGATTTGGCCATTTGGCGGTGCGTCAGCGCGAAGTGGCTCCCGTTCTGAACTGATCTTTACCCCGTGTTTGCTGTCGTTTGTGGCCAATGAAATGTTATGCCGAATTAGTGTTTAGTCGCGCTGCAAATGCAATACGAGCTGCCCTGGCCGCCCGCTTCATACAGCCTATCCAACACGTGCTTTAGTGGCGCCCTCTCGAGCCGTCGACACGGAGTGCTGCAGCCGTGTGCGCTCGATGAGCTCACTACTCCTCCTCTAGTTCAAGGCCACTCAAGGCAGGACCTACGACGTCATGAAGGAGGTTATTTTTTGCTTGTTTTTGTAATTCTAATTTGCCTATAACTTTCAAAATAAAACGAAATTTGAGAAAAGAAAAGTTGGATTAAGTTACTACGTTCAGTACGATCAGGTTCAGTGCAAATTAAAAACCAGTCAAAAAGTCATTGCAGGGCCCCTTTAATATATGCCACTTTCTACAATAATGTGAAGGGCTCAAGATATTTGTATGTAACATCAGTGAGCATCTATTATTTTATGTGATTTTTTGGAAGCTTGATGTTGGCTAGCATCGTATTTTCGCTCGCGCAGAGCAACAGCGAGGTGCAGACATCGCTCAAATACACTGTTTTGCGGAATTTTTTTTGCTCGCTCAAGTAGGTTTTTTACACCCGATTGAAAGTTGATGCAAAGTGCGGAAGAGCTGGGCAACGTAACAACTTCGTTTCGCGCATGAATATTAAAGAAAACGGTGCTAAAAAAAAAAAAAACAATGGTTAACGCTCGCTTACTTTACGCTCTCATTATTCTCACGTGACTCTCACATTTCGAGAAAGATTTTCGAGATCTAAACGAATGCATAAATGCGGGATCTTGACTGCTAACCTGGACTTGTTGGCCAGTTTAACAGTCGCACTTGCTTGCCTCCGAACAGGTCGGGTTCGTGCTGCGGTAGAAGCTTTTTTATTTGCCGCCAATACTGCAAGCAACCACTTTTTATGAGCACTGGTCATATTCTATTGCAAGTATAACCATGAAATTTAAAAGCGCGCTAAGCTACTTGACCTCGCTATCAGGAGGAACACGCATTTATTAATGCATTTTCTCTAAAAAGGCCGAAGAGTGTATTTGCGCCAGTATTGAATTTATTTGGTAGTATTGTTATTATGATCATAAAAGGAAAATGTTTGGGCTTTCCGCAGAATTATTTTTTTTTTAATACGTTATATTCCGGGAATTTGGTCCGCGACGACACGCCGGTCATTTCCTTTCACGCTTGTGTGCCTCACAAACGCTTGTGTGAGTAGGCTATAGTGTATATCTTCAGCGTAATTTTTACTTTTTGCCTGCAAGATTAGTAATACTACTGTCGTAAATTCGTGCTGTGTTAGGCGGGATGGTGGAGAAGCCTCAAACATGGCGCCGAGCCGTTCATAGTACCCGTGACCGCCGAGAGATGGCGCTAATAATGAATAAGGTCTATTCGTTTGAAACGTCTAATCACTATTTGATCCAGCATGTTGTAGATCAAACCCATCAATATAAGGTCTAAGCAGACGTAGGAACTCTCTCATTCTGTGCTGTGTTTAGAAACCTGTCACACGTTTTCAGGAGCACTTCGAAAAATCCTGCTTTGAGGACAGGCGAGCAGATGGGTGGCAGCGTCTGAAACTGACTGCCGTGCCAACATTGTTCTCCTCCCAAGGTGAGTAAAGCTGAAACAAGCAACACCGGTGTGCGGAAAAACAATAGATATATGTCCTCTAGCCATGTGCTGCAGTTTGCAAGTTTTCAGAATATCCCAAACACTCCTATTCTGGAGTGAACTTAAGTTATCTGATTTGGTGTTGTTTAGTGTTGCTTGCTATATATACAAAATAAAACAATGACAAACGAAAAGGTACCAGCTTTTTATACAATTTTATGCTTATCTTAGCTGTAAACAATATTTAGCGCCATCAATATTCTCCATTTTCCTGACCAGATTTTTGATGTGGTTTTTATTGTGAAGGTTTTACTTTTCATGACAGTCATTGTAATTACTATGTTCCCAAGCAATTTCTTCCAGCTTCTCCAAAAATGTACAAGCTCGCAAGCCCCAAGAAAGCTGCAGTGCAACAACCCCACGATTCAGTCAGGGACTCATCGAATGTGCCTGGAGGGCCGGGAGTCACGGAGCCACATCAGGATAGCCCAACTGTGAACAGCAAACTTTCCTTCAGGAACTTAAATCCAAGCACTGCCTCCAAGAAAGGTTGCAATGATGGACTGCTTGGAACCTCTCATGAATCACCTATCCAGGCTTTGACTGACGGGATATTATCTAAAAAGATCTTGAATAGCACTTCAAATGAATGCAGCCCCACAGGACATCATTTGTCAGCAGCTCCTTCAGCAGCGTTTGTGCAAGATGACCTCATTCTTGAAGATGATTCTGTAGAACTGGTGCCAAAACCAAGCAAAGATCCAGCGACAAACTCCTCAAGCTTGCCTGCAAGACGTGAACTTCATACGTCAGCAACCACTTTGGCAACGTTCCTGCGAGATGGCCCCTCCTCTGAGGGTGACCGCATCTCTGAGGATGACTGCATTTCTGAAAATGACTGCATTTCTGAAGATCACTGCATTTTTGATGATGACGCGGTCTCTGAAGATGACCGCATGGATCTGGCGCCAACAGGTGGAGTCGAAACTACGTCACCACCTGATTAAGGAGGTCAAGGCGCAGCGCAGGCAATGGCGCCGGCGGTTCGGGTTGCGCCCGAGCGAAGAAAGCACTCAGCGCGAGCTCGTAGTTTGGCTGCTGCAATAGCGGAAGTGCTCTCACAATGCTCGATGTTCTTGCAGCCACGTGTTCGGGCGCTACCTTCGCTGCGTCTTGAATTGAGGCGAAACGGACTCTAGAAGTATATTCTTTCACGCGGTCGCGTCTTCTGCGAAAGAGATTCAAGCTGAATCAGTAAATTGAGCCCCAAAAAAACGCCTAAGTTTTAAAGTTTTGTCAAAAATATCGGCTCGCCAACGTCGCGCGTTTACGTAAAAAGAAATTGTTTATTGCAGGTGCAGTTAAGGTGAACATCAGCGCAATTAAAATATAAATATAATTACTTGCATTACGCGGACGATTTGAAATCGATGAACCGGCGCTCCCGGCCTTTCGGAAGCATAGGCTGCAATGGCTGAAACAGGCGTACCCATCCCGCCGATCTGTACGTTCAGTATCAAACGGGCTCCGGAGAGCCGTTTGATCAAACCGGTACAGTTTGACGGTCACCGGTCACCCGCTCGTGCAACATGTTCACCGGTTTGAGCAAACGTGCGACAACCTAGCCCAAACGAGTGGCCCATGTGCCCAGACGAGTGACTTGTTTGCCAAAGGAGTGACCTATTTGCCCAAATAGGCGACCGTTATGGCTCATACGGGGGACCCCTTTGAGCCATACGAACGACCCCTTTGACAAACTAGTGACCGGTTTGGCTAAACTGTTACCGGTATGAGCCCGTTTACTTTCATAAAGGTACCAAATTTCTTTTTTTTTCAGCAGGGTAGGACTGAACAGGGTGGAGAAAAGCAACTTTTGTCCGAGTTTTGAGCAACGGGCTAATCTTCTAGGGGGAGGATGGCTGTATCCGGGTGCACAAACGAGGGTCCCAGAAGGACCCTCGAATTTTTCAATAAACATCAGTTGAGAGTGTGCCTTGTCCTGTTTCCCTTCGTCTGTGTCCCTGTATTTTTTTCGGCGCTTTTTTGCTTCCGAGAAGGAGTTTTGTCCCTCCTTTCCGTCTTCTTGAACTGTTTGGTACAATGCGCGGGAGGAAAGCTAACAAGAAAAATGTTGAAATGCCAAAGAGCGGCGCTGCTCCGATGGAGCTTGCTACGTCATGACTATGTAGCAACTTCCCCAACGTTGCTAGATTACCTCCCAAATAGGCTCCACATGCATCCACCAGGTCCACATTAAAATATCGTTTAATGAGCTTTAAAAATAGTCACCTTGTACCTTTCAACGAAAGACTGTTTTTTTCGTGGTTATGCTGCAAAATACAACACAATAAAGCTTAAAAATGAGCGCTGGAATTTCGTTTCCCTACACTTTTAACTCGTAGCCACTGAACAGGACCCGTTGCAAAGAGCGGCAGTCTATCGACGAAGCGAGTTGCGTAACCTTTGCTGTGAGCGAATTAACTCAATGATGATTCATTCCGAATGTCATAAGTTAGAGAAGCTGACGGGTTCTTGATGACTCGAACAGATAAGTCGTAAAACCTGGAGGTGAGCAAACCAATGAATTTCCGCGATTTACAATCCAACCGACAGAGTAGTTTTCTGTTCCTTTGTGAGCCAGAGGAATATATAATGGTATATATTACGACAATCTCGGCAACCATTTCCAAAACGTGCTTCGCCAAGAAACTTTCTCCCACCAAAGAAAGTGGGCGGGAGCATTAACCAAAACGGACGGGCCAGACAAGTCTAGGGTGCCTTCATGTCCCACTTCGCAAAGGGGGGTGCCAACTGCCGGTTCCCCTCTTCCATATCCTCTCCCTGTCGCGTTATAGCTTGCGCCGCGCGCGTGGGCAGCCGCAGGAATGACGCCGATCTTCTCCAACTCGGGGTAGAAGCCAAAAGAGCCCCGTTTATTCTAGCGTCATCACTTTTATAACAGTCAGGCACGTGACCGCGATACTCCGAGCGGCGTCACATGCGCTACCGCGACATCTCCCCCTTTTTTTTTTCTTTTTATTTACAATGGGTCTTTCACTGAACACATTCAAGGATCATAATTGACAACAGATCCGCACAGCCACCATATTTGACAATAAACCCACACAGCAGACGTATATGACAGCAAACTTAGTCACAAAGAAACGGGCAACTCGAGCAACAGCTACTTCGCTTCGTAGCGTTCCGGTTTTCTCACTTGGCGACCGTATCGTGACACGTAAGGCGAGGTAGGCAACGGAGGTTGAATCCTACCGTTTTCAGATAGATCACTCCCTGTGCTATCCCCTCCCAGAACTTCAGTGGCGCTGCGGTCTTCGCCGCTAGGCTCCCGGTTCTCTGGTAACTCATAGCTTCCCTGTGTGCCTTCCGACCTGGTCTGCTGAGGGGACAAAAGAACCAGCATCTTGCGGTTCCTTTCTAAAAGCACCCCCGCGTGAGTCTCTACCACGAACGACCTTGGCCTATTGGCCGGATGGAGGACTGTTGCCTTTTGCTTATAGTCCTTTACCCATACTAATACACCCGGCCTCAGGGGTGGCAACTCTCGTGCGGCATGCCGACGATTGAATTGTCGGCGCTGCTTCTCTCGAAAGGCCTGGTCCCGCCTGCAGACCTTGTTCAGGTTGAGCTCTCGGGGCAACAAACTTCGTGGGTGCAGCGGAAGCGTCGTACGCAGGCGCCTGCCCATCAAAAGTTCCGCCGGGCTTTTCCCAAGGGGCCCTGGGGTGTCCCTGTAAGCTAGCAACGAAATATAGGGGTCACGGGCCTTTATAATCAAGGTTTTAATCGTTTTCACCATCCTTTCTACCTCTCCGTTTGCCTGCGGATACCGCGGGCTCGATGTCACGCTACGGAAGCCGTACTCGCGTGCAAACAACTTAAACTCCACAAATACAAACTGTGAGCCATTATCGTAAACTACAATCTCCGGTATGACATGCCTTGAAAAAAAAACTCTTCAGGTGCAATATGACACTGGCACTTGTCAACGATGTCAACAGAGCGAGCTCGGGGTATCTAGAGAAGTAGTCAACGGCAACCAAATAGTGAGATCCCTTGATCTGGCACAGATCAACACCTACTTTCTGCCACGGCCTTTGTGGCGTTTCCGTCGGAATCATGGGTTCCGAGTTCTGCTCTCGGTGTTCAGCGCATGCTGTACAATTGGCTATCAAAGTTCCAAGCTGAGAGCTTAACCCGGGCCACTACACTGACTCTTGAGCCCTAGCTCTGCATTTACCAATGCCTTGATGACTCTCGTGTAACTGCTGGAGGACCTAGTTTCGGAGATCTTGAGGGATTACCAACCTTCTCCCTTTTAGCAGCACTCCTTCGCATACAGTTAATGCAGACCTCTCCTGCCAGTACGGCCTCAAGACCATTGGCACTGACGAAAACGTCGGCCGTCCTTTACGGCTCAAGTCAATCAAGCTCCGACAGACTTCATCCTTTTCCTGAGCTTTCTTAACCCGTTCAAAACGGTTATGTTCGATGATGCCGGGTACGCAGCCTTCCACGTATTTCGTGACTTCGCTAACAGTAAGCGATGTAGAACAGGCTGGCGTTCCCCGCAGGGGAGCCCTTGACAAAACATCGGCAGTTATGACACTCGTTCCGGGTACATATTCAACCACAAAATTGAAACGCATTAACCTCATCCGGAAGCGCTGGATGCGCGGAGGTAATAAGTCAATAGGCGACTTCCCCAAAAGCGAGACTAGTGGTTTGTGATCGGTCTCGAACACAACATCAAGTCCCGTGATGTACCCTTCGAAACGTTCCGCCGCCCATGTCAAAGCTAAGGCTTCCTTTTCTATCTGGGCATATCGTGACTCGGCTGGAGTTAACCATCTGGATGCAAAAGCAACCGGACGTCGCTCTTTGTTTGGGTGAATCTGCAACAGAACCGCCCCCAACCCGAAAGACGACGCGTCAGCGGAAAGAATCGTTGGGTATCGAACATCGTAGTTTGCCATGACCCTTGGCGAGCAGATAACGTCCGTGATATACGCCAGCGACTGTTCCTGAGCAGGCCCCCAGACCCACTCGGAATCTTTCAAAAGCAACTGACGTAATGGCTCTGTCTTCGAAGCCAAGTTCGGAATGAATCTGGCAAGATGATTTGCCATTCCCAATAGCCGTCGCACCTCAGAGACATTCTCAGGAGTCTTAAGCTCCTTTATGGCGCGAACTTTCTCTGGGTCTGGCTTAATGCCCTCATGACTCAGCTGAAAGCCCAGAAAAGAAATTTCTGTTACTCCGAAGCAACATTTATCTTTGTTCAGAGTGACGCCAGCTCGCCCGAGTCTGTCCAAGGTTTGACGCAAACGGTCATCATGCTGGGCTCTGTCTTTGCCGAAAATTAAAATGTCATCCATCAAGTTTATTACCCCTGGTATTCCCTCCAGTATTTGCGCCATTCTTTTTTGGAAGTACTCGGGAGCCGAGGTTATTCCGAACGGCAGTCTTTAGAAACAGAACCTTCCGAAAAGTGTAATAAACGTTGTCAAAAGTTCGCTGTCGCGTGACAGCTTGACTTGATGGAAGCCCGAGTTTGCGTCAATTGTGGAGAAAACCGTTGCTCCACTTAACATTCCCATACTGTCATCTACAGTGGGTAAAACGTAGCGCTCCCTACGCACGCATTTATTTAAATCCGTTAAGTCGACGCAAATTCGTACCGCACCAGACGGCTTCAAAACAGGTACTATGCCCGCGCACCAGTCCGTCGGTTCGTTTACTTTTCGTATCACTTCATTCCGCTCCATTCGCTCCAGTTCTTGCTTAACCGCGTTCCGTAATGGGAGAGGCACCCGACGCACCGTATGGATCGCGAACGGAACCGAGTTGGGCTTTAAGTTGATTTGGTGCTCTCCCGCCATGGCACCCAAGCCACGGAACAGATGCGGGTAGCACGCCTCAACAGACTGTTTTGACGTGACCAAGTCGACGAACTTAATCACGCCCAGTGCCTTGATAGCAGGGAGCCCGAGAAGAACGGAGTGCAACCGAGAGACTACATACACGGTTTGCTGTACGGTTCGGCGTTTCCACTGTATCGTGGCAGTAAACTTGCCCAGAACTTTCAAGCACTCGTTACTGGGACCGGTCAGCGTGATATCGGACTTCTGTAACCTAGAAGGCAGTCCGGGTAAGGTTGACGGTACAGCAGAGACCTCCGCCCACGAGTCTACCTTAGCAAACACTGGCGTTTCGTTAATGAAGACTTGAATGAATCGGGCGTTAGACCCTGCCCCGCTCACCGACCCAACAAAGTACGCATCGTTGTTCTTTTGGAGACACGAAAGTCGTACCTTTCTTGGGTAGGCGACAGCTTTCTTGCGGCAGACTGCGGCGAAATGTCCGGTGCTACGATAGTAGCTGCACTTCGTTGACCTTGCCGGGCAGGCTGTCCTGGCGTGAGGATCCTTTCCGCAGAAGGAGCACTTGCCGCCGTTTCGGCCGGTGGCTTGGCTGGTGAAGCGCCGAGGAGGACCGTCTCTTTCCGTCGGCTGGCCTCGTTTCCTGACGGCGTCGAGGTTACCGGCAGCTGTCGTTTCGTTGCTCGCGTCTCGTAGTTGCTGCTGCTGCCGATGGACAGTTTCTTTCAAACGAGCTTTTGCTAGGGCACTGGCAAGTGTCAAGCTCGCGTCCATTTGTAGGGTCTCTGAAAGCTTGGAATCGCTGAGACCAACAATGAAGCGGTCGCGAACCATGCGTTCTTTAAACTCTTGGTACTCGCAACGGCCCGCTAGGGTATGAAGCGCAGTTACAAACTGGTCGACAGACTCCCCTGGTTCTTGAACGCGGCGATGAAAACACGCGCTTTCGTAGACCAGGTTCCGTGCGGCCACAAAGTGGTTGTCGAATCGCTGTTTGACGACTTCGTACTTCTTCGCGTCGTCGTCGGACAAAGCGAAAGTCTGGAAAATCTGGCGCGCTTCCTTTCCCATAGTATAGAGCAAGGTTCGTACCTGTGCTTCTTCACCCCGTTCGTTGAGGCCCGACGCGAAGCGGTAATCGTCGAACTGTTGACTCCAGGTCGGCCATTCAGACGTACGGTCGAAGTCGAAGTTCGGCGGCGGTTGAACAGCGAACATTCCGTAACCGCTCTTACAGCCTTCGCTTTCCGCCATCCCGAAGTCCTTGGCGAAGACGAGCAGCCAGCCGTCGATGATAAGAAGCGAGTTAGAAAAACGCCCCGACCACTTCTGACACCATGTCGCGTTATCGCTTGCGCCGCGCGCGTGGGCAGCCGCAGGAGTGACGCCGATCTTCTCCAACTCGGGGTAGAAGCCAAAAGAGCCCCGTTTATTCCAGCGTCATCACTTTTATAACAGTCAGGCACGTGACCGCGATACACCGAGCGGCGTCACATGCGCTACCGCCAACATGCGCTACGCCATTTTGTAACCGCTACATTTCCACTGAGATGTGCGAGGAACATTGACTATGTACGACTTGAGGTACAGACAACACTGGGTAGCCTCTTTCGCGATCGGGCTGAAAACTTCGCTCGTTAGATGGCGCAACCTATAACGCAATACAAAGAATAGACCTACTACTATTTGTCCACCCATCCTGGACCAGCGGATGTGAAAAGGGCCGTGGCTGCCGTGGCTGATGTGCGTCGCGTTGTTTACATCGTTTACTCGATCGCTTCGCGCTCCAATGCGGCAAGGGAAGGGTGGGTTGCCTCCGTTGCCTCCAACGAAACAGAAGCACGTACTGGTGACTGGTCTCAAGTTCTGCCTCTTGCACAGTAGTCAGCTACGAGTTCGCTTCGCCAACACCTATGGCTTTGCTCGCCCGGTGTCATTCACAGAGGTCGGCATTTTAGGTCGCCCTCACTCACCCTCACCCTCACAGCCACACTCACCTAGGCCCCTCACTCACCCTCACCCTCACAGCTACACTCACCCTCAGCCCCTCACTCATCCTCACCCTCACAGTCACACTCACCTTCAGCCCTTCACTCACCCTCACTGAACCTCACGGCCCTCACGCACTCACCGCCCTCACGGCCCTCACCGCCCTCACGCCCCTCACTCACTCATGGCCCTCACGCCACTCACCGCCCTCACGCCACTCACCGCCCTCACGGCCCTCACCGCCCTCACGGCCCTCACGCACTCATAGCCCTCACGCCACTCACCGCCCTCACCGCCGTCACGGCCCTCACCGCCCTCACGGCCCTCACGCACTCATAGCCCTCACGCCACTCACCGCCCTCACGGCCCTCACGCCACTCACCGCCCTCACGCCACTCACCGCCCTCACGCTACTCACCGCCCTCACGCCACTCACCGCCCTCACGCCCCTCACCGCCCTTGCGGCCCTCACACCCCTCACGCCCCTCACGTCACTCATGGCCCTCACGCCACTAAGGCCAGCTTCAGATGGGGCAATTTCGACCAAAATCTTTACGTCGCAACACCAGCAACACGGGCCGCCCGCGATCACACGCAGCAACCAATTGCTGCAATTTGCCATCGTCATCATAAAATTTTATTTTTCTTGCACTATTTAGACACAATTACGCGTTATAAACGTGTTTTTATGCATTTAAATCTCGTTAAGAATACTAATGCTCCTTTCTGAAACAGTTTATTTCCAAAAAAAAAACGATTTATTTCAAATCAGAACCAAGTCTTTGGGTGTCATCATCACCGTCACCAGGTATCACGTGAAAATTTTGCGTCCCTGTTTGGATGCAGCCGCTTCAAACGTATTCCAATTGCTCCGAGTTGCTTGCTTATTTCGAGCCGGACCCGATCTCAGCAATTCGTGTCGATCTGGGGAAGCTAGAGAACAACCCGCCATTAACACCAAAATTGCTGAGAAAGATGCTCGATCTGAAGGGCGCCTCACGCACTCATGGCCCTCACGGCCCTCACCGCCCTCACGGCCCTCACAGCCCTCACGGCCTCACCGCCCTCACAGCCCTCACGCCCCTCACGGCCCTCACTCACCCTCACTCACCCTCACGCTCATGAATTTTCCTGGTTCAGAAACTCACTCACCCTCACCTCACCTGTGAAGATGAGGGTGAGTGAGGGTGAGTGAGGGCCCTCATGAGTGAGGTTTGCCGAGGTATGGTAATTCGACGTGTGTTGCTCAGTGTCGGTGCTTCTTCTTTTCTCGTGCGTGCCACAACGTGTTCCTCTGCGTGTATCAATTACGTGCACAGTTAGCGACCCGCAGTGTTCGTCGGCTTTACACTCATCTGATCTTCGACTGGTAATAGTACAACGGGGATCGGCTCGTCCGATGTCGTTGGATGTATGTTCCTCATAGTGGGTGCTTTGTCTTCTCTCGTGTGTCCCTAAGCGTGTGTCAAAAGACCTCTCGCTAAATTACCCAAGCATCAAGGAGCATACAGGAACGTAGTTACACGCGCTGCGCGTTCCGGCGTTGGCAGCAGCAACTTTTTAACGCCAAAATCTTAAGTGGCATCTCGCACCTGCGTCCGAGAATGCCTTTCATTGTGATGTATTTTGAATCATTAATACAGGTAAGTCGAGCACGCGCAGCTCGTATTTTACGTTCCCTGCATGCTCTTTGAGCGCGAGTTCTTCGTGTAGTTCTGTTCGTGCACAGACCTGCGTGTCAGTGCTTATCTGTGTCACTGACTGTGGCGCCTATTTTTTTAGATGCGGAGCATCTCTTGCTCGGGTCTATGTCCTGCGGCGTCGTAGTCCGCACTCACACTACGCATGCGCAACTCTCCTCCTTCCCTCTCTCCAACAGCTGCGTGTTACTCTCTCCGCTCTCTCTCTCTATCAGCTGCGTGCACTTCGCGTGCGTTCGCTTCTACTCACACCGTGCGCGCATGCGCAACTCTCCTCCTCTAGTCTCCTCTCCTTCAAGTGTGAATATAAGCAGCTGTAGCGCGCTGCGCGCGTTCAGTTCACCCGCTGTTGACTCCAATTCACTCCGTTCTTCCGATGAAGTGTGATGGAAGCAACAGTCCCGTCAGTTAGTCGGTTGGCGCAAAGCAAGCGTCAGCACCACCCCACAAACTAACAACAACGCTACGTCCACTGAAGACAAAGCTGCGCAGCGAAGGGCACGCGACGCTGAGCGCAAACGCTTGAAGCGAGCGGCAGACCCTGAACTACGGCAACGAGAAGCGGCGTCCATTCGTCAACGTCGAGCGGCGGATGCTGAACAACGACAACGTAAAGCAGCTGCGGTTCGAGAACGTCGAGCAGCAGAACCTGAGGTTCGGGACCGTGAAGTTCAACGTAAACGTACGAAGCGAGCGGCGGAACCCGACCTTCGAGAACGGGAAGCCGCGTTGGTTCGTGAACGTCGAGCAGCAGAACCTGAGGTTCGGGACCGTCAAGTTCAACAACGTTACTAACACCGTTATTAACACCGTTATTAACACCGTTAATAACACCGTTAATAACACCGTTAATAACACCGTTAATAACGATCCGCGATGCTCCGCATCACCCCATGGTTCCCCTCGGGAAGATGGTGTATTTTTATTTTTCTTGTTTCACATCGAGCTCAGTGCTCACTGCTTAGTTTGTATTTGACATGTCTTCCAGGATCTGCCTGGGTGCGTATTCGGTACGTGTCTCAATATGTTTTTTGGCGGAGTGTGTGCTCTATATTGAATGATTAGCACACAGTTTCGAAAGGTCAGTAGCCCAAACTCTCGTCCGTGCGAAGGTGCACTCACTTGCGAAAGACAAACCAGGAAAGTGGGAAAAGCTGCACATGGAAATATATATTACTTTTGGGACCATGACTGCCGAGTTCAGCAGATTTGCGGATGCCTATTCACGGTGCATATTAACAATGTAAGGACTCTGGCTGTCTTACAGGGAAAAAAAAGCACACTTTACACTTCTGGGAAAGCTCGAAATCAATGACTACAGAAGCACTCCCTGTCCGTTTTCTTGTGTGTTTATTCCTACTTGTCAAGGTTGTTTGTTACATTTAGTTACAATTTACTTCATGATTTCCAAGGTTCCTGCTGCTCCTTACCGTTCATTCCTCTTAAAATAAAAGGTGCCTACAAACGTTTACTGTCTGGTGAAAGTGCTGCGTGTCATCAACATTGCCAAACGTTTTAGCAGTGTGGCGGAGCTGGTCTACGCAGATCACTGCGGAGAGCCCACTCGAAATAACATCTTTGGCAATGGTTTCTTGATGCATGCGGCTTTCCAAACGAATTTGTGCCTTCAGTCCTCTCAGTAAACAGGCTCAGCCATGTTTCTTTCTGATCTTATCTTTACTTTCTATGTGACGAACCCTTACATATAGTCAGACGCAGTGAAAATCTAGTTACTTACTGACTCCAAGCAGTTTACATCTGTGATCGAGGCTTTTTTTGACGTCATAGCAGTTTCCAAAGCAAAAACAGTGTATCTTTAATTATTTACAGTGTATATCTGGTAACATAAGACGACATTAAGTTAACCGAGTTGCCTTTCAGCAAGTACCCTGCTCGGCAGTGTGCTTTGCGACAGGTGGACTACAGTGCAGGTCTTGCTAGAGTGGCCACTTGCAATTTTTCGAGGCTGGCCTGTTTAAGGTGAATTTTCAGACAAAAGTGCACGTACTTGTCAAGAAGCAGCCTTTCCGCAATGCAATCATGTGCAGAGCACGCTTTGGACACAAGTGAGCTGTTTTTCCTTAGGACAGCGGCAATGGCCTTAAATGGTGAAGCAAGGCTCAAGATTTCTGTCGTGTACGAGAGGCCCTTGAACTGCTCTTCACATGCAGTGAGAAACTGCATGGCTGGGGTAGGTCAAGTTCTCACTTCCTCGAACATACTCGTTCAGTCTGTTGAGGGTGCTGTATTCACCATTGGAGTTGGCCGTGAGGGCTCCCTTGCAAGTGTCGCAGTTTAGGGTTCTCATCACGGCACGGACGAGAAATCCGCTTACATATGCCACGATGTGACCTTCCTCCTTTGTCGTCATTACGGGGAAGTCGTTCATGATGCCCTTTTCCACAGCTGCAGGCTCTTGCGGTGGAGCTCTTCTATTTGTTGAAAACGGGTCTTCAAGATATTATCTGTCATCTACTGTGTAGCCAGACGTTTTGGGCGTGTGGACGAACTGATAGCAGAGATCATGCGAACAGCGCACTTGAATTCTAATGCACTTGGCACAGGTTTCTTCAAGCGAACGACAGAAAACATGTTCTAAAGGCAGTCCTGAGTCAGCCGACCCGTGAGCAGGTACGCATAGCCATGGTCCTTGAACAGATCTTCTTGGAGTTGATAGACAACTGTGTTGAAGTTATGACTCCTGCTTGCGAAGGCTTACAGTGGGCCGTGACACCCATATTCGTTTGCCTGAATGTCCGTGCAGTCAGATCAAGCGTGCGAATGGCAGACTGATGCTGCTGAAGGTCAAGGTAACTGAGGGCCACGACAGGATGTCTTAACGACATGAGAGTGAATCATCTGGAAACCAGCTCGCAGAAACAAGCGGTGCTTTCTGCCTCAGGTGGGAGCTGGCCTTGGTCCACCCTGTACTGAATGGCAGCTGGTGCGTCTCGGAAAAGCTGGACAGCGATATTCACCTTCATTTTGGTGAAGTGCCCTTGACTTAGGTGAACATCCGATAAACCAGGGGCAATCATAAGGTTGTTCTCTTTGTTCCTATCGAGCGACGTTTCTGTGTATTTGAGCCTGATGGTGTCGCTGGGAAAGCCATTTTCTTTGATGATTTCCACTCTAAGAGAAAAAAATTACTAGAGCGCAAAAACTGGAGTTCAGTTCTTCAGCAAGTGAGCCACATCCGCCATAAAGTAAAGGCGGCGTCCTTGAAGGGACTGGTGGGGAGTGCTGACTACTGTATTCGCGTCTCTTGTGCTCAAAAGTTTTAGCTTACGCCACATAGCCCGGTTTGCCGCACCCATGTCACAAGTCACCCCAAACACGTTCAACCCCACTTCAGAAGCGAACTGCACGAGTTTCAGAACGAAGACTTTGAGAAGCTCACCATCAAGCGACCGTCCCGTGAAATGGTAGGCCACTACCTGCTTCCACCGACTTGTTACTCCTCCCCACATGAACACCAAAGCGCGATTTGCGGCCTATAAATTTTTTTGTTGGAAGTGTGATGGACCTGAGGAAACAGTCCTGAGCTTGGTCTTGTTGAATGCCTTCCTCAATCTCCATTTCACCTAAAAACAAAGATGCGGTCTCGTTCACTTTTGTGCATTGTGTCGGCCTTCTTCTTCAAAACATTGAAACCACTTGGAGAATCCCAGGCAGAAAGAAAAAAACACTGCATTTTTCTCATGAGAGTTTTGGAGCCGGGAAGTGGATAGCCGATGGTTCGGAGCAGCTCGTAGCCCGTCGTTCCACAGGCAAACTTAAATTGGAGAGCTTGATTCACGGTTGACTTAGACCATGGCTTTCCCCTGCTGGTTTTTCTGGCGAGTACCTTTCTCTGGTCATCAGCCAGGAACTGCGGATCCTTGCCAAGCATGCGAAGTTGCTGCTCTCCGCTGTTTAGTTCCTTCTTCAGGGCGACAATTTCTTTCTTTGCAGCTTCATGATGTAGCTGGAGGTTCTTGTACTTCTTGGTAATATATCACTCACGGTTTCCTTTAGCTGAAGGCAACAGAGGTTTCCTGCTCGTGCTGACATGCTCTCTGGTGTGGATTTTATGCCGGGTGGTAAGTCGTGGTCAGGTGGTGACGCAGTTTCGACGGCGCCTTTTGGCGCCAGATCCATGCGGTCATCTTTTGAGACCTCGTCATCATAAAAAATGCAGTGATCTTCAGAAATGCAGTCATTTTCATAATTGCAGTCATCCTCAGAGATGCGGTCAACCTCAGAGGTGCGGACATCTTGCAGGAACGTTGCCGAAGTGGTTGCTGACGTATGAAGTTGACGTCTTGCAGGCAAGCTGGAGGAGCCTGTTGCTGGATCTTTGCGTCGTTTGTGAATTGATGAAGTAGCCAAACCTCTTGGCACCAGCTCTACAGAATCATCTTCAAGGATGAGGTCATCTTGCATAAACGCTGCTGAAGGAGCTGCTGACATAGGATATCGTGTGGTGCTGCATTCTTTTGAAGTGCTATTCAAGATCTTTTAAAAAAATGTCCCGTCAGTCAAGGCCTGGATAGGTGATTCATGAGAGGTTCCAAGCAGTCTATCAGTGCAACCTTTCTTGGAGGCAGTGCTTGGATTTAAGTTCCTGAAGAAAATTGTGTTGCTCATAGTTGGGCTATCCTGAAGTGGCTCCATGGCTCCCGGCCCTCCAGCCACATTGGTTGAGTCCCTGGCTGGCTCGTGGGGTTGTGGCACTGCAGCTTTCTTGGGGCTTGCGAGGTTGCACATTTTTGGAGAAGCTGGAAGAAATTGAATGGGAACATAATAATTACTATGACTGTCACGAAAAGTAAAACCTTCACAATAAAAACCACATGAAAAATCTGGCGACGAAAAGGGAGAATATTGGTGGCGCTAAATATTGTTTACAGCTCAGATAAGAATAAAATTGTATAAAACGTTAGTACCTTTTCGTTTGTATTTGTTTAATTTTGTATACATACCAAGGGACACTAAATAACACCAGTTTGGTTAACTTAATTTCACCCTAAAACAGAAGTATTTGGAATACTCTGAAAACTTGCAAACTGCAGCACATGACGAGAGGACATATATCTGTTGTCTTTCAGCAAACCGGTCTAGCTTGTTTCAGTTGGTTGAGATTGTCACTTTACTCACCTTGGGAGGTGAACAATGTTGGCACGGCAGTCAGTTTCAGACGCTGCTACTCATCTGCTCGCCTGTACTCAAAGCAGGATTTTTCAAAGTGCTCCTGAAAAGGTATGCCAGGCTTTTAAACACAGCACAGCATGGAAGGGTTCCTACGTCTGCTAGACCTTATATGGATGGGTTTCATCTACAACATGCTGGATCAAATAGTGATTCGACGTTTCAGACGAATTCTGTATTTGCATAGAACTAAGCAAAACAGAAAAGTGGTTGCACTTTTTGGACAAAGTACTTTTATGATGTGGCGTTACGTGAGCTGCGTATTTTGATTATATATTTCTCTGCAAGACAAGACGCTGAAAACGTGTTCTCATGAGGCCGGTCCACTGTTAATAACGGTACATGTATCAGAGGGAGGCCTTTCTCTATTCCTCGTGGCACATTTTCTGTACATCGCTCCTGAGCTGATGTTCAGGAGCGATGTACAGAAAACGCGGACGGTTTTTTGGGGTAGTTAAAGAACGGCGATGATTGCGCGTCAATCGCTTTGTAAAAGTAGCGTTACGAATGCGAGCGCACGGGCGTCTCGCCCGCAGAGAGTGGTCCCCGAGCCTAGTCCCCGCCTCGACGGCCAAGATCTGAAGACGCGTTGTTTGATCGAGGGATATGAAGGGACCCTGTACTTCGTCTCACCTTAGCATAGACTAACCGCCAAGGCTGTGCCAGCGCGAGACAGTACCACTGACTGCCCTAACTGGCACTCGTGCTGCACGAGCGCTCGAACAGCCTCCGAGACGCCATCCAGGGCAATTCGCTCGCGATTTTAGCACGTCCGGCCAACAGTATTCCATGCTAAGCTGAGACGAAGTATATTTTCATCACTTCGCGACACTGTGCGCACTCGGGACCGAAAATTTTTGTACTTACAATGCAGACTAGCGAGTTAGTCTTCGGTTCCCTGAGAGGCCTCCTACTTCTGATCTGAGACATCCACGCCGTCCTCCGTTCCGGCTTCGTTGGGAATCGGTACAGCTTCGCACCATGTCTGGAACTTCCCCGACAAAACGGAATGCAGCACGCTGGCATCCCGCCTATAAAGCTCGCTCGCATAAGCGGGGATCGCATTTCGCTAACCAAGAAGATAGCCCTAACGGGAATTAGCCCTGTTACAAAATGGCTGACGAAAGTAGCGGGCTAACCAGTCTCACAACATTGGTTTGTCGGCAAGTGGTATTACAAAGGATGGCACCACTCTAGCCAAAGCGAACATGAAGGCACTCTACACAAGTCCCGCGAGCACACGATCGTGCGATTCAGCCTTATGAAATCAGAGGTCACTTTGCAGGGTTCACCGATGCTGCGTTTACACCTTCCAAAGGTTTTTGACGCCCATCACGAAAGGTGCCGATTAAAATGTTAAAAGGTTCGAACAAACAGGACAAAAACACACACGTACGACACGCATGGCACCTGTCCGCGTCGTACGTGTGCCTTTTTTCGTCCTGTTTGTTCGCGCCTTTTAACCTTTTAATCAATATGAACCAACTAGCACAAACCAAAGTTTTATTCCAAAGGTGCCCATCGAGGTCCAGGCAAACAACCTAGCGTGTCTACTCCTGGTTTGGCGTAGTTAGAATGTTTCTTTCTTTAACATATTTGTAATGATTTGCCCATAGAGTTCTAGTTTAATGCAAATATTAAAAAAAACGATCCTTTGTCAGAGAATTAGAAAAGCTCATTAAATTCCTGAAAAAGAAAACGATCACCTAGAACGTTCAATGGCTTCGCCGATTTATGTCATTTATGAATTATCAAGAAAATATTTTCGAAGAACTTATGCACAGGGAAATGTTTCTGAATTATTTATCGTAAAAATATAAAGCAGTATATCATTCGTTTATGCTTCTTTAGTCATTTGCACATCATGCTGGTCTTAACAATCGGTATATATTTTCAAAATTTTGCGGGGATTGTCTTGTTCACCTGGAGTAGCGGGACTGGGTTGAAAATATCCCTGTGGCATATCACGAAATAAATCTTGATGCATCTTGAAGGCACCCATTTTATGATTAAAATACAATTAAATGCGAAAGTGCAAGCGATTTAGGCAAGAATGACTCCAGGGATTGTTTTCGTCGTTACCCATTTTATAGTTGATGCGCGGTTTTGTGTAAATATTGTTACTTGCGGTGGCCTTCATACCGTCCGAAATAAAAACAAATCACGTACTGTAGTAATGTGAATTCTTTTTTCTTTTTTTTTTTTTTTTATAAAGATATTTGTGGTAGCCTTAAATTTGGATCTTTTCTTGTTACAACTTTATTGCACCCCTCAGCGCCCTCGTTTGAGTAAAGGCCTTTCTAATCATTTTAATAACATATAGCCAGTCTACAATAAAACAACGTTTCACTCCCTCTATTTATGACGCATCGTAGAACACTTAGTTCAATTCATAAGCGTCATTCTTTCTTTCTTTATTTCTTTGAGCTGACGACAGACTGTTATGCATTTTACTTACTCTTTGGGAGTAACTCCAATCGAACGCGTGACTGTGATAAAAGATCTCGGTGTGTGCCTTCATTGCGCGTTGTCATACAATGCTCATGTTTCCTTTATTGTTGACCGTGCGTTGAAAACTCTTGGTATCTTATCTCGTACAACTAGAAAGTTCAGACTCCCTGCTTGTATGATTCGTTTATTTTGTACTTTAGTTCGTTCACGGCTTGAATTTGCCTGTTTTGTTTGGAATTCTCTAACAAGTCCAGTTCTTTAAGTATTGAATAACTGCAAAAAAGAATGATACGCATTTTATATGATAGACATTTTCAGCGTCCCGTTTATTATGATTATGAATTTGTTCTTAAAAGCGTTTTACTTAAGTCTTTGTCAAACAGAAGACTCGAGCGTGATCTGATTTTTTTTCGCAGGGTTGTAAACGGTTGGACTGATGCTAGTCAATTTCCGAATGCTGTCAATTTTGATGTTCCTTGTCGCGTTAATAGAAATTTTACTGTCTTTTATATTCAATTCATGTCTAAACTCTCACCACTGTCCTGTATGCAAATTGCATTTATTCCATCGCATCATCTAGCTTGGACATCTTCCCATATCTCCCAGTTTTCCGCCAGAACTTGGCGATTCTAGTTGAAAGTTGAAACTCTATTACATTTTGTGTGAAGTGTGCGACCTATTTTTTAGTCATGCTGATTTGTACATTTTAAGCTGTGCGTGTGCTGTGTTTCTTCTATTTGTCTTGTGTACTCCAATGTGAAGACCCGCGTGGTTGCTTTGGGGCACTTTAAATAAACAAATTATTATTATTATTATTATAGCTCTCATGCGTAGCTCAGCAAACTTTATGTAGCACGGGTGCTATTGTGAAAAAAAAACGCATGTTGAACATCTAGTTTTAACTGTAAGTGATTTATTTTGATGGCATCCTCTTCACACCTTCTCATGGCGCAACACATATTCCATGTTTGCAGATCTGTAGGAAGATAGGACCAATCAATTTTAGAATCATGTCTTAATTTTAAATTCAGCGGACGTATCGTCATATATCGTGTTGGTGAAAACACCTTAAATTTGCAGGGACACCTTACCTTTGACGTTCCGCACCTGGTGCCATCCGGGGCTGGTGTTTCTTTTAACGAAGATCTCCCATTCACAATAGGCGTCCTACATCTTAGAATGCATTGTGCGAGGCGGTCGTCCTGCAAATAATGCTAGGATGAACTTTGATTTTATACTGTTACCTTATGAGCTATAAGACTTGGTTTTTAGGGGGCTATTTTGTGTGGCGTGCCTATTTACTGTATTTTGTGTTTTTTTGTTTTCATTTTCACACAAAATCGAAAATTTTGTCGAGGCTGTTCTACGCTGAGACCTCGGAGAACAAAGTATTGCAATTTATAGAATGACCAGCGCAAATACAAAAGGTACGAAGCCAGTTTCAGTGCGAAAGCGTTCATCTGACCAAGTCAGTCGCCGACCAGGGTTCATGAATTTCTGGGTTCTCTGGTAGTAAGTAAATGTACGGTCTCTTTGTAGCCTGCTGTCGCGTTGTGATCTTGTTTATTTTGAAATTTACCCCGTGCTAGAAAACGCCACCCAAAACGCTAAATAAAACGATGTAGGGCGCCAGGCAACCTAAAGAAAGTAATGAAAGATCTTCCGAATTAAACAGAAGTGTCAGGAAAATAATACAATTAAGAATGGAGACATGGTAATCCTGGAGCCGGGGAAGAGAAGGGACGTGGGACAGACACAAAACTCCAATGAATGGTTTTCGACATACCACAAGTACTTTGATTTATATTACTAACTATATCAATACTATATGACTTCCGAAATTGTGCTATTTCAGCTCCCAATTTTTTATCTGCTGCTCTACACGATGCAGTCGCCAAGGTTACACTTACCTATAGCACTTTTTTTAGTCTTAAACTGGTCGCGGGAAATCTCGCTCAGCAGGAAGTTAGTCTGCCTGAGAGGAAGAGCCTTGTACCGAAGTTTTGAAGGGTAACATTGGCTATACGAGTATGACATAGTTAGTGCCATTGATGTCCAGCAATATTACTTGCACATACTGGAGTAAAATTTCAATTCACCAGTTCAGATATAGCAACTACATTCGTTGTTTGCAGACTTGGGAAGAACTCCGTTAGATATGACGGATTAGTTGTAATTCAATACTTTTTGAAGTAATTATGTAATTTCCACGTGACTTTTTTTTCCGGCAGTAATTTCTAATTTAATTTTGTTACAAAATATTGGTAACGGATTACTTTAATTACACGTTAATTTTTTTAACATGAACATAATAAAGAAACTGGAGCAATACGAGCAGTCAGTTCAAAGGCATAGAGTGAGCAAGTTCAACAAATTTAAATAGAAACCATCGTGAAAAGAAGAATAGCCAGGCAAAAAATCAATTTTGCGTCTGACCGCTCATCAGAACCACTAGAAAGACGTGAAAATACTATGCGAAAAACAAAAACCAAGAAGACAATGCCAAGTAGACTTAGGTGCTTTCCATCGCCTTCCATCGCATTCTTCTTCTGAGAAACCTTTTCGTGTTTAATTGCATTTGAATTTTACACCACTTGAAAGGCCCGTATCCAATGGGAGCTTTCGTAGATCGGTTCCTTACCTCCGCATCGCCTAGCAGAGGTAGATTCTGCTACTGAACAGGCCCACCGCTAGCTTCGGCTGCACAATTCCAGGGATCATTTCCGGACGCTGTAAGCTAGCGAGATGGCGGTTTTGTTTGCAGCTTTCGCCGCCTTCTCAGCTTACAGTTCAGCCTTGCATTCACAATCTTCCTCTCAAGTGACGTATTTTATTTTTACATGGACTACCGGTAATACGGGCGTATGAGAAATAAAAAGTACTGTTGCAAAATATTTTTGAAAAATGTCAGAATTATTTCTATTGTTATCTATTGTTTTCTGGACAAGTGTACGGAAAAAGTAACGTGAAAGTAATTTGTAACGTAACGAGAAAATGTAATCCGTTATTTTTCAGCGAAAGTCATTTGTAACGGTAATCCATTACATTTGGGGCTCGTTGATTCGTAATTGTAATCCATTACATTTTTGAAGTACCGAGCACAAGTATGGTTGTTTGCAGGCTTAGGGACGCAGAAATCTGTTCTCTGTTCACGTTTACGTAGCAGGGGGATCGCGGTGGCAGCGTGTATTAACGCGCCGGAGCTCAGAACATCTCCAGCGAATGAGATCAAATCGATGGAAATCAGCAATGAATCGGCGTGCGTTCGTGTTCTATCATTGCGGCATGCACATCAAAGACCCTATGCATCAGTCGTACAGCGCTGGCTAAATTTCTTATCTACAACGGAGGCATCAGACACCCCTTGGGGCAGAAGTCACTGCCTGAATTCCTGAATTCCGTAAAACCCATTACTCACAGGGGAGCGAAAAAAGCAGGGGCGAGCTATCAGAGACTTCTTGTATTAAAGTGATAACGACAAATTTTAATGGTTATTGCACAATTCCACCTTGGCACTTTTACAATCTCCAACGCCCCGGGCCTTTTTCCCGAGTGTCAATAACTCCGTCGACAAAATCCCTGCCTTGCTTCGCCCGAGTATCAATGCTCCTATGCTCGATTCCCCGCTATGCCAGTGCTGCGACTCATTAATCAGCTCTGCTATTCGTGATTATGTGTTTGCTTAATGCTCATTAATCAAGCGAAGTTTTAGCATGTTTATTTACAAAGAAGTGTCTAGTGTTTTGTATGGGAAATGTCTACGCTACTTGAATGCCTCAAAATCCCTGGATCAACTTCAAGAACCCCCGAATATTCAGCCTGCCGTTGGACAAACCTTGGTTTTTGTCAATAACTTTTCCTCACCGTGGCTATGCAACTAAGAACCCAGTATTTGAAACATCTACAAGCAGTTTTATAATTTTCGTTCTTTCTCTGAAAGCAATAATTGAATCCGTCGACTACAACAGCCTTTTTGCGTTCTCAAAAATGTTTCCTTCGTGTGCCGCAGCCTGCCTGGTTTGGAAAGAATTTGCGACTTTAACACTCTTAAGCATAAATACGGCTCGCTGTGACAAATGTCTGTCTTCGCCATTTTTCGCAGAAATCAGGATTTTAAATAAGATAATGCCAAACTGAGGAGTACTTTCTTATTGCAGTTGTGTAAATTATATCTCTGTTAACGTCCAGTTTGTGCCCTTAGCGATAGCGAGTTAAATTTGTTCGAGAGGTGCGGCAAGGTTGTTTAGGCACGTGTCAGCACGCGGGAGGTGTTTTATCTGGTTGATTGGTTTGTTTTTCTACATCCCCTTTCTCATTTATTTTCTTTTTCGGGCACAATTAAAACTTCCAGCAGCCAATCAGCTTTGTGTCTGTGGGCTCTTTCCAATACTCCGTTTTTCCGCCTTTTTTTAAAATTTACGTTGAACCAATTAGCTTAACTCTAATCCTTGTAAAAATTGAAGTCATGTGTCACATCTTACGACTTCAATATCTGAACAATGCACAAATCCACAGTGTTTTGGTCTGGCCGGACAAGGAAAGTAGGGCAATCGAGTAGGTCGGGTGTGTGTAGGTGGTTTCAGAAAGCTGGGGACTGGGGATTTGGGAGAGGGGGTTGATAACGCGGAGGATGTGTAACGGGCGTTTTAAGACGAGGATTTTGAGATTGGGTCTTTTTGTGTATCACCCATTTTTAGTGCCTGAATGATTTACCGGAAAAAACATATCAGCTCAATACTGAGGACTGTCCTTATGAAGAGGCATATAGTACTGCAGCGGCAGCAATCAAGGCAGTGGGCATGCAATTATCTACTATTTTGATTATTTACCCGAGACTGGGTTGAGAGAACTAGAAAACCGTAGAACACAATAAAAAAGTGACAGAAGGATAAAGTCTCAAACTCAGCTAAAAGTGTATTCACTGCACCTCTCTTTTATATATATTCTACCCCCTAGGTCGCCACCCTTTGCACGTAGAAGGTCACTTTATTTACTGCGCTCACAGCCAATCCTTGTTGCACACCCAGAACTCTTCGGCTCTGCCACTTGTCCCCCCTTTGAACACAAGCAGTTTGCGCCGACTCGCGAGTACACGCACGTAGACACTTAGAGAGAAAACCGAGACGGCCTCCGCGAAATGGATGCGCCACTGGCATTCACTTCGAGACGTCCTCCTTTCATTGAACAAACATTTTTTTTTTTCACGAACTACAAAAAGACACAAACAAACAAACTGAAATTTGAAGGAAAGCTTAAGCGTTATTGAGCTGCAAAGACGCTTGGCTTTTGCAATCGCCTATCGTCTTTATTCTAACAGTTTCTCTAACTACTCTTCATTTCCTTGCGGTCTTTGTGCACGACATATGTTTCTGACCACTGGAATGACTCATTTCTGCATACTTGGCATGATTCGCTACTTATGAGTTGGGAGTTTCGAATTTGGCTTTTCGCCAATGCTCACTTAATTTCCCTAAATGTTATTTAGAAATTAAGGGAATGCCTTCAGACAGCTGCGCGGTGAGGCGAGAAAATCGATTCCGATTGTTTGGAAGGGTCGATGAGGCGGTGTTAGGAAATGGAAAGGGTCGGAAGAATGTGTGGTTCGGCTCTTGCAAAGCTGACATTGGTCACACGTGCGAATGTACTTGTTGATGCTGCGATACATGCCGTTCCAGAAGTAGTCTGAACGCACGCGAAAGTATGTCTTTGCGAAACCGAGATGTCCAGCGGTAGGGTCATCGTGGTGTGCTTGGATGAGTTCGTTTTCGAGGGTCCGAGGAACAACGAGCAGCCAGGGTCGTCCATGTGACGCGTAGTTCCGCCTATAGAGGACACCATCACGAAGAGTGAAGAGACTAGCGCGCTGTTGAGTGTGCCGCGTGAGAGATCCAGGAAGCCCCATCAAGCATCGTATTAGTGGCCGGATATTCTGATCGGACCAACGAGGTAGAGGGGCTTAGAGTGATAAACCGGAAGTCCGCAAGTGGAACCCCCCCTCCCCCCGGTTGCCGCTATGTTGTACGCAAATCTGACCACTCGTCACGTGACCTCCCAAGAGCCGTGACGTCACCGGTAAGATGGCAGCGCCCAGAGCTGGCGCATGCGGGTTTGTTTGGTGCGCGGTAGCTGTGATGTGGAGCTGCTTTTCGACGACTTCGGGCTTCCTCGTGCTCGCTGACGCAGGTATAATGTAAAAATATGGAGGAATGAGACTTTATACCTTTTATGCGGATGATCGCTCTGGATCATCTGGATATTAACACCTATGAGACAGAATCAGCCGTATCGCCGTACCGGTGCTCGGATTCCCGGATGTGTTCGAGGATTGATAGAACCTTGAGTGCTTTTAGCATGAACTTTTCGCATTCTCTTAGCTTTTTTTGAACGCTGTAATGTCTGAGAATTGACGCGAAATGTATGCGTCGGACGTAGGGCCCAGGGAAATTTGTTTCAGCCCTAGGCAACTGCATAATCGCAGCAACTTTTAGCGAGGAAGCTCCTAAAAAAGTTGAAAAAATGTTGACCACCATCCCTTTCAACCTCTTCAATAGACTTTTTTTTTTAGATGTGGGCCGCCTATACTTTGTTAGACCTTAACTTGGAAAAGAGCAACCGCCACAGCCCCCTCAACCCAATCGGAGAGGCAGAGTGAAGGTGTGTGACAAATCTGTGCAGATGAGCACTGCGATGATATGTTGTCATGTGCCTCTTTCCAACCTACTTACTGACTGACCGAGACCGTAGCCTTCGCTGTTTGCCGAATTGTGATGAAACGGACTACTTTAATTACCCAAGGCCTTCATATTTTGGACATTTGTTCGACAAGAATGTTTTGAAACGTGTCGTCCGGTGTTCGTACTCTATGTTATTCGCCACAAACACCGTATCACTGTGAACTTGGCTCAGCACCTATTGGACTCGAATGCTGCATTAGCCTTCGACGTAAACTGGGGCCCATTTGTGTTCTTCACGCCGAAACAAATTGGTGACAGATGTATTGCTTGATGGGGTTTTGCAAAGGGTCTCTTGTGTCATACGTATAGGAAGTGTCCTGCTATATAACAATGCATCCATACTATTAAACTATATGCTCAGAGGTGTGTTTGTTTTTGCACTCAACAAGTTGCAGCAATAATTATTTCTTACGGGTGTAATATTTATTTTCGGTAGCTGTGCCCGGTTTGTGCTTATTAATGTCCGTGTGCTTTGATGTTATCATGTGTGTAGCTTTAAGTGTCCTTTCTGCAACGCCTACAGAGGCCCTTAGAGGAACTAAATTATATAACAACATTTTCACATCACTGGAGCTGGTTTTCGGATGTTTAGCATCCGAAAACATGTTTAGCAGAAGTGGAATGAGTGAAGCAAAATGTAATCAGTCTGGTATGTCCCATCAATTAATATTGAGGGGTAAGAGATGCGGGTGTCCTCAAAAGGTCCAGCACGTGCGGTCAACATAATTCTTTTTGTAGATACTCTGAAGGCGTAAAGGCGAGCGGAAATATGTTTATCTGGTTAGTGTACCAAATATGTTTATTTCCACTTAATTACATTATTATTGATTATTAGAAAATGGTTCCATAACGAGTTCTTTCTGCGACAGTCTCGTGTCAGGCGTTCAGTCGTAGTACCTGTGCTCCTTGCTGTCGGATGACGTTCCTGGCACGTCGGCGTTCAGTTTGGTGGAGTGGCAACTTTGACCGACAGATGCCGTCTTGTAATCACAGGTCATGTGAAGCCACTGACATTTGATGCACTGAAGCTGCAGAGCTGAATTCTAAGCCGCAAATTTTCCTCGTAGTTCTCTGCGTCAAATCAGCAAGCTCTGGCATGTAGTGCTTACGTGGCTGTGCCTTTTGCTGCACCGTTGACTTGATGGCTGGCAACAAGTCCAAGCCATTTCACTTCCACTTTGTAATAACTATTTCTTATGTATCCCGCGACCACTGCAACTTGTGTAAGTCTCGTGTGACAAAGTGAAGTCGGGTGATCCTTGGTGTCCAGTTTTGAGAATAACCAACCATCCTATTTCTTCAAGACACTCAGCGGCATTCTCCCTCAATGTTGGAAATTGTCTGCTCCGTTGCGTGGACACAGATAATTGGTGTCAGCAAATTATTAGGCATTGTCCTTGGACACCAAATCAACTGTCCTTGCATTGCCGCTCACCTGCTTTGTCATGCTTACCTCCCGTCGAGGTGATGGGGATCAGAAGCTTCAGGGTAATGTCAGCACCAGGGGCAAAGGCCGCCGAAGATAATTCTCAATGTCCCGCGAACACTCCTCAAGACGTGGTCGAAGGTCGTTCGGCACAAACTCTTGCAGGCCAATTCATTGGTACGGGCACCTCCAGTAGACATGTTCGGCCTCATGCAGTGGTAGCAGAGTGGTTTTCGGTCGACCATTCGCAGCACCTCCGTTTTCCTCGGTGTACTTGTTTTCAGCGAGAACATACACTCGTTCTTTCTGATGTCAGGAATGCTTCGGCGTTGGGGTGTCTCGTTAAGTTGGCGTTCAACACTAACGGGTAGCCGGTGGTGGACGTCGTGAGCTTGTGGCTTAAGTCGCCCTCGGTTCGTCAGGTGCCGCTTTGCTCGAAGAAGTCTTCAGTTGAAATGCCTGTCGAACTTGTTCCAAAACAGTCTCGGCAATCAAAATAAAGGCTGGGCAACTGACGGCAGAAATAAGCTTCCTGATCTCCTCCCGGACAACAATGTCGATGATGTTGCGGATGCCCGGGAGTCTGGCGTCGAAGTTGCAGCTGGATGACTCGAGTGTCGAGACGCTGGGGAGTTGTTGATAGTGACAGGCTCGGGCCTGCTGTGTGCATTAAATGTTGGAAGCCTCTTTAATATGAACCCTTTGACTTGTCGTGGGGTTGCGGACAAGGCTGCCGAAGGTGCTGTCCCTCACATGAGGGGCATGGGATTCTTAGCTTCTCGTCTTCTGTCAACCAGGGTGGCGTGGGTGCTCGATCAGGCACAAAACATCCTCCAGGAAGGCAGCGACGCTCTTGTTGGGGCCGTGTCCTGGACAGAATCAGGAATTCGGCTCTCTCTCGCCAATGTTGGCTGATGAACGTGCACCTCAGCTCGATCTTGCAAACTTCCCATGACGTTGAGGAGGATTTGTGGTTCTCAAACCAGTGCCTGACAGTTTCTCCTACGAGCATGAGCTGGTTGTCTGTCCACCCACTGTGGCGGGCAACACGGTCATATTGTTCAATCCAGCCATCGACGTCTTCATATACTATGCGTGAAAGGCCGTCGGAAAGTGAGGTGCGACGGGCATACAAACAATGGTGGGAGTGGACGCGATTCGCTGCTACAGGTTTGTCATTTTTGGCTTAGTCAGCTTCGGTTTTTCTGGCAAAAGACCGAATTCCGGTGGTTCCTGCTGGTAGCAGCGACCGACTCGGATTTCAGGTTCTTCGTGGTCGAGGTTCGTCTTTGTGGTACTTGCTCGTCTTGCGGTCTTTCTGCAGGGCTCGGGACAGCACTTGGTTCACGGCTCGCCAGCGGTTTAAGACGCAGGATAGTCCGCCACCCGTGTCCCGTTATCGGGCAACTCGGCTGAGGAGCTGCCAAGGTGCACAGAGTGAATGGCTATGGGTAAAGCACCCAGCAGCTCCACCAGAACATATGATGACAGCCGAGCATGGCCTGAAACTTTCCAGAATTGTAAATATTGATAGAAGATAGGACTGGAACATGCATCCGTGACAATATAAAAAAACAGACAGAAGAGAGTCGAATCTGACCACTAAAGAAGCTGCATTGCTTTTGTGGCATTCTGTCCGAATAAATCCTCTCATTCGGGGTTTTGACTGCCGTGGACGAACTGAACTGAAATGGATGTGAGACCACTTTTCTGGTAATGAGTCACTGCAGACTGTCGCCGCAAAGCGGCGTGAGCGGGTGAGCTGGGTAGGTAGCAGGCTCGATGAAATGTCCATACAGCTTGCAATTCGCGTAACGAGTGTTGATGAAACGTTTGTGTCGACGAAACGTGCGACGGACCGGCAGAATCAATTCCAACTGCAACACCTGTGCTCCGTGAAAGTGCACGTCTACGCCAGAACAATTTAGGGAGCACACAACATCACGTGAAGCACGGCACAGGAACTACCTGCTTAATTGCAGCTCTCCGGTACGCCCCGCAACCAAAGTGAGCCTTCAGTTGTTTAAACGAAGCTGCACCACGATTGCACACTGCCAAGCACGACTCACGCAATTTACTTAGCTAAACTGTGTATCCAAATATATTGCAAGCGCTTCACTGCAGACCTCGAAGATTCCGATGGTCAACAGAGCAGAGAAACGTCGCCTTAAATTTTATCCTAGTGGTATCCGAATCAATCCGAGGTCCGAGCAATGTGGGGCATAATGCCTCTTCCGTAACGATATCCCCGTCGGTCACCAGCGAAATGCACACCGTTCCTCCGTATTTTCACGTAATACCTAAGTCAGACACCACGCTGAACTCTGAAGTCGCTTTTGACCGGCCTCGTATGACGGCTTCGCGCCTGAGATCAGCTCGCCGAGACGAACGACAACCAACAATGCATCCGTGAAACTCCGGCCCAGATGGGGCCAGCCGCTGCATGGGCGCTGTCATCTTTCCTGTGACGTCACGTCTTTGGTTTGCTCATGTGACGAGTGGTCAAATGTGCCTACAATGACAGCCGCCTTGTGGGGGTCACTTCCGAGTGCAGACCGGAACCCCGGTTTATCGCTCTAAGCCACTCTACCTCGTTGGATCGGACGCTCGAGCAGCTGCGATCTCAAGGGTATCTAACAGAGTGATGGAAGAATTGTGGTCACTTGGAGCGTCATGTGAAATGTCAGTGGGCAGAGGGCATCGGGACAGCGCATCAGCATCGAGATGACACTTTCCTGACTTGAATACAACGCTAAAGTCGTAGTCTTGAATTTTCAGCGACCAACATCCAAGGCGGCCAGATGGATTTTTAAGGCTGGCAAGCCAGCATAGGGCGTGGTCATCTGTAACAATATTAAAGTGGCTGCCATAAAGATATTCATTTATATATTTATTTTTTTTCAGTACCTTCAAGGCCCAGGGGCGTTACAGAAGGGAGTGGTGCAAAACATAAAAACAAACAACAGGTACTTAATTCAGAATTTCGATATCGCCCGTATTAGTGCTATACATTCACGCTCTGTAATACTGCAATTTATCTCACACTTAGTTAGGGTTCAACTAGAGTATGCAATTACACGTGGGCGACTATTTACATTTTGTTCCAGAACAGCCCCCACGCCATGCCCCCTGGCATCCGTTCGGATTTCCGTGTCAGCTCCCGGCACGAAGTGGTCAAGTATTGGGACGGTAATGAGTGCACGTTTAAGAAATAGGAATGCCTTCGCCTGGGGAGGTCCCCATTTGAAGGTAGTGTATCTTGAAGCAGTTCGTTTAGCGGTTCGGCGAGATCTGAGAAACGAGGGATCAACTTCCGGAAGTACGTACAGAGCCCAAGAAAAGACCGGATGTCTCTCGTGGTTCTGGTAATCGGAAAGTCCGAGACAGCTTGGACTTTGCTGGGGTCTGGGCGGATGCCTTACGAGCTGGCTAGGTGAGCCAGAATCCGAATTTCCCGAGCACCGAAGGTACACTTTTTTTAGTTCAACTGCAAATTAGCGGAGCGAGAGCAGTCCCTAACTTGCTGGACCCGATGTAGATGATGTTCAAAGGTTGAGGAGAATAAGATAACATCGTCGAGGGAGCAGAGACATATGTCCCATGATCATCCGCGTAGAACACTGTCCATCACCCGCTCAAACGTCGCGGGAGCGTTGCACAGGCCAAAAGGCATGATATTAAATTGGAAGAGACCGTCCGGAGTCACAAACGCAGTTTTCGGTTTGTCCGCGTTGGCAAGCGGGATTTGCCAGTAACCGCTACGGAGGTCAACAGATGAAAAGAACGAAGAGCCTTGAAGTGCGTCGAGCATGTCATCGATACGAGGGAGCGGATATACGTCCTTTTTAGTTACCCTGTTTAGACGCCGGTAATCCATGCAAAAACACCACGAAGCGTTTCTTTACTTTACGAGAACCACAAGGGAGGACCAAGGGCTGGGTGACGGCTGTATAACATTGTTTTGCAGCATATCAGTCACATGGTCTCGAATCACTTACGTTCCGCAGGGGAAATACAATACGGGGACTTGCATTTCCGGTTTCAATTTTATGGTACACCAAAGATGTCTGTGGGAGTACTGACCAGATGAAGTCAAATAAGACGCTATAAGCTTCCAGAAGACTGGAAAGAGCTTGCCTTTGGTTCGTTGTTAAGCAGCTCTCAATCATCAGTGTTGTATATTTGGTGGAGCACTGGGTTTGAGGAATTGGATGCGAATGGAGATGGCACGTGTCTTGAGCCAAAATGGCCAGGCTATCATGATCGAACGTCCGGATGGTTACAAGACCAGCTCCTCAAGGTAATATGAGCAACTGCGCAGAAGTGTTTGTAACACATAAATTATTTTGGCTTGCTATTACGGTGACGCTAAAGTATAGCACAAGCAAGCCCTTTTGCAGAAATGTGGTAAGCAGTGGCTCGACAAGACCGTAATCTCCTTGGAAGCTGAACTAAGGCTGCAGTGTTACTCCGACAGCAGTCAATAGTGATATATAAATCGGCTGCAATCCGAAGGACAACAGGATCACAATCCGCTGGTTCGTCGGTGTCAGAAGTGTTTAAATGCAGCCGACGTTCACCACAGGAAATCCCATCCCAGTATCACGTCAGCCACGCAGTTCGAGAGGACTGTGAAGACAACAACGTAGCGATGGAGCCGAGAGTCACTGAGAGTGTCGAACAGCCGAGAGGACAAAATAAATCTCCATTTCCCATACGTAAAATTCGTACAGGTACTGGCCTCAATACTTTGCGCAAACGCGTCGGAAACTGTCAGAGATACAGGATTTGGCGGCACCGGTGTCTACGCGGGCTATAAATTTGTGTCCGTCAATTTCAATAGCAACAGTCGTTGGGCCATCTCCAGAATTATTTATAATGCAATTTCGTGGCGCAGCCTGACCTCCTGTGGCGACGCAGGCTGCGGGCTTCAGTTTGACGTTGTTTTTGCGTCGGCGGCGACATTGATTGGTGACACGAAGCGCTGGCGTCGAGGCTAAGGAGACGGAGATCGGCCTCTGCGATTATCACGCTGTGAAAATGCAGCTGGGGTCTGGCGGTCAACGGGACGGCTGTCGTCCGAGGGGAGTAACGTGGATTAAGTTGAGAGAAACGGCGATACACGTTAGGGTTATCGCGACGGCGGCAGTAGCGCGCGACGTGTCCGGGTAAAGAACAACTAAAAGAGATAGGTCGCTGGTCTTCCGCTCTCTAAATGTCACTCCTTCGGCGCGGTGCGTAGCTTCGCGACGCTGGGGAGGCCTGATTGAAACGGGAGCCTGGGTAGAAGTGCTGCGCATCATGTGGCATGGTACAGAAGAGCGGCGGTACGGGAGGTAGTGAAGCTTATGCCGGCGTCAATGGCGTCAGTGATGCAAGACCAGCAAGAAGTTCGTTCTAGACGACTTTCTGGGCGCTCTGCGCCTGAGGGTGGGTTTCGGTCGAGTCGGAAGGTGGACCGAGGTGATCAAGGAAGCAATGCAGCTCTTCACGAATGATGATGCGAATCAATGCCGCCAAGTCGACACCGGCAACACATGCAAAGGATACCTCTGGAAGGCGTTCGAGTGGTGCCTTCGAGATCCGTGCACTCTGCAGGTCTTCATATTTTTTACTCTCACCGATTAGTTGTTGGACTGTCGTGGGTGACTTTAGCGCAACAACGGCGAAGAGGTGTTGGGACAGCCGGTTAAACAGATGACGGATACGATTTTCTTCGGTCACGTCGGGATCCAATCTGGAGCAGAGACGAAGGACGTCCTCAATGTAGCTGGTGGAAGACTCGGTAATGGCTTGAAATCGGCGAGCCAGTTTGTCTTTCGCTCGCTGTTTGCGTCGATCTGGTTTTCCAAACGCCTCTGACAATGCGGCTGTAAAGGCGTCCCATGAACTCATTTCGTCCTCATGGTTGTCAAACCATTGCGATGTAGTGTCTTTCAAAAAGAACACTGCATTAGACAACGTGAAGCTGTCGTCCCATCGATTGTGGTGACTTGAGCGGTCATCACTTTTCGTCCAGTCGTGGACATCGGTGTCAGGAGAGCCAGAGATAATAGGAGGGTCCCGTTCCCGGTTCTTGACGGTCGGTGGCGATGGTGTGGAACCGGGGGGTGGCAGGCCGTTTGAAGTACTCGCTCCTTGGGACAGGGTGTTAATTGTGCGTCCTCTACGTAACTCCAGAATAGGGATCAACCGAGAGGTTGGGAAACGTTCTGACCTCTACCACTTTTGAGGATGTTGAAAGAGTGATTTAATGAAAACTGGATAGAGGAGTTCAAGCGACAAGATCGTTGTGCATCAGCTGAAGAGCGCGCGCAGCTTGTCCCTCGTTTTTCAGCTTCATCTTCTTCTCCCTAACAATATGTAGACAATGTTTACGACGTAACCTTAAAGATAAGTGCTATAATCGATCATTAGTGTCTTACCGTGTGCTTATTGAATTTCGTTAAAAAATGCATGCTAGGGGAACAATTTGAACATCTGTTTTATGAAGTGCCGTTCTGGGTAGACATTGTTGCGCGTAGTACATCGGCACTCTTCATAAAAGCTTAAAAACACTCTTAAAATCAACAAAAAAGGTGCTCAAAAACCAAAAAAAACTTACCATATCTTCATGAAATCCATTCTCCTTTTTAAGTTCTTTCAATACATTTCTGCATGTTTCGTTTTTAGAAATAGCATCACCAGGCAATTTGTTTGTTGATATGAACTTGGTGTTCGTGACCGTATGCAAACATTTAAAATAGTCCATTCTGACATCAAAGTTGTTTTTTTAACATGAAAGAGAAGTTTTATTTATCAATAACGTGACAGTGAAATACAACCCTATTAGTCCCGTGAATCACAGCTATTTTAAGTCATGTATAATCAGTCTGCGTCAGAAAGAAATTTATGGCTCATGTTACTGGGAATGGGAAATTTAAATTTTATGCTCCCTAGCGAATGAGTACTACGCTTATATTTCATTTTTGTTGCATTTTACGTACCCAAGGGCAAACTTGATTATAGATACGCAGCAGTTGGAGAATTTATACTTTCGCGTGTCACTGAGGTTCTTCAAAATGTGACCCATTATATATCCATCGTCGAATGAACATGCGCTTGAGCCTGGTGAACCTGGCAGGTTTGATGGCGCACCCTCGCCGTCGTCCAGGCAACCAAGCCTGCGCTTTAAAAACTGTTTTAAATATCCAATTCAGTTGTGCGCACTTGTCATGGAAGAAAGATACAAGCATCTGTACTCCGTTCAGCCCAAAGCTGACAGTCCGGTGGGAGCTAAGCGCTCGCAGCATCAACCAGCACCCCTCCTTTCAGCTCCGGACCCAGCTGTCTGAACGTGGGCGGAACTGTGACCAAGTGACCAAAGCTGAATGTACGACTTTTCCGCCAGCACGTAGCTTCCACTGCACTGTCAGCTTGTGGATGGAGGGAGTGCAGTGGTAATGCGGAATTTTTTATATGAGAACCATCGTGTACGCTAAGCCAAGTCGTGTTCGCGTCAACAATATAATTGTCTGTATTCTTCATCTGACACCAATAAAGATCAGAAATAAAAATAGATTAAAACGCGGACACAAGCTCCTATTTATTGGGAGTCTGCGCTTTCGGCACCAAAATTAGAGACAGCCAGGTTACGGTAAAAGAGATAGGAGGGGCGGCAGGAAGAAGGAAAGCCAAACAAGTGTCATAAGATGACCAGCTCTTTTACTTTTGTATACTGCGAAAAACCAAAATAACTACCATTTGCTACCCCCTTTTGTAGTGGGAGTATGAGGATGAGCTGAGTGACGGGGAAAGTAATTAAGGTACGACTAAGTGGGAATGGGTTCATGTAGAAAAAAAGTATGATATTTTTCGCAATAAGATAAAGCTAAAAGAAGATATAAAGAAGAGTTTCGGAAAGTAACCGCAGATTTCTAGGGGCGCCACACTCCTTTTTGTTTCTTTCTGTCGTGTTCTGTCTGTTGTCTCTCCAGTTTTGGCGGCCGGTTCGGGCGTTGAAGTATAAGCTTTCCCCTTATAAGGCACGGATGATCTCTGCCAGACATCATCGTTTAAACGCAAGTATCTCGGGGTACCTGTGCATTTTATAAGAACCATTTTGCTACGTTTTAGTAACACCACGCAAACGTTTGGAAGACAACAAAATGACACAAAAGTTATATGCCACCGTTTTTATAAAAGAATAATACAAATTGGTTATAACGATTATTTAAGCGCCTCCAAGACTCGACCAGTAAATATTGCCGCGCGTGCAGCTGACCAAGCAGGCAGCGCGCTCGTGGCCTAACGGTTGCCGTGCTTGCCCTCCACGCAAAAAGCCAAAGTTGGATTCCTCGCCGCAAGTACACATTTTTGTTGGCTCTGTAATGTGATGTTCTCGTAAATTCGAGAACCGTGTTGCTGATTCGAGGTTAGAATGTTCTACCCGTCGTTTGCCAGTTTTGCAAGAGCGCAGGACTGTGCCTCCTCGACGACATCCTCGCCCGCTTACGACACCCGTTATTTTACCCCTTTGTTTTGGCGCAAGTGCGCCTTCATTAACTCTTTAGTTTCCACACCGAACACCCTCTCGTCACTTTCTTTACCCGTGACAATAAGTCAATTTGGTATACCCTCAGATTTCTTTTTTATATTTAGCTTCAGTTTAGAAAATCAAAAAAGAACACTAGAAGCAATTTCGTTCGCCAAAAATTATTCTTACTTTTGTGAAATAATACTTTTGCCGGGCACCAAACAAAACGATTTTTTTTAAATATCCTGCGCTCCTAAAAAAAGACAACCATTCATTAAATAGCCTTTACGGTAGCGAATAACTGTTTGTGGCTGCCGTAAGTCTGGCTGCGTATGTAGGAGCTTGCTCTCATAACTTGCTTATCTGCGATCCGCGCAATGAAAGCGAGAATCGCTAAGTACTGTTATTCCTGGAGTCAATCATGAAACGCTGCTACATATCTTGAAGTTTACCAGCAAAAACATTTCCATACTTGCTTAGCGGAAATGGGAGCGGAACGAATATAAAGGGAGACACCAGAGGAAACAAATTACTCCAAACTTCAACGGCTACGATTATTGTTAGATCAGCGGAGAATCCACATAAAAAAATAGTAAGACAGCTTTTGCGTGGTCGCAAGCAGCATGAGTAAAACACAACCGATCGCCCCTACCAATTCACACCCATGCTGTCTCACGCCGCTCTATGGGATTGTTTTTAATGTGTCCTTTAAAAAAACAACAGTATTTTATAGTGAACTGTCTATTAATTGGTAGCGCCCCGACACCACAATTAATCGACACTCACAAAAAAATGTTTTTTTTAAACGTAAGTTGAGGTTTGAAGAGAATGGACAAAAACCATTAATGAAGCGGAAATTTATGAAGTCCTATGGCAGGGCTGTGTATAAGACAAAAAATACTAGGCACTTTTAAACACAGGGGACATACTCCACTATTTCCCCCTGATTGAATGCTAGTCATCTGAGCTCACGCAAAGATTGTGTTTAATTTAATCATAAAAAGTAACCATTGTATTATGAACACAACATTTTTTTGTAAATTTACTGTCATTTGATGGTACCGTTTCTTTTAAACATAGAGTCATTAGACGAGCAGGCATATTCCTGAGAATGCCAATAGAACCGTGACAAGAAGTGCAATAATGAAAGACATTTGTTCTGACATTTGAGCAAGTATGCTGCTTAATATGGTGCCCCACAATTTATTATTTCCGTCTCAAAAAGCATTGAACTGATTCGCCTGACTCCAGCAGACACATACTAAGAAATCGACATCTACAGAACGTCTGAGAAGGCATGTTTATTCAGTAAAATCATAAAATATAAAAGGTTTGAAAACTTACAGGTGTCCGATATAATGAGAAAGTATAGTTGCTCCCAGAAAGGTCAAGCCAGCATCTTCTACAATGGCCACCTTATATGTAGTGCATACTCCCGATGTAAAAGTCATGCCTAAACGAGATGCGAGAAACACATATTTTTTTCCCTTATCTGAATCAGATGACTTGCTTGATGTTTAGGAATTTTTCCTAATATTTTATTAATTGTAAGTTTTGCATTGCAAGTCGTTTTATTCCAAGGTATGATCAGAGTGGACAGCGTTAAATTATAGAACTCGCAAAGAAACGTTCTGTTGTTTTCTTGTGTGCAGCAAATTTACAAAACCCTCGAAAGACAGTTTCTCAGATAAACCAGCTTCTTATGACATTTTGTTTTGTCTTTGCCTGGGAATATATGGCCTTAAAATACCAGAAGACAGTGTATAGTAAAACATTAACGTTTTTGGCCGGAATCTGGGTAAAAAAGTAAAATATTTGGACTCTTCTGCTGGTCCTTTGACTGCAGTCTGGCATTCTTTTGTCTAAGTCGCCAATAAAGTTCCAAAGCTGGCTTCACTTCTGGTTGTCTGGATTTTATGTGCCTACTTTTGGCCCAAATCGCAAAACAGGCACTAGATTTAAGCTTCACGGTTGGTTATTTGCTTCATAGTGTCGCATATCTGTCTCAAGCCTGGCACTCTGTCAATTATGGCGAGGTTTGAGAAACTCCATGGAAGCGCCAAAGAAATGTACCCTGGCACTAAATAGCGCCTTGAAACAAAACTATTTCAGAACCAGCTTTGTCCTCTAAGATTGCCAGGCTTGTGCTAAGTTAGGCGTTTCTTTGGCGCCATACATGGGTAGGTATTTCGTGGAATTTTTTTACTATATGGCATGCTCAAATACTCAGTCATTCAACCATTTTAGCGGACCGCTATTGGCAGGGATATAGAGGTAGTTGTGATCGCAAATATGAATGGAGCTCACAATATAAGAAGTTTGTCAGCGCTCGAGAATTTGGTTTCAGTTGTACGTTTTAAAGGGATACTTCAACGAATATCTAGCGGGTCTTTTATTTTCTAAATGTCAACCATGTTGTGGCCACACCACGGAGAAAACAATCTTTTGCTCGAAAAAGCAGCAAACACTTTTTTTTTTCATATTTTAGGAATAAACGGAACGTCGTTACGTCACACTGAACTTAAAAGAAGAGCCGCTCCTCGGAAGAACGGCAGCAGGCTGCGTGCGCGCGAACCCTGTTCCAATTGTATTTCTCTTCTTTCCGCCGCTTCTTCAACTCCTCCCGGTAGCGGGGAGTAGAGCACTGCGCCGACCGCGTCTTTAACCGAGGCCCAGCCCGGGCCCGGCGTCACGAAAATTTACCCACCCGAGCCCGGCCCAGGTGTTTGAAACCGGGCGGCCCAGGCACGGCCAGAGCCCGAGAAATTTCTATGTTAGAAGAAAGAGTAAATAAACAGGCGAGCTAGTTGATGTTACACATATTTGATAAAAAAAAACCGGAGACGATGGCAGAAGAAGGGTGCAGACCCCTTCTTCGTCCGTCGTCTCCGGTTTTTTCAAATAGGCTTTTCTTAGTTACCCTGCCCGACCCAGGCCGCCACCTTTTAGAACAGGCCCGGCCCAGGCCCAAATTTGATGCCATGTTGTCTCAACTTCGCCGGGTGCAGTACCAATGTATTATAGAACGTAATTATATGCACTTAAAGCAATCGCTGGAGGTGAATCGCTGATACGCAATTTTCTCCCTTGTATGTCATTGCCTGACGGACATACGAACAACACACGTAACAATTTAACTGGGCTAGTCGAACTGTGGCACCAAAGAGTTATATTATTCATATAAATAAAAAAAAACATCAGAAAACGATATAGAGGAATGGATTGGCCTAGACACCTAAGCAACGTACTGCAACGCTGATTTCGATTTTTTTTATTCCCAATACAAGTTTAACGACATGAACAAATGTCACATGAATTATTTCCACATAAAATTTCTTCGGGGGCAGCTTTCTACAAATAAACATAATTTCTTCCGGGGCTGCACACACAAAATTGTTTTCACTCATTTTGTATAACTGGCAGGGACTAGGAAGGGAAAGAAATAAAAGTGAGCTCCTGACCAATATTTTATTACGGAATAAAATTCTGTAGGTTTTAGTGCAAGAACGAAAGGTTATACAATGAATCTTGCTTTAGGCACGTTGTGCTGGTGGCGTTGCACTGACGCATTCTCCCCCATCGCTCAGGAGTTCAGAAGGAACAATCAGCACGCCGATTATAATTTTCCTTACTGTATTGTAGACAACGCTCACTTGCTTCTTGAATGTGCATCAACCAGTTGTTCTAGCGGTGTGCTCAGCCCCTCAATATTTAGCATAGAAATCCTCCCTATCATACTTGTGTGATGCCCAGGGTGTAAAATATAAATGATTAAAAAAACTAATTAAAATAAATCAGGTTCCTTTTATCTAGATTACATGTATTTGATTTAAAATAAATTTGTTTGTTTAAATGAACTTATATGATCTAAATACTTCAGCTAGAAAAGAGTCACGTTTTATCGCTGTACTTCGTTTTACCTTAACCCCAGACGCAGCCGACGCTGGGAGCTCATGGGGCCAATCAGACAGCTTCAAACGTGCACCATCATGGTGTTTGTCATATTTCTGTATGTATTGCCTCTCATCGGTGAACCAATCATTAAAAGAAGAGGCTTAATGACCCGCGCTTTCGACGCTGCTTGACTTTGCCACATCAGCTCGTAGCGTCGGCCATGTCTGGACTTAAGCAGAAAGGAATCATGGAAGTGCTTTCCTTAATGACTCACTTATGTCAATTTTGCTGCTTGATTATTCTTTGCTATAGATAAAAAATAAATGACCATGGGAAGCAGACACCGATAGAAAGAAACGTTAAATAGGAAATATTTTAAGCATTGTTTTGGGAGAAGGTGTTTGATTTAAATCATCATAGCCAAATCAATCTAAATCCTGATTGATATCATGATTGAAATAACATTATAAATACTCTTGATTTTTATTCTAAACCCTGGTGATGCCCAAGAAACACGACGCAAAATATTGTAGTAGCCGACATGATGCATTTAGGGGGCAAGGCGAGAACTACGATCTCTGCCAACAGGCGATGCAGCCCAGACAAATCCTACTTATCATCGTGCTTGCCATGTATTAAGCCATCAATCAACAGAGTGCCGTGATTTCTCTAAAAATAAATTACGACTGCGTACATAATCGCAGGTCATTTCTCTCGCCACCCAACGAAGTTCTACGTAAATATAGTAAAGCTATGCTCGTGTTTTCTTTGCCGCCTGGACAACGACAATAACGATGCTGGGATGTTCCACACTGAATTTCAACACTAAAACCAGACCTGCTACTTACACTCGTTGGGGAGCCTGAGTTGGGTTCGTACCGCAGACCTAGCCCGGTCCAGGCCCGCCAATGCGCTGACGCGAGCCCTGCCCGGGCCCACAGTCAAAAGGTCAAGCCCGGCCCTAACCCGCTGATAAAAGACCGGGCCCCGCCCAGGCCCTCAAAAAATAAAACAAACGCCTTACCCGGCCCGTGCACTGCCGGGTAAGACAGAAAGGAACTGAGGCCAGATTCACGAAACGATCTTACGCCAAAAATGTGCCTAAGACAAAACTTAAGAACAAATCCGTATTCACGGAACGAAATTTTCGTAAGTTTTGCGCAGGTTACGACGAAGTCCTACGACAGCTCCGAAGCTGTCTTACGCACTTCTTACGATCAAATCAGCATGGCCGACAGTGTCGCTTAGTTGGTCGCGACAACCAACGGACGCTTATTTTTCTACGTGCGCGTCTCACGCGTCCCGACTTCAAGCAGCAAGAAAAAAGTAAAAAGTACTTGAAACAGACCACGACGAACGAACAAGAACGCTGGATCCACAGACATCCGGCAAAAGCTCCAACGGCCACGATTCCACGGACTCCGACCGATCGGCAGATAGGCCTAGCAGGCACTCCGACTCGGCGCAGCGATGCTGTGACGGTCCTTGGCGAAGACCGTCTGCCCACGACCGGCTTGCGTGCTGGATAGAATATGCCCGCGCGACCCTTGTGAACCCTTCCCGTATTATAGTTTGATCGCTGACCTCAATTTTAGATTAAGAGGTCAATCACTTCCTCCTGTCATCTTATTTTCCGAGGCAACGGTGACGAACGCTGTCGTCGAAAAGGGGCTCTTATCAATTCTATCTTAGTTTTGTGTGATATCGAGCTCAAATAAACGCCGTATGGATTACCTTCGCAACACGAAATGTACACTTTGTTATTAGTATTCCATTTTTATTCTGACACGACTGCAGCTCACTGTCGATTGCTGTAACAGTTCGTCGGGGGCAATGCCGGTCCAACCTATTGCTTTGCCGGGTGTCACGTCAGCATCGAGTGGCAATCGTAAAGGATCGGTCCCGAAGCGCTTATCAATTCGCGGTCCAACAGCGCAAATCCACCACTTCGATCAAACGCGCGCGTTCGTTCCGTAGTGTGAACAGGCCTTGACGTGGCTCTTGCTGACACTGTCGTAGTTCAAACGTATATTTTTAACGTCGGCTAGCTCATGCATCTCCGAGGCCGCGAAAAACGCCGCGGTAATTTGTTTCCATCTACGTCGCTTTGCAAACGACTGCGGGCTGTCTTTTACCAACGATGACAGTTGTGTTGACTTCGTAGCGATCGATTTCGGAGCAGTCAATGGGGGCGGTTACGCATTGCGGCCTCGGCATTCGGGAGTGTTTAAATCGTGTTAGCGTCGATATATCACTGCATGGACACGAACCCCAGACAAGCGGTGGCAGAAAGACCGCCTGTGTTTGTTATGAAAAATCCACGTGCTCCGAACGGCTCCGAACAAATGCCGAGCCCTCCGATTGGTTGCTCGTGTTGCCGACGTCTTCGTCGCCCTAGCAACAACACCGGTAAGCTTTATTTTTCCGTATGACAACGTCGCTTTCCTCATCTCACTTAAGAACGCGTTCGTGAATACCGATTTCTCTTCTTCTTACGATGTTCTTAACTTACGAACTTCTTAGCTAAGTTGTCGTAAACTAAGAAGCTCTTCGTGAATCTGGCCTCTGGTCCCGGGCTTTGGGGTAAGTCCGAGCCAGTGCAGTGTTTTAGCGGGAAGGGGCCACTGAATTGGCCAGATTGTAACAAGTTCAGGACACCAAGTGGCCGAGCACACAACAGCGCCAGCCCCCATGCAACTGTGCCCACGCGGGTCCAATTGAGGTCACGTCTCCCGTGATGCATCGCGCTCTCCGGTGGCTGATCTTCGAGCGATCCCTGGAATCGGTCCTTTGGAACGGGAAGTATAGCGATCCGTTCAAAATACAAGCGCACAATTGTCATTTACAGATGGAGTTGATCATGTTTAACTGATTTCTGAACATAAGATATATATTAGAAAGTTCATATCAGTATTCCTCCAATGAAAACAGGCGAGTTCCAGTGTCCGCCATCTTAAAAAAAAAGTTGATGCGGCTTCTAAATTAAAAAGCTATGAAAGTTTAGGTTTTGGCATCTTAAAACATTGCGTATAAAATTCTAGCGACGTTACAGTACAAGCCACGTAATCAAAAATAATTAATGCTGCCGTATCGTTTCTTCCATTTAGTTTGTTGATAGCAGTGTGGGAAGTAGGGGAGGTAGTGAAATTAACGTGATCGGCAGAGTTAGGCGATACTCGCCTTTCTGCTAGGCCGGGGATACCAACACGGACGTCATCACAACTTGGAAAAATAACAGAGTAACTCGCCGTATGCGCCGCGGCAACTACATCACGATCATCTGTTGGGCGAGTTGGTTGATCATTATGTGGAATTAACTGCGCAAATACCAAAAGGATAGATAGACGAGGTATTTTTTTTTAGCTAACATTGCAATGATACGGGGATATTCGTGCACCGCTGGCCTGTTCTCTTTCACAGCAAATTTATGTTGTCAAGCTGGTGATATCCTTGTGGCTAATTTACATTCTAACTAAATATATATATTGAATGATCTCTTTCATAAATTTCTTTAAGAGGCATTTTATTGTCTGGTGTATTTTTAGTGAGTCTCTATAAGACTTTTGTATCTGGCAAAGCTGCATCCACGTTTTATTTTGTGGTATCGGTACAAAAAATTCAATGACGTAATCTGTCCGTGACATCTATATTGCATTTTATTCTATTGGCCTGACACTCGGTGGAGATAGATTATTTTTGCGCTGAATATACATTTCTACAAAACATTTCCTTACGACAATTTCTTACGTACCTAGTATCTGACTGCGCAAGTCGTCACCTTTTTTCCTTGCCAGATTAAGTCTATAAAAAAAGAGCATTTATTAGGTATTTTGCCTGCTCTGAAAACAAGTCATAATTCATAGTAACAATTTAAAATTTTCAAGCATAAGTGGATCGCTGACACATATATTGCCTCCAAATATACACGGAAATAGATAAAGTTTCCACATCCTCACATACATAGTGATAGTAGTCAAAATTTTTGTTTTCAGTTTTTTTTCCTTTTAGCGCAGTTTCTTTAGTATTTAAAATTTGTGAGATGTACAAGAAATATTAAAAAGCTATAGGGAGATACAAAATTTGAAATATATTCATCACAAAATGCGTTGTATCCGTCTAAATGTAGCGCTTGATGTTGAAACCAGATACCAAAATTATAGATCTTAGCACTCTCTGTATCAGAACTTCAAAGGAATGTTGGATAATTTTCATTGTAGAGATAGCGGCCAACAAAGCCCCCGAATACATGAAGATGAGTGACGTCTGAAACTAGGAACGTGCCTCATTTGCTTATATTACATCCAAGAAAACGCGCTTAACTTTTGAGTTAGGTTACAATAAGGTCTGAAATTTTTTAATCTACTCCTAACTGCGAGTGCTGTAAGTAGAAAGAGACAAAGTGTCTGCTGATGTGTAGTTTAAATTTGCGATGAGAAGAAACTCGCTTTTCTTTTCTCTCAAACACCTGTACATTAGAGACATTAGTCGCGATTCGTGCTCTCTGAAAAATTCTCTCCTCTGCTCATTTACCCGGAGAACTCCGAGAGCCAACCGCTGATATTTATGGTAGCAATGAGACTAAGTTACTATAAGAGCGATGTAGGCAGATATATTTAGACGGAAAAATTAAGTCTCAAGTAAAATACTGGGACTTGTCTGTACATCTAAAACACTTTTCGCAATCTTACACTGTAGACTTCGTGCCTCCTTTTAAACGTATTTTCGTCTTTGTCCCAAATTCATTTCCGATTATTGAAATGACCGGCTATACGATTGTTCTGTGTAAATGCATATGCGCATAAAAACTATTTTAAAGCGCCAATTAATATTTCCGGGTCTTCATACGTGAACAAGTGTGGTTTCATAAATCAGAAAGTATGCAACCTTTGCGAGTCGCTTGAACATTTCAACCTGCCGGAAAAATAGATGATAAACAACTATAACTAAGTCTAATTTCTTGCTGCTGCCCACCCGTAATAGTGCTATCACGCACAGTGAAGTCTGAGTATGGCCGATTAAGATAAAGACACCTGAATCGTTGCTTCCGTGGTGGCGGAGGCGGGCTGCCCGTTCTCATATAGGGAGCGGAGAAAATGAGGTAGTTGAGTCTATTCATGCGATGCTTACATACAAGTAAAACGTGAAGTATTTAACGAGTTTTGCGAGAGTCCTAAGCCGTAAAGGTTGTCTACGGCCGGAAACCAAAACGCTGTCTTGACGAAGTTTAGTGTGATTGTTGACAAGAGGACTTTTTGCGTCTAAAAGTAGATCTAACAAGATGTGGCAGTTTTGTCCAATAATATGAATGTAGAAGGGGAGTACCCCGTCCGGCAATCTCTTGTGCACCGAGAATGTTTCTTTTTTCTTTCGCACACCACTCCCTCTTCCAGTACTTCGCGATTTCTTGTATGCCCCCCATTTTATACCTCTTATAAAAATTCTCGCAGTTCATGCGCATTTTGGTGTAAGTATGAGCAGGAAGAACTAGAACGCTTTACTAAACTAACAAAGGGTGGACGTGTTACATAAGTGTTGCAATTAAAGCTCATCCCGTCACTGAATTTTAAATTGAAGCTGTTTCTTTTAAAAATGTGCACTTATAAGTTTTAGGCGATTGAATGTAATTGTATTAACAAATTGAACGAATTGATCATACATTTATGTTTGCAAACATAACCGAATTTTAATATTTCAAGCCTTTAGCAGCATTAAATGCCATTAGAAACCTTGCGGGCTAGGCTGAGGTAAATATGCTAGCATAATGATCAAACTTTCCTGGTGTAATGTATATTTTTAAAAGATGTAATATTACCCGGTAAATGAATAAAAAAATATTAAAGCGTGGTTTGCGGCGTTGATCTGTTTCAGTTTATTCACTTCGTTGTTATGCAGTGTATCACCGTGATGCACAATTGTTTCGAGATTTTAATATTAGACATGGGCACATAAGGAATTGTCTTCCCAACATTAGTGATAAGCACACACAAAATTATCCTGCTATCTCATAATTTTGTGTCTGTAAACTTTAAGAATAAAATACTATGAAACACAAAAGTCATTATACAAACAATTAGTTTCAGGGATCTTCACAAAACGAAGAACAGGGCTTCCTTGACATATGCGGACGCTGCTGATAAAGTTTAAATTAGCAACGAGAATGTAGGTTCATTTGTGGGTACGCACGAAGCAAAATGAATCGCCGTCCTAAATAAGGGCCTTGGTTTTCTCACAATTCCAAGACATTAGAACGCTCTTTGCATGTTTCAGATTACTTAGAGGATGCGTTAATTCCAGGACTTAATATTAGGCGTCTATTAACCGGATCAAGCAATGAGGGAGAGTGCGATAAGGTCAATAAATATCAAATAAACTAAATAAGAAGTTAATGAGTTTATGGCCATTCAGGTTGAAATAACATCGCAATGTTTTAAGTAGTCCAGAAATAACACCAAACCAGAATCAGGAGAGTAATTGCAGGAGTGAATTCGCTGTAATATGCTATATAATAAAACCACAGGCACGGAAACAAGAAGGACGTACACAACACTGTCTTGTCTGAAATCACACATATATTTTTATGCAAAATGGTAAGTATACATGCGACATCAAATCATGTCTAAGCTGATCGTAAGCGTGCTTTCAGAACTCCCAGTGTTAAGGGGCTTTTGATATAATAAAGTTAGCACTTACTTTGTTAAAAGGACCACCATGTCGTACTTATCATAGGTTTTGCTTTTTGCTTCATCAGAAAGCGCCAACGCCGTACTTGTTGCATTGATATACGTTATTCCGTTATGCGTGAACTTCTTGTATATCTTTTCTTTTTGTTTTCGCTGCATGAAGAACATAAATATTTATTTACATATTTATTTATGGCACACAACCTCTTGAGAGAAAGGAAAAAAAGGCAGATACATTCTGGCTGACGAGGTTCAAGGACTCTAGTGCCTTGACTGCATCAGCAGACAGTGCAAGACACGTGTATTAAAAAACCTAACACAAAACCTCCACACTAAAACACGGCACAACATTCACTCCCTTTAGCTCCACAAGAAAAAAAACAACGTAATATTTTATGCACTGGTCATACGGAAGATACCACTCAAATTAACTTTTAGTGAAACAGTCGTGTTGACTTTGCTGCACGCATTGCATGGAGAGAAATGGACAAACAATTACTTTCTTTTTTTACATTTAGGCCGCATAACAAAACGTACCTCTTTATCATTTTGAAGCTATAATATGACGCACGTTTTGAATTATTCCCAATATATCTGGATGATCGTTCATAAATATATGTATTAAGTATGCTAATTTCTTATTTTGACGTGTTTTTCCTTAACGATGCGCCCTTAGAAAAATGGGGTTTATATATCCCACTATAAAGGGAGGAACCCTCTTGTTCCCTTTGTTTATTTAGGAAAGAAGCAATGTTCGTTTCTACAAACTCAGAGCAATGTTCGTTTCTACGAACACCAGATAATGTTCGTTTCTACAAACTCAGAGCAATGCTCTTCTCTTGTCTTGATTTCGTTATGGAGGCCCCGAATCGAATGATTTGAGCTCAAGAAGGCTTAGCGACGACCATTATCTCGGTCTTGATGCGGAACGCTGCAGCGATTCAACCAAAAATAGCTGGTATTGTTTACCGACAGGCAAATGCGTCGCTCTACTAGTGGCCCCCAACTGCCTGCTAAGCAGCTCTCGCCAAAAATAAGTCAGTCGCTATGCACCCATCCAAACAAGTAATTGCTTTCGGAGCGAGCGCTGTAGCAAATTAAAATATAACAGGATATCTGCACCAACTGTATTTACTGCCGAAGCAGGTTTCCCACGGAGGTAAGAAAACTTGAGTTTCGAATGCCGTCACTCATTCTCTTTGTTTTCAACACTGGGATGTTAAACAGGGACACTGAAACTCGAACACTGCATGCACTTCACGCTTTATCTTTGCTATTCTCCACGTCACAACTATTTCATTAGCGCCGCACGTCAGAAATGAGTGGTAAACTATTCGCGAAATCAAAAATCGTTCACGGAAAAGCTCGCCTACTTGGCTCATTGCACGGTCCAGAAAGTACCTCGTACTGCTAAGCAGTGACGGAAGATTACATTGCTGGCCACAAGATGGCGATTTTTAGGAGGGCAATTGAAAATATCTCGGCTAGGGGGTGGTATGTTCCGTTCATTCAATAGGCGCGCAAACATTTGCTTGCTGGGGTATTTCGCTCGTAGTCTTTTGTTAATGCACACACGCGCATTCACGCTAAGTGATACTACATATGATAGCTGATAGCATTTGCTGAACCTAAACAGTTCAGACATAGAGAGAGCATACACATACACAGTACATACAAATATCAACATGAATCATGACATAGACTGATCCTAACCCGGTCACTGAATACATGCTCTGAGCTTCTCGCCTTTTATAGTCGTGGTATTAATAGAACGGACTTCTTCGGTGATCTCCTGGGCAATAAATAATGTTACAAGTATGCTTCTTTTTTCTCAATAATGTAATTCCTCAGAAGATACATTGACCGGCCCATCTGATGAATTTTAGGACAAAGTAAACGTTTATGCTGTAAATACTTGCAACGGACAAAAAAAAACACAAAAAAAACCCACTCCAGTTTCAAGCAGCCATGTGTTCCCTTGCACTCAAAGCACGTCGTATAACGGCGCGAGAGACTTGAGTTTTTCTATCATTGTTTTTGTTCTTGCGATGTTCGTTGGTGGCTGCTACGGTCGTCTTGAAGTAACATCTGTAAACAGGCTTTCGCCCAACCGAAAGCCAGGTGCCACGGGCAGAAAAATCGCTTTTCGACCAACATGAATGCGGTCAAAGCAACCATTTGGTGGAGGTATTGCTTACAGTTAGCTATGCCGCGGTGGGTTCAAAAACAATCAAATCTGTGTGCGTTGCGGGGGAAGTTGTAACTTGAGTAACTAAGCAACTGATTTGTTCCAGGTTATAATAGGCCTGAAAAAAAAAAAAAGATTGACTGGTTGTTGGGCCAAGTGGCACTAGCGAGCCCCCCGGGCGAAATCAATGGGAGCGGAGCACTCAGTGTTGTGGAGTTATCACTTTCTGAGAATGGATGGAGTGCATAAGCTTACGGTTAGCCTCAAACGTTAGGAACATATGGCATCGACGAGAAGACAGGAAATAACACATTGAAACGGTAATGGAGTCCGATCATAAGAATCCACTCACATTTTAACTTAAATGAATAGCGCGAAAGCGAGATTCATCTAACGAAGAGACTGCGCATCACGAGATAGTAAGAAACATGCGCCTTTTAGGAACATGTTTCTTTTAGGTGCATAATCGGGTGAAATCTTGAAGTGCGGTACGTACTTCTAAGTTTCCGTACCACACTTCTAAGTACGTACCACACTTCATCGTACTTCTAAGAAGTACAATGAAGTGTGGTACGTACTTCTAAGTTTCCTTGGTCAAGGTCAGTATTTCGTCATGTATTTGTCATCTTTCAGGTTTATCTGTCTTGGTGAGAGGTTTAGCAGAATTCAAGCGAGTTAGAGCACTGGTGGGAATCGGCCAGTCCGCTGTGGCTCACCCACCCAATTACCGCAAGGTCGCGGAGTGTCATGATACCTGTCGGCCGAAAGTCGTCCAGGATCCCGACCGTCAACATTCAAGGCTTCTTCCCTTCACCTTTCGTCTTCTCGGCATGCTTGAGTACGCCTTAAGATTGGGGACTCGGGGTCCGTGGTGACGCGCGCCACTCACTAAACACCGGCTTTCACAGGTGCCTCCCTGCGAAGTGGAGGGCCGAATAATTTCGAGCACGAGCATGTGCTCGAATTCACGGCGAGCTGTCTGGAGCCGTTCCATGGAAAAGAAGAGGAGGTCGTGCTTAAACAGCTGGAGCAGGAGTAACGATGGTGTGAGTTACCCCATGCTTTGACGGCTTGGCTATGTTCGACGGCCTTGTGACTTCAGGAAACTCATTGAAAATGGCTTCAAATTCCGTTGATGACGTGATGTCGCGTATGCAAAGGGATGAAGACGTTGCAAAAGTTCCACTTAGTGCCAGGTGTCTCGTGCCGTCAAGAAGTCGGCGGTGGTGGATGCTGACATCTAGATGGGATACTTGACGTAAGCGACAATAAAGGTTCACCTGAAAGTGCGGCGCAGTCATAAGTCGATGGGCAAAGATCTCAAACCAAAAGCTGTTATAAGAGACCCATTGAACACGCTCAACCGTACGCCACTTTACTGGTTTCTTCTGTCTGCTGTTGTGGGTACAATAACGGGTGACCCTACGCCGGTGTCGACAAGAAGTCGATTGCCTGAGAATTGATCAGCCTCAAAGAAAAGACGGCTTGCTGGTCGGCCTGCGTAACCTGCCACTTCCAGTGACTGGCCGAGGTGCTTTCCTGCCAGGCACAGAGACGGTGACACTTGACAGCGTAGTGTCTATAGTGTCAAAGGTATCAGCTTTGCGTCGGCGATCGCGCTCAATCTTCAGATGGGTTCCGGTTTTGGGAGGAGGTGAGTCCCGAAGGACACCGCGGGTCGCGGGACGGTGTTTGAAGAGCGGCGACAGTCGGTCTTCAAACTGCTGGTCAAGCTTGGCCCGGAGAGGGTGGGCACCCCGTACTCTGCCACACGGTCAGCCTTCACCGCAAGAGAGGCCAAGGACATATTAGTTGTGGGAGCAAGAACCATGCGGACGCCTTAGGGTAGGCATTGCGAGAAATGTTTACGTTATATGGGGTTACTTGCTTCGATCGTCTAATTCCTAAGTAGCACTCGCGTATACGGTGTAGCCGTCGCGACGGGCGCTTGTCTCCGAGTTCTTCTGTAGTGAGAATGTGCTTCAGGGCGGCAGATTGTCGGCTCCGATTTTCAAAGCAGAGTGGCTGATTCAGGTGATCGTAGGCATCTGCCATTGGCGTCGCAAATAGCACATCGTCGAGCTCTTCAACAATTTCTGTCGGCAGGCCGGACACTACAAAGAAAAACCTTGACAGCTGGGCGCTAATCCTCTTCAGGTTAAATTAAACTTCTACCTGAGTGAACCAAGCTCGGGGATTATTCGCTCAAAATGTTGGAAGCAGAACAAAAAGTGCGGATAGCGCTGGCTCACCTTCGGGTGGGCTCTGCTCTATGTTTGGGAAGGGCGGTCCGCGACATATTTCCGCGCGCGCAGCTGGCGAAGTAAGCAGCGCGCGCGTGGCCAAACGGTTATCGCGCTTGCCAGCGATAACCGTTAGGCTGCGCAGAAGTCAAGGGTTCGATTCCTGGCCGCGCCTACGCATTTTTGTTGACACTGTATTGTGATGTTCTGGTGAATTCGAGAACCGTCTTGGCTGATTCGAGGTTAGAATGTTCTATGCGCCGAATCTTCTACGCCGAACGATCCAGAAACCCACGAGGGTACATAAGGGATTCCGCAAGGCGAGCGGAGTCAGTTTTCGCCCCAGTGTTCGACTCTGCTGCAACGCCGACTTCGACGCCCGCGACGCTCTGTTCTTATTCTTTGTGTTCTCTTTATTTCGGGCACAAGTTCACCCCAGTAAACGTTAATTTTCTCCTGTTTATTTATTGTTTTCGAATCACCAAGCGTGACATTTTGGTGGAGGTGCGGGGTAACCGCATGCCCGTGCAGCGCTCCCCTCCGAGTTCCCGCAGCGCAAGTTCGAACGCAAGCCCCAAAAACCCAACGAAGACCAGACCGAGATCCGATTAAGTCGCCGGAACCTTGGCCTTTCCCCGGAGTTAGGACCCATATTGCCACCCTGGACCAGGAAAACAAGGAGGAGGACGATGGCCAACCAGTCGCAGACCCCCGCCGCTCCTGGCGTCGTCTACCTACCCGTCGCTCCTCGGACACCGGCTCCATTCCACGGCGAGCAATACAAAGCCGTCGAAGACTGGATTGACCAGTATGAACGCGTTGCCCACCACAATTGCTGTACCGACGAGCAGCGCCTGCACAACGTCTATTTTTCGCTTGAGGGTACCGCCAAGCACTGGTATGAGAATCATGAGTCTTCTTTGACGTTGTGGGACATTTTCAAGACCGATCTCAAGGCTGCGTTCAGCAACCACCACTGCCGAGAGAGAGCCGAGGACCTACTGCGAACCAGAACCCAGGGCCCCAACGAGAGCGTCACCGGCTTCGTAGAGGATGTTCTTCGCCTGAGCGCCCGCGCCGATCCTCAGGCTAAAGAGGAGAAGAAGCGTCGACACCTGGTGAGGGGTGTGAGAAGCGATATTTTTGGAGGTCTCATTCGCAATCCTCCGACAACTGTCGACGGGTTCGTCACAGAGGCGACGAATATGGAGCGTGCCCTACTAGCACGCGCCAGGCACTACAAGCGACACCCTGGCGTGACTACTCTGGCGACATCCGGATACAACCTTGGTACTGACCTCCCAGGCAAGCGTCACATCACCCGTAAAGTCGTCCGGGAAGACATCCGCAAGATGCTCCCCGCTACGGATCGCCCGTCCTCCCTGTCGCTCGCCGAGGACGTGCCAGAGGAAGTTGAGCGGGCCTTCCAACCTGAGGATCCGATTTACACGGCGACGTCATAGGAGCCGACTTTGAGCTACGCCGCCATGGCCCGACGACAGCCGCAAGCTAACCGCCAGGCCACGGCGCCACCTGGACGAGAGCCTCCGATGCCACAGTATCCTCGACGCCAGGAAAAACAAGCCCAGGACGTCCGTCCGGAGCAACCCTCGTCGAGGAAGACCGACGTGTGGCGAACGGCCGACCGACGCCCGCTCTGCTACCACTGCGGGGAAGCCGGCCATGTGTACCGCCGATGCCCATACCGATGACTCGGTCTGCGCGGATTCCACATAAATGACCCGCGCCCCCGGTATGGTGAACGCCTTCGGGAGATCAACGAGTACCTGCGACGACCCCAGTGCCCCAGCCTGCGTCCCGCCGAGAGTTCCGGTCACTGTCGCCGCGACGTCCAGCTTCGCCGATGCACCGACCCCGACGTGAAAGCCTGTCGCTCCTCGCTCCTCGCCGGGAAAACTAGGCGCGGCAACCACTGGAGGTGGAGTTGCCGAAGACGACCGACGTAAAGACCCTCCAAGAACGACGGAGCGCTCCCACTCTCCCGACGCCACGCATCACAACGACGCTCCTGCATCGGTGTCCAACAACCTGAACTTTGTGATCGACGGCCTCGACGCATCGGCACTCGTGGACACCGGAGCAGACTACTCACTCCTGAGTGGGAGGCTGATCCGCCGCCTTCAAAAAGTCATGACGAAGTGGGATGAACCACAAATAAGAACCGCCGGAGGACACCTCATTACGCCAGTCGGGAGATGCACTGCTCGCGTCGAGATCCATGGTGAGACATGCCCTGGGAAGTTCGTCGTTCTGCAAGACTGTTCGAGGGACGTTATCCTCGGAATGGACTTTCTCTGCGAGTATGGCGCCGTCAACGACCTCGCGGCAAACCAGTTGACGCCGCGAAAGCCTGTCCTGCCGCCGGTGGAGACCAACACGACGTCAACCGCTATCCGAGTTATCGCAGCCATGCACAGTGAAGCTCTTCTGGAAGGCAGCGTACAACTGCTCCTCGACAAAGGAATTGGTGTCGCGAGAGGCGTAACGGATCTCTAAGGACGTACAACTGTTCTTGTGACCAACTTTCGAGTGGCGCCGAAGCACCTAACGAAGGGTACCACCGTGGGTCACGTCGAGGAGCTTCAGGCGCCAGCCGTGGTCACCGCTATCTCCGAGGAAACCTCGTCGCCGCAGCAGAAGAGCACGACGCCGCCGCCGCTCGACATCGACCCCGAGCTCCCTGCCCCGAAGCGCCGGCAACTGGTTGATCTCTTCGCCGAATACAGTGACTGTTTTGCCACGACATCGAAAGTTCTCCAAACACCAATGGCGAAACATCGGATTATTACTAACGACGACGCATTCCCTGTCCACCTGTCGCCGTATCGAGTCTCCTTAAAGGAATGTGATTCAAGATCAAGTCCAGGACATGCTCGACGACAACATCATTCAACCCTCAAGAAGTCCATGGGCGTCCCCAGTCGTCCTTGTAAAGAAGAAGGACGGAACCCTGGGGTTCTGCGCGAACTATCGTTTACTGAACGCTGTGACGAAGGACGTCTATCCACTCCCCCGCATTGACGATACGTTAGACCGACTGCGCCACTCCCGATATTTTTCGTTGATGGACCTGAAGAGTGGTTACTGGCAGATTGAAGTCGACGAACGTGACCGGGAGAAAACTGCCTTCGTCACTCCAGACGGACTGTACGAATTCAAAGTGATGCCGTTCGGACTTTGTACAGCACCATTCACCTTCCAGCGCGTCATGGACACCGTGCTGGCACGTCTGAAATGGCAGAGCTGCCTCGTCTACCTGGACGATGTCGTGGTATTCTCACGAGATTTCGACGAACACCTCAGACGACTTCGAGCCGTGCTTCAGGCCATTAAGACCGCCGGCCTGTCACTCAAGCCAGCAAAGTGTCGGTTCGCCTATGGGGAACTAAAGTTCCTCGGCCACGTCGTGAACAACAAAGGTGTTCTACCGGACCCCGAGAAGACCCGCGCCGTAGCTGCATTTTCCGCCGTCTGACAAGAAGGCAGTGAGAAGATTTCTCGGACTCTGTGCCGACTAAAGGCGCTTTGTTCGAGACTTCGCCAAACTATCCGCACCGCTGGCACACCTCACGAAGGACGCCGTAAAGTACGAGTGGACAGAAGAACAGCAGAGGTCATTCGACGAGCTCAAACGAAGACTCCAGACGCCCCCGATTCTTGGCCATTTCGACCAGTTTGCTGAAACCGAGATCCACACCGACGCCAGTAACACCAGACTGGGTGTAGTACTCGTCCAAGTGCAGGACGGAGCAGAGCGAGTTATCGCATACGCAAGTCGGACGCTGTCTAACGCGGAGAGGAACTATTCAACGACTGAAAAAGAGTGGCTCGCTGTCGTCTGGGCAATAACAAAGTTTCGCCCCTATTTGTATGGAAGTCCTTTTCGTGTGGTCACAGACCACCACTCGCTCTGCTGGCTGGCGAATCTGAAGGACCCCTCCGGACGCCTCGCCCGGTGAAGCCTACGACTGCAGGAGTTCGACATGAACGTGGTGTAAAAGTCCAGCCGGAAGCACAATGACGCCGACTGCCTGTCGAGGTCCCCAGTCGAGGCCGGTCCTTCCTGCACCAAAGAGGACGACGATAAGTGTTTCCTCGGCGCTCTGGATGTCAGCGATATGGCAGCACTCCAACGAGACGACCCTGAGTTGCGAGCACTCATCGAGCACCTAGATGGACAAGGAAGCGCCGTTCCCCGCGGTTTTGTACGAACACTGGCAACCTTCTCCATCCGACAAGGTGTGCTCTACAAGGAGAACTTCAGCGACAACAGCACGGCATGGCTGTTGGTGGTCCCTTCCAGTCTTCAAGAAGAAATTTTTCAAGCCTGCCACGATGACCTGACGGCGGGACACCTTGGTTACAGCAGGACTCTTGCCAGGATACGCGAAAAGTACTACTGGCCCAAGCTTGCGAAGACAGTGCACCACTACACCCGATCTTGCCACGAGTGTCAACGACGGAAGAAGCCACCGACGAGACCGGCAGGACTTCTTCAGCTATTGCGCCGCCATCTGCCCCATTCCAGCAAATCGGTATGGATTTACTCGGACCTTTCCCACCGTCGACGGAAAGAAACCGATGGATCATCGTCGCAACCGATTATCTCACGCCGTATGCCGAGACAAAAGCCCTTCCATCAGGAACGGCTGTTGAAGTCGCGAAGTTTTTCATCGAGTCCATCGTCCTCCGGCACGGCACTCCCGAAGTCCTGATCTCAGACCGTGGATCATCGTTCATGGCCCAGCTGACGCAAGAAGTCCTCCGTCTCAGCCACACCAGCCATCGTCGCACCACGGCGTACCACCCGCAGACCAACACCTAACGGAGAGACTCAGCAAGACCATCGCCGACATGATCTCCATGTACATCGACGTGGAGCACAAGACATGGGACGAGGTGTTGCCGTGCGTCACAATTGCCTACAACACGGCCGTACACGAGACCACCGGAGTGACACCCTTTCAACTGGTGCATGGGCGCAAAGTAACTACAATGCTGGACGCTGTTACCCCCACCAACCGGCTGTGGACACAAGCGACGACGCCCAGGTGGTTGCCCAAAGGGCAGAAGAAGTCTGTCAGCTCGCCAGATTCCGGATTAAGGCTCAACAACGTGTCGACACTGGCCGCACCCTTCGTCGTCGGGACGTCCACTTCCAGCCCGGAGACAGGGTGTGAGTGTGGACACCGATTCGCCGCCGCGGTCTCAGCGAGAAACTCCTGAAACGTTACTTTGGACCCTACAAAGTGCTTCGTTGACTCGGGGATCTGAACTACGAGGTGATGCCCGACGGAACACGCACTTCGTCACGCCGCCCTCCACGACCGTAAGTCGTCCACGTCGTGCGACTGAAGCCGTACTACGCTCGATAGGACTGTGGACATTATGTGTTCCAAATGTCTCTTTAGTTTACCGTCCTTTTTATTGGCTTTGTTTTGTTTTTGAGTTGCATTGGAACGATGCACTTTTTAAAGGGGGGAGTAATGAAGGGCGCGCAGCTGGCCAAGCAGGCAGCGCGCGCGTGGCCTAACGGTTATCGCGCTTGCCTTCCACGCAGAAGGCGAGGGCTGCTTCCTGGTCGCGGCTACACATTTTTCTTGGCACTGTAATGTGATGTTCTGGTGAATTCCAGAACCGTCTTGGGGGGCTGATTCGAGGTTAGAATGTTCTACGCTCCGAACCTTCTACGCCGAAAAAAACCCAGGAGGGTACATAAGGGATTCCGCAAGGCGAGCAGAGTCAGTTTTCGCCCCAGCGTTTGATTCTGCTGTAACGCCGACTTCGACGCCCGCGACGCTCTGTTCTTATTCTTTATTTAGGGCACAAGTTCGCCCCAGTAAACGTTAATTTCCTCCCGTTTGTTTAATGTTTTCGAATCATCAAGCGTGACAATATGGGGGACTCTCGAGCCGGCAGAGGCACTACCGGACAGCCGATGTGTTGGCCGATGGCTCCACGATAATGTACGCTTTCGGTATCGTTCTCCGGGTCACCAACTGATGTGGCCAAGGTGGCCCTTCATTTATTTCATTTACTCCCTGTAACACCTGATTAGAGCGCAGCTCTTGAGGAGGAGGAGGGGAAGTGTACCGAGGTGAAGGTATATCCATCCTCCCTCTTCCTCACCTCCTCATCCTGTCTGCTACTCCTCCCTCCGAGAGGCGTCGCCGTCGCCTCACGAGGGTAACGTGACCTCACGGAAGTTATATGACGTCAACGGGGTCACGTGACCCCCATGAAGTCACGTGACGATGACGATGACGATGCGGATGCCGATGATCTCATCAGTGACGATGACTATACGGCTGCCGATGACGTCATCAGTGACGATGATGATGCGGATGCCGATGACATCATCAGTGATGTCATTCGTGGCGTCATCAGTGACGATGACGATGACGATCCGGATGCCGATGACGTCAGCAGTGACGCCACCTATGACGTCATAAGGGACGATGGCGATGACGATGCGGATGCCGGTGACGTCATCAGTGACGTCACTGATGACGTCATCAGTGACAATGATGATGCCGATGACGTCACTGATGGAGTCATCAGCGGCGTCACGCGTCCCATAATGCGCCAGCGGTTACGCTGACGCCGACTCCGCTCAAGCCGGGAACGGGCGCCTAAGAGCTGCGCTCTAAAACACCTAAAAGGAAGTTGGTCACTGGACCGCGAGCCAGCGTTGCAGGGTACTGATGTTCTGTCCCAAGCAAATCAGTCTCTACACTGTTAGCAAGTACCGTGTATTTAGCGAATATTTGGGGTGGAAAACACGCTATTTACACAAATTACCATAAATTTACACGTTGAGTAACGGATAATTCGTTCAAAAATCATGCGAGGTTGTAAAAAACGTGTTTTGGTTCGGTCATACACGCATAACCGTGTAGCCGATTTCGAAAACACGCTTCACCCCCGACGACGACCGCAGCACTGCCGGCTATCGAAGCACCGGAATGCTTGGGGACACACGTAGAAAGGACCGCGTGGAGACAAATGCTGCGTAAAGAAACATGTCTCGGAGACAGATATGCACCAAAAGAAATTACGCCATGTCGTGGGACGGGGCGAACCCCGCGCTTCCCGCGCTCGCTGCCATTCCTGCCATTGATTCTGGTCGATGGCAATGCGGCTTCCCTTATGTCGTCCATATTTGTATTTATTTTAGGGGTCCTGATAATAGCTTCTTACATACCACAAATAAAATTATGGGCCTAATTATCGTTCTAAAAAGTTAAAGTGGGTATAAAAAGCGTGAGCTCGATCTGAACACGTGATATTGCAGTAGGTTTCGTTTTGGCTTCAACCCTTCAACTGCAAGCGAAGGTGCGGCCGCTTCTTATGCACCCTCGTCAGAATTTACGGCGCTCCCTGGTGGCCGCCGTATTAAAAATGTATACCAGCTGCTGCATCTGTAGGTCACCTTTACGTTGGAGCTGACAGAGAAAATCTGGACACGGCGCAACGCCGATGTACGGTGGAAGGTAGAGCCTGTTTGCTTTCGTTACTTTTGTTTGGTAGGTATAAATCTGGCAACAACGCACGTTTAGCATGGCTCCGGTATTGTTTTGGTTTGTCGGAACGCTAGAAGCTCGTGCGTTTGCAAGCACATGTTGCGAAGACGTGACCAGAGAAGCGCCCCTGTGATGTTCCCAGAAGACGGAAAGTAGCATTCGTAATCGTCGTGTGTGCTTTGAGAGCGAAGGGAGGCACAGGGTCCACGAGTGCGCAACTACAAGCCAAGGTTCGCGACAGCGCGGCGTTGACTTCGGCGATTTCGTTTTGTTTGGTGCGACACGGCGATGCGAAAAAGAGCTGAAACGTTCGTCGTGTGTGGTGCGGTGCTTTGTGTTCCGGGTCTGTTTGAACCGCGCTTTTTAACACGGAGTGCAAATTGTTTGTTGCGGGGTGGAGGTATCAACGGGTACAGTCCCGTCGTCAGCTGATCCGGTCCAGCTGGTCCGGGAGGACGCAGCGAGCGTTTTTAAAAGTTAAGCGCGAAACACATGTACGACGAAACCTTACGATCTGACGTGCGGGCTGCCGGAATGACCTTAGGGGCGAGGGCTTTCGTTTTCGTTGCATCGGAGAGCGTTGACAACCCTCGCCTCCGACCGGTCGTATTGCGTGGTCAGACGTCGGATCGGACGGTTTCGTCGTACATGTGTTTCGCGCTTATATCTTCCTTCGTTCCGTTTCAAAACTGTGGACGTATCCCGACATATACCGTGAGTAAGAAACAGCGGGCGTTGTCAACAAAATAACGTCCTTTTAATTGAATAATTGACTCCGGATTGTTGTCTTAAATCTGCCGTTTTTATGCTTCCTGTTGGACTGCGTTTGCACAGCGACGCACACCGCTCGAGTAGTTGATTCGATCCTGCAACGAGTTTGTTGCGCCAATCATGCGGCGTGAATAAGTTAGGGCAAGGTTTCCTACCTGCCCACAGATGCATGTACTGAGACCATTTTTTACGTAGTGAACGTAGTGCTTTTTATTTAGGGGGGGGGGGGGGGGGGGAGAGGCGTTGGTACATTTATTATGGTACAATCACTTTAGAGTTGAGAAATTGGAGAGCGAGCAAGCATTCCCAACTTTGTCTCTTTCTCCCTGGCACTGCCCTGTTTTAGTTTCCGTAGGCATATCTACTAGCAGGTACAAACTGCTTTAAAGCAGGTAAAAAACGGGAAGCTTAGGACGGTGCGGACTCCGTGATTCGCGCTTTTCGCAAGGTGACGGGTAAATGCTTTTGTGAGGTATGCGGAATATGCAAGCGATTTTGTTATGCCCGTCGTTTGCGTCTCTCCACCAAAACGAATAAGATGAACTACTACAAAGGCGCAATCACAAACCAAGATTACGATAGCAGTGCGTTTGCTTCGGTGATTTGTGTAGCTGTATTTTACCCTGGTCTCTGCAACACCGTGTCATGACGAAGAGCTGGAACGGTCACGGTTTGTGCTGGCCTCCCGGTTGACAGAAACCCGCGTCGCCCGCATCGGCACCCAGTGCGCTTGGGCTGTTAATGCTCAAGCCTTTTATCCGCGGCTTGACGCCAGCTCATCCTGCTGCTCAACGGTGAGGAAGCGGCGAGAGTAACCTCAGAAGTGAATGTAAATCCTCGTTCATTCAGTTATCCGGTGTCAAAGTGTGGAAGATGTCCAACGTATACTGAGGGCGGGAACTACGAGCGTTTTGCCTTGCTTTTATAACCGAAACCAGACCAACGAGATAACTGCCTTGCGTACTCCAAAATGACGGAAGCAATAAGTTTCAACAGGTCGAGTACGTCACCGGGGATGTAGGCGAGACGGTGCACACTGTTTAAACGCTTTCAGTATCCACGAGTGGTACCAGGAAAGCGACGTCAACAGAGAAGGAGCTTGCGATTCAGCATAATGCAGTGCTACGGGCCCGTGTATCTTCAAAGTTCGGGGTGGCGGCAGTATAAAAAAAAGACGCATCAGCGCCCCACACCAGTGTTCACGAATAACACCGGTCACAAACTCCCAAGCCCCACCGCTCCACTCTACACCGACACGACATACGACAACAAACTGCATCAAAACGCCCCAAAAGTGAAGGCGTCTGCTCCCGTACTGCAACTAGCGGAAGTAAAGTTTTGGGCGGATGTCCTCCACAAAAATATATAAAAAATGCTTTGCGCAAGGATCATTTTCATTTATAATTGTGTACGTAATGACAAAATCCCAATAATTTGTTTTCCTATCTTATTCAAGCTAGTCGGACTGCTCATAACACTGGTCAAGCAAGAAAATAACAAAAATTTGAACTTTTTCATGACCGGTTTAAGATTTATTGTTAACATATCGTTATGTATTGCAACGGACTAACATTATAGATTTTGCCTCCATACTTTTTAAATGCAAACAGTTCTAACACACGGCTGTCCATTGCGCCGTGTTTTGTGTATTCTTCCATAAATCTGTAATGGTCAGCGACCAAAGAGCTCACCCCCACATGTCAAGCTTATATGCGCCGCGGGGAGAAATGGATATGGTGTAGGAAGTGTCGGGCGTAGTGTCGTTGTTGTGTTTGTGTACATGTCGGTGCTGTGTAGCTGTGTGCTGTGTTGCCTGCGTTGTATGTTGGGTTGCTGTCTAATCGTGCTCGTTCGCAGTGTTAACAGACTAGTCTTTTTTTTTAAATACAGGCTGCTAGAAATCTCGATAGGTGGCGCAAGTTACCGCCCGATTCTAAATAGTTTGCTCAAGTTATTTATCCATGTGAGTTCGGCATTCGTTATTTTTTTTTTTTTTTTTTTTGTCTAGCGGCTCGTTGAAGCTACCGACGCCGCCGACGACGCACGTACGTACCTTTGCACGTAGCTACGTCCGCCGCTTGGAGACTTTACTGTGTATAAAAGACATCGATCGAACGAGAACTAACGCGCCCTGTGTGCTTTCAATTCGGCTGAAAGGCTCGCGGCTCGCTGGGCTCGCCTCTCGCTTGTTCTCGGCCGCTGGCCGACATGTTTCATAAGGAACACGCTCGAAACGTGTTTTGCCGAAGGCAGACACGGTGTAGCGTGTTAAGTTTACACAGCACCTCATGTGTAGACGAAAAACACAGACGGCTGCGTGTAAAACGAACACGTTTCGATGTGTCCGTTATGGGACAACGGTTTACACGTCTGGGCGTATTATTTTGCCAACAGTGTAGGAGCGCCTTCTGCGTGTCGCGTGCTGGTATCATGGCTCTTTGTATGAGCGATGTTTCAAATTGTATCAAACCATATTCGCCACACGCCAAAAATATTATTACAGCAGATCACAGATCGATAAACATTTCCGCTCCTCGACTTTGAGTGAATTTGTACAAAAATTGTGTATCTTTTCGTGTTTGGCTCGTGGATGTCTTCCCGGCTGTATGCTGCAAGGGTACTCATAGCATCGTTCTAACGCTAAGACCCTCAATTATGTTCGCAATAGTTATAAAAATTACCTGTTCGCGGTAACATACCCTTCTGTATGTGGGATATGCACTTCGACAACGTACACATAATATTGTTTGTTCTTCAAAAACAAAAACGAATAGGTATAAAATCTTTGCTCCAGCCACAAGGACTGGTCATTGGTCGCTTAATAGTTCTGATGGCAATGTGAAAGATACATACCATAATTTAGCGATAAGTACCAGTTTGGTCGAGTGTATGGTAAAAGTCCATACACAAAAGAGTGTCCAATCCTAAAAAAATATTCCTCCACTTTTTTTAATAAACTGCAATTAGCAACAATTGAGGGCTATTTCCATTATTCTATATGGTCTTTCTGCTAACTTGATAATTATAAAAATGCATTATCCTAATATCGTATGACTCTACTCACCTTTAACCAAAATGGTACTCACATTTAATATTGAAACACCACAGAGTTTTAGTACAACACGTGGGCTAACCATCTCTTCAAAACGGAAGTTCACCTAAACAGAAATGTATGTATTAATCATTTGTCAACTGTGCAGTTAATTTGTGCTTATTACATTTTTATTCCAACGAAAGGAGCCTGAAATACACTGAACTTAAAGGGTGCATCCCAACAAGCCCCCATTTTTCTCCAGTTAAAGTTATGTCGCTTGTGAGAGAGAATTAAGACAAATTCTCAGACATGCAGCAGTTCACACCATAGTCGCTTCATATGCATGCCTCGCAACTACAGTGAACACCGGGGATTAAATATTATTACGAGCTATTTAATTAGTTATTCATAACCATAGATGTGATTCTTGTTTTTTATGGAATATTTCATTGGCTATATTACATAATTTAAGTGTTAACTCTTTGAGATCGTTCTTCCCAAGGAGGCAAGGAGTCCATTCAACTGTAGCACTGCTTCCACTGCAGCGCGGCTGGCCACATCGCGTGTTACTGACGCAGCCGACAGAACAACCGACCACGTACAGCCTGCCACAAACTTAACGACCTACGCTAGCCGTCGCCGAGCTGCATTACCGCGCCACCTTGCGGCGCGGCGGCTGTGGTCGATGTTATGCGTAAACATAACGTGTTCTTTTATTGTTCTAATGGCGCCCGGCTGGCTCTGCCAGCTCTGCCGGAGTTGCCAGTAGGGCTAACGCAACATAGGTGGCGCTACCTTTCATTACATATATAACACGCCCCTTTTTTCCTTTTTTTTTTTAACAAGCTCATGCGGTTTGGAGGACGAACTTGTCTTCCTGAACGTGTGTGAACTGAGGTTGTCGGTCCACTGCTGGTATCACATGGTACATTCGCTGCCCGGGAGGAGTCTTCATCTAAGTCAGACGATGGGCACAGATCCTCCACACTCCTTTGCACTTGGGGTGGTGCCTCTCGATCCCTCGGTGGCAGGTGTGCTTCTCTCAGGTGGTAGCGGTTTCTGCGGTATGTGCCTCCACCGTTTCCTTGCTTGTTTCCAACTGCTGAGAGAGCCGGTCCACGTACGACTGGTAGTGAGAGGACATCTGCTGCTTTTCTGCTGCAATCTGCTCCATGGCATCCTTGAACTTGTTGACTTTCTTCTCCATGTCCAACTTCTCTTGGTGGAGCTCCTCCAACTGGCTGTGCACATTCTCAGAGGCCTGAGCGCCTCCGAGCTGCTGAGCATAAAGCTGCGCCAAGGACAGCTCCTTCTTGAAGTCGCCAAGCTCCTGTTGCAGGGCTTCATTGTCTTTCGCCTTCTTGCCAAGCTTGTTGCTCAACTCAGAAAGTTCTTGCTTCAGTTCTTCGATTGATTTGCTTGATTTGTACTGTTCCGTCTTTAGCATCTCGATTTCCCTGAGGTACTCTTGGGAACTCTTCTCCTGAACCTGGCTCTGGCTGCTGACAAAGTTTAACGTTCGCTCCAAGTCCGTGTTTCTCTCTCTAGCCGCCTTCAGTCTTCCTTGCAATTCTTCCGTCTCCACGGCCTTCTGCTTGGCGGTCTGCTGGCTCTGGGAGAGCGCCGACTGAAGCTCCGTCTTCTCGGCCACCAGGATGCCGATGGTCTGGATGTGCACCTGTAGCTGGTCGTTCATGGCCCCCAGCTCGCGCCGAGACTGATCCTCCCGCTCTTGCTGCTCACGCTCGTACTCACGCTGCTGCCGTGTCAGCTTGCCCCTCAGCTCCTGCAGCTGAAACTCGAGTTGGTCCCTGTCTTGCTGCAGGGACTCGAGGCTCGTGGCCAGCTCCTGGTTCCTTCGCAAGAGGGCATCATTCCTCGGGGTGCCGGAGCTGTCCGCAAGCGCCGCAATGTCTCCATTGAGAGCCGCGTTGGTGTCGTTCATCAGGCCGTTTAGCTGCAGCGTGATCTGCCGAAGAATCTCCGCAGACGACAGCACCCTATTGCTTGGCTGGTCCTCACTTGCTAACTGGGAGAGGTCCTGACAGGAATGAGCAGTCAATGATTGGGCCTCCTTGGGTTTAGACGGCAAAGCCATGGAGTAGCTTTGCTCCAGAAAGCATACTTCTGGTGTGTCATCCCTTCCTGTAGTGCCATCAACCGAGTTGCACTTGAGTCTGTTGAGTTGTATTAGCTTCAGCTCCCAACAGGCATCCAAACCCAAAATGGCAGCTGTTGACATGTCAACTATGCAGAACTTCAGTGTTGCCGATGTGCCAGGTACGCTGCATATTAGAAAGCACTCTCCACGTAGTGGCAACGGCTCACCGGTGTAAGTAGTCACACAAGCACCAGGGCTGTTAAGTAGTGGGGTATCCGGCAACTTCTGCAACTGCTCCATCGAGATTAGGTTCACATCTGATCCAGTGTCCAGTTTGAACACATGGTCGTGTCCACTGACGTTCACTCTTTGGTTTTATGAAGAAGAGTGCTGAACGGTGCGAACAGTCAGCACATCCAAGGAGAGAGGTGCATCCTCCTGCAGCTCTCGCACGACGTGGGCATGACGCGACTGCAACGGACGAGGCTGATGTAGCTGCTGACACAACGCAGCATAGTGGTTGGGCTTGCCATAGTTGTAACACTGTTGTCCGAATGCTGGGCACTGTCGTGGCTGGTGAAATTGGCCACACCTGGAGCATGTTCTTTGCGAGTTGTGACGAGGCTGCGGTGGCTGGCGGTGAGTGGGCGCTCCTTCACTTGGTTCCCGCGTAGCGTCATACTGCCGTGAAGTTCGTGGAGCGCGGCGATGTATTGCGAGCACCTCCGGACGCTATTGCTGCATCTCTTGGGCGTACGTTCTGGAAAGTTGCGCTGCCATACACTGGTCCTTGACTTTGTCGAGTGTAAGTTTCTTCTCGCGCAACAAGCGTTCTCTCAGCGAGTTGTCATTTATTCCATGAACGACGCGGTCGGTGATCATACGGTTGCGAGCTTCACCAAAAGCGCATTGATTTGCCTGCTTCTCTACGGCTTGAGCGAAGGCCTTGAACGTTTGGTCTTTCGACTGTTTCAAGTTATGGAAGACGTAGGATGCATGCGTTGTGTTGCGGTACCTTTCGAAGTGCTCGTCGAAACACTGAAGAACATCGGCGAACTTCTGCTGCGCCGCCGGAAATGTGAATGCGTGGTACTTCTGCACGAGTTCCGCGCCTCCAACATGTAGCAGCAGAGCAATCCTTGTCTCGTCGTCTTCCTTGTGGTACTTTGTTGCACGTTCGTAGATCGTGAAGCTCTTCTTCCAGTCTCTCCATTCCTCTGCCTGGTTGGCGGCTGCCGAGAAGGCTTGAATGGGCGGAAAAAACAACGCCATCGCTTCTGTGGTAGATGCTGCTCACTTGCTTATCTCACTTCTGACACCATGTTATGCGTGGGTTCTTTTTAGTGTTTTGGATTTACAGGATGGCGCTGGATTTTAAAACATAACGTGTTCTTTTATTGTTCTAATGGCGCCAGGCTGGCTCTGCCAGCTCTGCCGGAGTTGCCAGTAGGGCTAACGCAACATAGGTGGCGCCACCTTTCATTACATATATAACAGTCGAAATTCGTTGCGCACGCATGTGCGCCCTTTGGTTACTCATGCCGTGTCCCACTACAGCGACAGGCAGAAACAAGACAGCGACAAGCCTCGAACCCATGCAGCATGCTCGCGGTGGTACCTTTGGCAGGCGTTAGTCGTTCGGTGCTCGTGAAGTAAGCACGAGCGATTGCAACCCTCCCAAAGATACCCTCGCGTGATTGATGCTCGTGTTTGAGCATAGCCTCCTTCATTCTACAAAGCCTCTCAAATGGCGAAAGACTCTGGTTTGAAGCTTGTCGCTGCCGTTTGTTTCTGTCTGTCGCTCTAGTGGGACATGGGCATCACAGGCATATTAACATTCCCGCTTCCGACCGACACCTTCTGCTTAAAACGACTAATTAGTTTTAGACTAATACGTCACAAAAACCACATAATGAATGGCGCCTGCCACGGCCTACCATGGGCCTGCCCGCCTGCTTGCCTGCACGCCGTCGTCACAGCATCATTCTGTATGGCCTCTGCTCCTACGGGCGTCGTTCGTCCATGCCGTGCGTGCCGTCCGTCTGGGCTTTCTGCTGCAGCGTGTTCGGTCGGCTTTGGATTAATGAAGGTGACGCATGACCTCCCGCGCGCTCGCATGCTCGGTGTGAGTTTGTGGAGCCGAGCGGCTTGAGGTTCTCGCTTTGTCGTTTCCGTAGGGATGTCGGGCTGGAATCGTGTGTGCACCTCGATTTTTGATCAGATTGTTTTGTAAAAGAACTTGACTTATTACCCTGCGCACGACATTGCCTATGGATTTACAGATGATGATGTTGAACGGTGTTGCAGATAGAGCATTGGTTGCCGTGCTCTCTGAAATTTCCAGGGCGTGGGTTCAGCCCCTTGCATACACTGTTGTGCGCACTTCAACACCGTCTTCTTTTATGCGCAGTCTCCTCATTCCTCTCGATCCGGGAGCTCAAGTCTGTTGGCTTCACAGTAAAGGCTTTGGCCTGTGAACAGGGGGCTTTAAACGTAACCTTGGCCAACCAGCTTGGTGTGTCTGTTAATAAGAAATGTTTGAAGATAACAACGAACATATTTACTTTTACTGTGATGGTCCGCACCTTATCAAAACAGCAAGAAACAATCTCCAATCACAAATTTTTCATTGAAAATTAGGTCATTGAGTAGTATTGAAGAGCTTCATCGTTCTACCCATGAGATGAGGTTGGGATTGGCTCCGAAACTTACTGAGAGACACATTTTTCAAAACTTTTAGAATAACATGAAAGTAAAGCGTCCCGCACAGGTACTGAGTGTCTCAGTCTTTCTCGCAGTCTTATCCCTTCTTTATACCAAGGACCTTCCTGAGGCAGCCATGGCTACAGCTTATTTCTGCGATAGAAAGGACAGGCTTTTTTGATTTTTCTAAATATCTCACAATTCAAGAAGACAAGACAGATGTTGTGTCAGGCCATTCTAAAAGGAGAATTTGAGATACTCGATTTCCTTCACCAGCAAGTCGGATGGATTTCAGTATGGAAGTTCCAAAATAAAAGGTAGCCACAAACCATCATGGAGTGGTAAGTTACTATAAAGAGTGTCCTCAAGCTCTGGGAGGAGATTTCAAACAGCTATGACTTTAAGTTCTTAGCTACACGACGCCTGCAGCAAGACCCACTTGAGAACATCTTTGGAGCTCTATGAGAAATGCTGGGCTGCAATGCAAACCTAAATCTGTATCAGTTCACCTCAGGACTAAAACACATACTGATAAAGAAACTCTTCAAACTTTCGAAACAATGAAAACGTAGAAGATGACAAGGCTGACTTCCTCAAGGAGTTGTCAATATTTTTGCACCATGAAAGTTCAATTGTAGTAAATGTGGAATATCTTTCAACTTATAACTTCCCGCCACTAAAGGATATTTCTGACGAGACATCAAACATCAGGTCTAACATAATTGATGACACGTCCACTTATTACGTTGGGGGTTATTTCATCAAGCATTTCCTTGAACAGACAAGGCACTGTTCTGGCTGTTCTAAGCTGCCGAGGGATGAGTCTGACAAATTGATCAGGCCTCATCATCACTTTCTTGTTGTGAAAGCATACCCTGTGCCTGGAGAACTCTTCGAGAACCTAGCAGTACTATCACAGGTTGCCTTTAATTTCATTCAGCAACTAGAAAATCACTTTCATGTCGTAAGAGAGAGTGTGGCGCATGTTTGAGGAGTGTGTGCTGCCTCGTATCACACACCTTCAGGACTGAGTAGTTTGTCTTTGCTTAGAGTGCCACAAATGGTTTTTGAAAATGTTTTGCACAATACGCTTGTGTTGGCATGTTCGATTTCTTAACCGGAACTTGGACAAAGTCTCGTTGCACCCTTCAGTTGCTGGTAAGCCACTACACAAGTTTAAGGGTTAATAGTGTATTAACAGAGGCGGTTGCGAAATCAAAAACAGAATGTGCCTACTAATTGAGCGGTGCACCTTGCACTCCAAACATTCATTTCCCTCATTTCCAACAAATGTGTAGCATGGGCCCCCAGCAAAAGTATTTATCCACTTTCTATAAAATTTCCATAAAACAAATATTGTGTAAAGGTTATAGATTCGAAAGAAAATGCATCCACTGTTGTATTCATTTTCTCTAGCTTTTTAGCCATTTTTTTTTTCGTTTTTGTTTTGCGACATATTTCTTTTCTGATCGACTGTATTTCGGAGAATGTTGAGGGACGTTCAATCTTGTCAGATTCTGAATAGAGTTTTCATTGCTTCTTGATGGCCCTCCCACAGTGTGTTTCAGGCTGTACCGATTCGTGTGTTTTTTATTGGCCGAAAATTGAGAATTTGTTCTCTCCGCTGTATGCTTTGCACTCTTATTATACTCTTATAACCGGTGATGATAGCGATGTCTTATTTATTTCTACACTTACGTCCTGTGCCCGAGTCGTCGTGAAAGTGAAGGGATCACTCAGCATTTTCCCTGTTGAAAGTTTTTGTCAACTTTGTTCAGCTAAATATCTATTACAAAGTGTGCGATATGCCGAACTCCGTCATATTCATTTATTTTTGTGTGTATATTTTTCTTATAAAACATGCAGAGCGCCTGAGGTAAATCCTGTATATACGAATGTGGCCCAATAAAATGTTTTCGAATCCTTTCTTGTTGTTGACCCCAAAATGTTCCACCAGTCAGGAGTCAATGTAGAGATCGTGTAACTTCAAAGTTTAACAGTATGAAAATCAAACAAACAATATATACACCTCTGTTTTGTTAAGTAAAAATGTTTTTTGACACATTTTGCACGGATTCTATCGTCAAAATTAAAATAAAACTCCGTCGATATTTAAACAAAAAAAGGGAAAAGCGGCTCCGGGAGCCGAGTAGCTTCCGAGAGCCTAGCGAGGAGGAAGGCGAGGACGAAAGAGAGAGAAAAAAGAGAAGAAGGGTACGGGAGAACCGGAGCAGAAATGCCCCAACCGAAACTAACTTGACCGGAACCGGAACCAGCTTACGCTTAATGCCGCCTGCTAGGAGCGCTAGCTGTCACTGGTCTATCTGGGCCGCTGGGGTCTATGGTAGTGTCAGCTCTTTACCTTGAGTATATAACTCTAGGGGTGACATGCCTGCGAACACCACAGGACGCGCATGCGCGCAATACAGGTCTCGATGAGAGGCGCCGCGCCGCAGTGTAGCGCACTGATGCAGCTCGACCAGGGCTCGTACGTTCCGTAAACGTGTGTAGCCGAGTGTTCCATTTGTTCCATGAGATACCATCGCGCCTTCGATGATCGATTCACTGCGCCACTACTACCCGGTATTTCCTCGAACGACAAACGTTCGGCCCAGTACCAATACTTCCGCTCATCCTTCCCCGACGCCGCCAGTCCCTGTCATAGGCCTCTCCCCGCCTCATGTCGCCGGCCCCTGACCGCCGCAACTCGGAAAACTAAGATATCCAGGTTAAAGGAGCCATGAAAGATTTGTTTAGTTTTCACTTAATACTACTTAAAATGACTCCCTAACGTTTATCACTGAATAAACTTGCCTGCGATTTTCTTTCCTGGCGATGATAGTCGTCAAACAAATTCGAGATACATGAGCCTCATTCACCCCCACAACTCGGAGCCAGAACAAGCGGTCACGTGGCCTGGTGCCCATCCTCTGCCGTCAACGCTAATCATACCAAAGCGCTGGGCTTGGCAAAGTAAAAAACGCTTTCTGAGCTCCAGGAATCGTCAGAGTTCGGCTACTCTCATCAACGCATTGGTTGCACACGAGCCACTCCCCGAGTGTTCGCCGAGGCATTGATGGCTACGAGCCGAAGTGGAGTGCTCACGCGGTTCTCATATCCGATCCATGAGCCGCACTCGACTGTTGTCATGCGAGTGCTTTCGACTTCACAATTACATCATCAAGCTTTGCGACGGAAAGGCTGAAAGAAATAGTCCCCTTCAATCCTCGTAATTTCAGCGCGAACAACAAGCTTCTGAATCAGCGGCGTTCTGCATCGCCGACACTTCACACATATCGTCTGAATGCCATTTTCGCCACTGCCCGTTGCCAGCTGCCCATTCGAATCGAGGGTGTCCTTATGCAGGCCGGGTGTTGGCTTTTTCTACGACCATATCCTTTAGAAGAAAGCAGTACGAGTTGGACGAGGGCTGCTTTAACAATATATATTTATCAGCCTCGGCGGACATTAGATGAGAGAATAATGGTCATAGTAGGTAGAGTAATAAATAAAAGTAATTATTTAAATTTTTTTATTTATTTGCTTTATGCGTCATGCTGTAATGGCAATATTGACGACAATTACTATTGGAGGTCAAACCAATATAAACTTATTTAAAAATGCAAAGTTCTTTTCAAGCACATTAATTGACAAATGTTCACATTATGAAACATAGTTAAGATTTCTCGAAAGAAGCGCCCCTAGAAGCCCTGACCTGAATGATGCTCAGAAGAGCGACGTAGTCATTGCAAGCAAGCCGTCGCTATCTCGGGAGCGTGTCCTTGGTGGGTGCGCAGACGACACAAGTGACGATGTCACTGAAACGACTACGTCACTGTTCTAAGCGTCACTGTGGGCTAAGCTTGAGGCGCGCTTTCTGCGCGCAATATCGGACTGAAAAGCAAAACAAAAAATTATCAAAACATTTTTATATGATATTTTTGCCAATTATTTCAATAGGTTTCGCCTTTATTCGTAATTGCGAGAATAGTGCCATTGCGAGATGTCCCCTAAAAGAAAGAACTCAAAATATATTAACCAACTTTAATGCCGTTGTCACACCGAATTAAAGCGCAGCTCTTGAGGAGGAGGAGGGAATTGTACTGGGGTTGTGGGTCAAGTGACCTGGGGGTCACGTGACGATGCCGATGATGTCATCAGTGACGTCACTGATGACGTCATCAGTGATGATGACGATGACGATGCGGATGTCGGTGACGTCATCTGTGACGTGACTGTTGACGTCATCAGTGACGATGACGATGCGGATGCCGGTGACGTCATCAGTGACGTCACTGATGACGTCATCAGTGATGATGACGATGCGGATGCCGGTGACGTTGTCAGTGACAATGACGTCATCGACGGGTCACGTGACCTCGGCGGGGGGGGTCACGTGACCTCAGGGGGTCACGTGACTTCGGGGGGGGGGGGCCCTCGTGCGGTGCATTGTGGGACATTTCCAATAATGCAGCGCGCGGTTTCGCCGACGCCGCTCAAGCCGGAAACGGGCGCCTAAGAGCTGCGCTCTAAAATGGGCCACTGTACATTTGAACTAACCACAGCAATTTGATCGTTGTTCTTCTAAACTTTAGATTTGCCTATTACTGTTTAAGGATGGCTAATTGGGCTAGTTGGTTTTGCATCGTGCTGTAATACGCCAAAATAACAGGGACAAAAAACGAAGGGAGAACTATACTTCTTTTCAGCTTAGGTCCGAGCGCGGCCGATGTTATGAGCAGAAGGGCCAATCAAACAGCGCAAAAAGCGCAACGTCATGGCGTGCTCTCTGTGCTTGATAGGACTAGTCGGCGGAGGAGCGCGCACAGAGACACGGCAAATACCGGCTGGTCCTTTTAACTGCCGAGAGCACGCCATGACGTTTCGCTTTTTGCGCTGTTTGATTGGCCCTTTTGCTCATAACATCAGCCGCGCTCGGACCGAAGCTGAAACGAAGCATAGACAGGACGCGGCGTAACTTTCAACTGAATTGTTTATTTGGATGAAAAAATTATAAAATATAAAACAGGCACACTTGGCAGAACAACAAAGATATGGTCTAAAAACACCCCCCCCCCCCCCTCAAATGCCAGCGTCATTGGTTCTTCAAATAGTAGAATTCTTTATCAGTCAAGGACAAAGAGGGAGCGCTTATATTTTATCGGCAATTCCACTATTGAACGTGTGGAACAAGTTCGTGACCTTGGTGTTTATTTCGATAGTAGTCTTACCTTTTCATATCATGTTACACAAATTGTTGCTTCTGCCTTTAGAACAATGGGGATGATATCACGTTTGACGCATGATTTTTCAAATATAATGTGCGTAGTTCGATTGTTTTGTTCCCTTGTACGAGTTAAACTTGAGTTTTGTAGTTCAGTGTGGAATAGACTACTTCCATAAAGTCCTGCATGCAACACGGCGCGCGTTGCACTCTGGGAACTAGTTGGCCAGGAAGGAGGGTGGCATGGTTTCGGTTTCGATCGACACGTCGACAAGAGATTATACACCGAGCGTGGACTATTAACGGCCGTTATCTCATGTTTTCTGGTCCCGAGAGCGGGATTTGTGATCTCTAAACTAACCTAAATGGTCACCCTCGAAGGTTTAGCACAAGCCTGTTTAACACATGCTTGTTGTAATTTTGTACTTGAGCCTTCCTGTTAGCGTTCCAATCGAGGTATGTGGACGAGGCAGTGCTGGGAGTCTCGACGCTGCGAAGCTCGGGGATCTTGCTTGTGAACGAATCAACAAGCTGTTGCAACCAATAAGTATGCGTACATTGAGCTCGCGCCTTTACATTAGTGTTGTTGATCAGGAAGTTTGTTTGTTTCGTGCGCCCATTGACGAAATATGACTTTTTGCAATTACTGTTTTTCTTAATATGCCTGAGTATGCGAGGTAAAACTTGGAGGCGCCATTGAAAAGCTCAATTTTAACACACTTCTTATCTCTTATCTGTACTGACCCGCTGCATGAAGTGAAGTCCCCACCCGCTTGCATTCCACTAATATTCAACATTGCGTATGCGCATAAAGTTATCCTGCAATCATATAGGCGAATTCGCACATACAAACCATTTTAAGAAAGCAAAAGTCTAGCACTTGTGTGAGGAATATCGCACCGTTCGCCGGGAAGGGCGCCGGACGGGCATGAACCCCTATGCGGTGCGCCAAACGAACGAATTCAAAGCGCGTTTGACGGTTGCTAATGGCCATAATATTTGTTATGTGTTTGCTTTCTTCCTGCCTGAGTATGCCGAGATAATTTCAGACACACCGTTCAAGCACAGATCTTGGGCGTCAGTAAAAGCTCGTCCAAAAAGGCTTAGCGAGGAGTAGGGGACGCTTGTTAGGGCCTCCGTCGTAGCTAGCCGATCTCAGCGTTTGCGAAAAGTTAATCTTCTATCGGCATAAAATTTGAGTGGGAGGTATATGATGACACAAGGAAGACTTCATAGTAACTTTTGTGCAGTGGTGAGGTCGAATTTATTGCGTTCCCTTAAAAGTTCATGCGTAAACGCTGGGCTCAACTTTGATACCCTGTGAGGGTGCAGCTTGCTTTTCGCCCAATGAAGGAACAAGAAGCGGACGTTTGGCAAACAAAATACGTGTAAGGCTCCAGATGAACAAATTTCAGTTCTAGTTCACTGGTACTAGACAGGATTATTGAAATTGAGCTCAAACATGCACTCGTGGGGTGAGGTGACTAAGCCACGACTTACTACGTTTGCATACGCACGCACAATATCCGGTGTTTCGGGAACCAAGGAAAGTGCCCCGGTATTCGTTTCGTATGGCTCGAGAATGAGTGCATTGTACGTTCGTGAAAAGTCAGATAATCGAAAACGCAAGCAGCGCGTTCGGTCGCGGCGTGATAGCATGAGATGAAGCTGCTCAGTCGAAACCGAAACTGAGTGGCCAACTAGTTCCCAGAGTGCACTGCGTAGTATTTCGCCGCGATGGGGCGCGTCGGTTTTGGAAGAAGTCCATTCGCTAACAATGACCGACGCTGCACGGATAGAAAGAGTTCAGAAGCGATTTATACACCTTGTTTACGATAGATATTTTGATAGAAAATGTTATTTTGATTATGAATACCTTCTTAGAGAACTTTCACTCCAGAACCTTTCAAAAAGAAGGATTTCTCGTGACATTATATTTTTATACAAAGTGGTTCACGGCCAAATTGATAGCAATCTTGTGTCGTCTTTAAACTTTCATGTACCGGCCCGAGTCGTTAGAAACTCAAGCGTGTTTTATAGATCTATCCAAACGAGACCGTCCCCTTTGGCTAGAATGCAAATTTGTTTAAATGAATTTCCGACTCATGTAGACATATTCTTAAATTTTGCTGCGTTCGAACGACTACTTGATACGCATATTTTTGGTTTATGATTGTGAGATGTTTTAATTTCGAGAGCACATGTCGGGGGGGGCTTGAGATTGTGTACTGCTTTACGTGTTCTTTTTTTTTCTCTTTTTAAACTTTTTATGTGCCACCACACTGTGACCAATAGGTTGTTCTGGGGCATTATACAAATGAAGGATTATTATTATTATGATTATACAAGTATTTTCGTGGTGGTACCTAATCAGGAAGGCTTCGTGAATTTCTCTTGCCGTTTTTGTTTTGTAACAGTTTTCATTCTCAACTCCGCAGGCTTGAAGAGGCAGGGTACCCCCGTCACGTTCTTCGAGATGTTTCAGAGACCTTACAAAAAAAGATGAAAAAAGACAACAGCGCAGTTTGCGAAAGGGCTCCCAAGAGGGTAGGTAGGCCTGTTGTCTTGCCTTACATTCACAAGATGTCCCACAATCTGAAGAAGGTGGCCCATCGCTTTGACATACCAGTCGTTTTTTCAGCACCGAATAAACTATCTTCACTGTGTAAAAGGATAAGCAGATTAGGCGTGGAATCGGATGTGCCACAAGAGTCGTGCAAAAAACGACATGTCACTAAGTTCGGCGAGTGCGCCACCAGTGTCACGTACAAAATCCCCTTTTCATGTGGTAAGGTGTACGTTGGCAAGACGGGGAGGAGCATTAATGATAGGGTCAGAGAGCATGCGTTGGCGATCAGGCAGTCCTCGTCTGGCCACTTAGCGGTCCACTGTGACCGTTGCGATGGCGGGCCCAACTCTGAAAAGTGCAGCTCCATCTTTGGTGACACCTGTGTCATGGGCCATTACAAAACAAAAACGGCAAGAGAAATTCACGAAGCCTTCCTGATTAGGTCCCACCACGACAATGCTTGTATAAGCGCTCCCTCTTTGTCCTTGATTGATAAAGAATTCTACTATTTGAAGAACCAATGACGCTGGCATTTGAGGGGGGGTGTTTTTAGACCATATCTTTGGTGTTCTGCCAAGTGTGCCTGTTTTATATTTTATAATTTTTTCATCCAAATAAACAATTCAGTAGAAAGATTCGCCGCGTCCTGTCTAGTTCTCCCTTCGTTTTTTGTCCCTGTTGTGTTGGCGAATTACAGCATGACTATTACTGTTCGCGAAACCCCTAACCTGTCATTCTCCTTTTTATCTTCTTTGCCGCCGCGAACCGTTCCTCATGAAGGATTCTCGGTCGACATTACAAGACGGATAAACGTTCACAAACTACGCGTCCGAGAGATGTCGTGTCGAAGAAGCAAAACAACTTGCACGCTTCCGAACACTTGACTCACAAGATTGACAATGTGCCCGTTATAAAGGCATTCAACAAGCCGTCTCTATACTTGTCTGGAGATTTGTTCCAGCTGTGCAGACCACAAGGAAGCGTTGGTTTCGCTCAAAAGCTCCTACCTTAATTCTTTGCTACCGAGGCCCATTATGGATCGTTCGACAAGTCACCGACGTCAATTAACTTGTCGAGCATTGTGGGTTCCCCGAAAACAAACACAGTGACTGACGCCAGACTAGACCCGTGCTACGATCCAAGCCATACGTCATTTAGCAAAACGGCGAGACGCCGTTTCGTTCTGAGGAGGAGTTATGATGTGAGGAAGAAAGAAGAAAACGAAATTAAGGCCCGGCTGGACCAAGTTGAAGAAGTGGAAGCAGAGAGCTTCGCAGGATTTTCGCAAAAGAACCGCCATTTTCAATCCCCCTATCATTAGTGTAATGAAATCACTTCATAATCACCAAACCAAAATCCAATCGGCTACTTACGGACACTATCAGTATGGCCACATAAGTCGCTGCGTCCAAGGGGTTGTCCATTGATTTATGTGAGTTAGCATCAAAGAGAACAAACAATTCAGGGTTCACCTCTTCAGGCACTGTACGACATTAAGAAAGACAAATTTAATTGCATCCCATATATCAAAGGGAGCATGGTAATATTTGAACAATACAAAGTATAATAAAACTTTCAACGAGTTGCCAGTTCTGGCCGATAATTTACATTGTTTGCTCCTTGGCGTCAGTAGTTCAATAGGCTCCTGCATTGGAACTTCGAAATCTGCAAGTTTACACATGAAGAGATTCGTGACAGCAAGCAATGAGTCAATCATTCTTATTATAATTCATCATTAGAAAAAGTGCCCATAAAGTATAGCTTCATTGTACTCAAATACGACGAAGACTCGAAAGAACCGAAATTATTTTTTTATGAAATCGTGCATTTATTTTATACGTTTAGATTTCATCCACCTTCGAAGTGCTCTTGCCTAGTGCAATACACTTATCAAAACATTTTCTTCCCAATGCTCATAGCAAACTAAACTTGGCAAATTTTATGCCTTACATTGCTCCTGCAGAGTCGTTTTTTCTTTTGTTTTGTTTTTTTCACCTGTTTTACATCGGTAAACAGTTCCTGTTTGGAACATTTTCATACGGGGAAACAAAATTATTACACAATCTTATCATGGTAACATATACCAGGGAGCACAGAATATGTCCCTTGCAAATTACACACCTATGATTTGTTTTTATGGACATATAGATTTTTTAATTTCCTTTTTCCTTCCTCGCCTCCCTTGCCCTCCGTTATCCACTCCGTCCTCTCACACTCATATAATGCCCTTCCTCCTCATCTGCATCTGCCTCCCTCCTTCCGCCTCTCACTCAATTCTCTCCCTTTTCCACAATTCTTCCCACACTCCCGTAAAGTGCTTTCCTCGCTAAATTTAAAGGGGAAGCTGGAATCGTATAGAAGTAAATTCACGTTAAGTCACGACGACAATTTTATCCCGAAATTTAACAGGGCAACTGGATTTTGTAACGCTACCAGTGTGTCACTCGCTTATGACGCTCGGTCATGATGGTCGTTCTGATAGAAAGTGACATATTAAAGACAAATTGTCCTGGGCCGAGGTCGGGTGACTAAGGAGTGTGGGGAAGGGGTAATGCCGTTTTAATTCGAAAACGGCTGAACACTCAGTGCAGTACGGACAGAAAGACAACCAAAATTTTGGCAAACAGGAGACTGGTTCGACCAGCATAAAAACACGCCTGCCCACACCACGTTGAGTGTTCAGTTGTTTTTAACAAAATACTACACCACCCGCTTCATTCATCTGACCCCGTCTCTTCTGACTTCTATGATTCACCTGATAAAAACATTTATTAAACGGAAACAGTTTATCAATGTGGAAGAGTTAAAAACAAACGGCGCTTCAATACCGACAGGTTTAAATGATGTTGTGAACATTGGAAGAAACCTCTCGGGAAGTGCATTGCATCATGCGGACGGTACTTTGAAGGCGACTGAATATTAAATGTGAAGAAGAAAAATACAAAAAATTGTGAAACGAATTCCGGTTTCTTTTGGGTTTCCCTACGTATACAGTTTGTATTTGAAGTATATTTTAGATATATCTTTAGAATACGTTTTACTTTATTGGTTAGCTGCGTCTCAATGTGTCTAAACATTACAAGAGACTTATATTTTAGCGTACTGCCCTTAGCCAAAAAGTGTTTTTTTTTTCACAACATCAAAACGTTTATAACTACTCACAATCCTCGCGAGTATTCGGAAAAGGCTCCTCAACTTCACTCAATTCGTGAGCATTGAAGCCAGCATCCGATCGCTCCATTCGGTTCATCGGTCTTATTTGATATTTCTTGAGAATAGTTCCCTCCTGTGAAGTTTAAAAAAGACTGTTTATGCTCATTATATATATATATATATATATATATATATATATTCGCATGGAACATGGCTTAAGAATTTGGCGTCTGCAGGTTCTTCGCAAGAATTCTTGAACGCCCAAAATGATCTCAACTGGGGTGCCTTGAACATATATTGTTCAGATATCATTCCTATGTATTATATCACATCGATGAAAGCGTCTCGTTATTAGTGCTTTAGCTCACATACTACTACGACTTCTGTATGTTTATTTTCTGCCTTTGCTCGTATTCCGTTTACCAGCTTGTAACGTCTATTTTTTTTATTGACTAAAATTTTTTGGAAAAAGCGAGAGATATTATATGCGAGAGTAGTTACGTGTGCCAAAGAATGTGATGATAAATATCTGAAGCAATTAAATAAACATGGTATCAGCCACGTATTCAGAACATTGCTTACATTTTTCGCAATATTCATACTTTTTGTTGCGATAAAAAGAAAAAAAAAACGATTTTTTTTTCATCTCAAAACTACACCTTTATTATCTTCCGAGTTTAACGCAAATAGTTTCATCAGGGTTTTCTGCCAACGAACATTTGTAATTTGTGTATTTGTTTATATATTTTATTGAATAATCAAAAGTATATATACATTATATGTAGGATCTTGTGTTTTTGAAGTTCGTTTCCTTTTTGTGTGTGAAATTGAGAGAGCTTGTTTAGGAGTTCATTTTTCGCGCAAACTTTGGGTATTATCGAAGTCTTTTTTATTAGATTTTCAGTTTTCCAGAATTCTGAGGCTCATTTGAATGCTTTTTAAATTTCTGTAATAAATTTTAAATAAAAAAACATCCGGACACAAAGGTATACCCCTGATTCTTAAGAACTCCTCTCTATCAAGTTATATTTCAGCTACTGCATTTTGCAGTGGCTCCCTTGCCATTGGAAATACTAACTGTCTCACGGGTCACAACAAATCTTGCAAGAAACTAATGTTTCAATTAACGTTCACACCTTGAAATAAGTAAACACCGGGGGACATAGTCGGTGGGAAGCATAAAAGGTACAGGTGCCCTGCCCACTCCTATGAAATCTGCGGGTTTATAAACTTCACTAATATAAAAACATAACCCCTCCTTCCTCTAAAAAGCAGAAACTTTATGCTCCGAGTTTGAAACCCATATACTGGCTCTTGTCATGAATTAACTTCCGATGACCGGTTGTTCTCAAAAAACCTTAACGAGATAGTACCAGTCAATAATCCCAGATTTCAAATAACCATAAAATGGCCACTCCTCCAGACCACCGATCTTGTGCTCTCACAAAACTTATTAGTAAAACACAATTTTGTTTTTAATTTTTACATTGTGGCCTTGTTATTTAAATTTTTTGGGATAACTTCGATTTTACGATATTTTGTCAAATTTTTCGGATGTATCCAGATACACAGATCCCTAGTTAAATATATGATTGCACATAACAGATTCTGATATAGAAAAGTACGAAACGTGACGACTCTAAGATCAGCGCTCGGTTGACAGCCACCGCAAAAACGAACATAACTCTTTCAATCATTGCAAGGTAGTACATTAGGATATTGAGAGCTGTTAATCTAAAAGTCGACCATTGCTAGGCGAGAGAGTTTTCTGTAACATTCGGTATGATGCGGGAGTGTAGTATTAGACTGCACGATCCTTAGGTTTTGTTGTCTTTAGTGAACCACATGAACATGCAGCAAAAATAAAAATAATAATGTATTCATTCCTTACCACACGAATTCCGTTATTCCTTTCAATAGACACGGCAGCCATTTGATCTCTGTCGTGATACACCCTATTGCTAAGGTCTGATCCTTTAATCTAAAATGTAACAGGAAACAAAATATAAATACATTTAGTTTCTTAACTATATCAATATCAAGCGCAATGACCAAAATTGTACTCACATATTCATTTACTTCTGTTTCTCCTTCGAAATACCGTAGCAAAAACATATCAGGAAAAATGTCGGCTCGTTCAAGGTTTAGGGTTATTTCGTCATTGACAAAGAGCTTTAGCGGACTCTCAGGACTCCGGGCTTCCAGTAAACGTGGATATACAATCCTTGTTTTTCTGAGGTCTGTTGGAACAAGAAACAATCCGTGAGATTTTAACATAATTCGGCCACTGTCGAAAAGACAACAATGTTGGGTTGAATGGCTCTGCACATAGGGCGAGCTTTGTTTATTCGAGTTTTTTAATGTCCAACGTGTATTATATTAGCCCATGCTAAACTAAAATATCGCTAAGCACACCCGCGCTAGAACCCAGGCAACAGGTCCAATGCTCGCGTTTGTGATATTGGTTTCAACAGTGCTATCATGTTTGCACGAAACGATGTTTCGATCGAAGTAATACAGTGAGAAATATTAAGCATGACAAAAGCCCCGAGACGGCGGGCGAAATACGACACATACACTAGAAGGTCCCGAACACAGGTAATACAAAGTTCCGTGAATATAAAAAAAAAACAAAAAAATTTCGTACAAAAATGAACAAGAATTAGAAATTAACATCATTAACAGTGAGAAATATCACTGTTATTCAGAAATGGGTTCTTTTTGTTTCACGAAATCATCCCAATTAGGAGGTAGGCCAGAGTCCGCTTGGGAGTCGGGGGTGGCACCCTTGAAGCCCAGTCCACCGTATTTGCTTCGGAGCCAAAAATGGCCGATTAAAGCCAAAATAGAAGTCACATGCAGTTCCTCGAGTGGCCGGTGCGGGAGAAATGGCGGCGTTGCGGTCGCTCTTAGCTCGGTTCCCGAGTACGGATCGGTACATCTTTTTCAGAGCAGGCTCTATGGCAGTTTCCCAACTGATCGGTTAATTCTATAGAAACGTTGGCTTGGCCGCTTGGCCCAAGTCCGCTGACACCGCAGCGGCCGCAGCCATGTTAACCGATATTCGGCCATCTCTGCCCAGAACTGTCGATTCTGGCCCATTTTTAGAACGATCGTTAACCGATATTGGCCGAATTCTGGGCCGTGGTGCGAAACCTGAAACTGGGCCAATATTGTGCGCAATGTTCCTCCGACGCTACCCAGTGTCGGCGTGCTGCCTGGGTGTATGCTTTAAGCGCTGTCGGGTCCGGTTTAGTTGTTCCAAACGTTCGACATGTGACTCTGCTGTGTGACGTCTAGGATTGGACTTCGCTGTCACTTCATCATAGGTACGCCACAAAGTTCTTTTGGCGTTTCTGGATCATTCACTTGAAGCTTGATAAAAACGGATGCAGTGTTTTGTTGTTGCTCTTTTGAATCCTTGTTGCAACTCCTATTAAAAATAGAGTTTTTCTGTTGTTATTTGTCATTCTTCCCTACATCATATATGTATGCGCGGGTGTTTGTGTCGGCGTCAGTTCGTGTGTAAAAGAATGTGTCGGAAGTCGCGACTTTCTCGGAAGAACAGATTTCCAAACTAAGGACAACAGTCGTATTAATTAAAAAATAAAAATAAAAAGCTCCTGAAAAACAAAAATGAGACGTTTACAATCCTTTGTAACACCGAATCAGAGCGCAACCCTTGAGGAGGAGAAGGGGAAGGAACGGAGAGGAGGGTAGCCCCTCCTCCTCATCCGTACCCTCCCCTCCTCGTGTCCTGCTCCCCTCGCATTTAGTGAAAAAGTTTCACTAAATTTCCCGCTAATCTTCGCGGATACAAATCCCCGCTAAATGTAACGGAGTATTTTTTTCACTAAATTTAGCGGGAATCTTGTTCCGCTAAATTTAGTTGGGAATTTTCCTCCTATTCTTTGCGGGAAATCTTTCGCTAAATTTAGCATGATATTTTTTCCGCTCCATTCGGCGGGGAGCTATTTCCGCTAAATTTAGCGACTAAACTTTCTGCTAAATTTAGCGGGAAAGTTTTTGAGCTAAATTTAACACGGAAATGTGTCCGCTAAATTTAGCGGGGAAATTTTGCCGCTAAATTTAGCGGGGAATTTTTGTTCTGCTAATATTAGCGGGAAATTTTTCCTCTCAATTTAGTGGAAACATTGTCCCACCGAATCTAGTGGGGAATTTTTTGCAGTATATTTAGCGGCAAAATTTTTCCGCTAAATTTGGCGGGGAATTATTTTGTGCTAAATTTAGCGGGGAATTCTTTCCGCTAACTTTAATGGGGAAATTCGTCCGTCAAATTTACCGTGGAAATTTACCGATAATGCAATGCGCGGTAACGTCACAAGTGACCCTCGTGACGTCACACGTGACCTCATGTGTGACGTTATTATGGGAAACGTCCCATAATGCAACGCACGGTTGCGCCGACGCCGATGCTGATGGTGACGCCGCTCAAGCCGGAAATGGCCCACGGGCACCTAAGAGCTGCGCTCTAAAAAGACAGAAGCAAATACAAGCATAACACACACGTGTCCCATGGCTATCAATTTGTTATACATGAGTTTCTGGTTTTATTGTCTGACGCATTATGGTATTTAAACCTGCTGATTTGTATTTTTGGAGAGTATAAATTTATGCACGCTTATAAGGCATGTGTAGTATATTCTGAGCACAATATTTTCGATCATTTCAAATATAGGGGGCGCACAGCCAATGTACGGCTTAAAAGTGCACTAGAAGCGCGCCACAAGTACACCGCGAGTGTAGTCTAAATCGGCCATGTTCACACAGAACTATTACGAAGAAAGTATGCGCACTAAGTTCTTCAGAAGTACACTCGAAGTATTCTGATTTTCGCTAGGGGTACTTCCAACGTGATGCGTGTTCCATCTGTAAGTGGTGCATGTCTAATGATCCTGCCCTATACGAATCGAAAATAAATATTATTTTTCTAGGTTGAAAACGTGACATTATGCAATTCTGGTTCTCTTTACATACTACTGTCATTAGTCGCTGTTTCTGACTCGGAACTTGGGTATTTCTGTAGATACTGAGGCTTGTTTTAATCACCAGGTTACCCATGTTATCACTTAGTCTCTGTGCGTCTTAGGTGTCATAACGCGTATGTCTAACATCTTTAGGAGCCCACTTTGTTTTCTCATGTTATTCATTGCCTTCGCGAAGCCGCTTTAAGTTTACCTCAGTCGTAAGGAACTCCATTGGATTCACCAAATCGTCTACTTTTGTGCAGATCTAAAGAAAATTTATAAGAATGTTTAATGATAGTTATTTACAACCCAGTGTATGTTATTACAACTATAAGATTTGTAATCTAATTGCCCTAAAATATTGGTGTACTAGACGGATGATTGGGGATTGTATGTTCCGGAACGATATTCTAGATGGTGGTCTAGACTCGCCGGCGCTACTGAACTGTGTATGTTTCCATGTTCCTCGGAGAGTGAGCCATATTTACAGCTTATTTGATATTTTCCGTCTGTACAAAACTGATTCCATGACTCGTTTGAAACCGGTTTTCAACAAATTCGAATCTAGCTCAGGTAGTCTTAATATTCACAGTTTTTGACCCGAAGAAAAAGTTCGAGAGTGCACTGACGTTTTTCTTTAACCCTGATATGTAGACCAGATATGTTGTTTCTTAGTGTATGACTAAGAAAGCCAAGGGCTTTTTCTGTCGCACTCAAAAGAAAGCAAATAAATATATAAATAAATAGCTGAAGGACGCATTTTCATTTAGAGGAAAACGCATACTGTTTCCTACAATATAAATGTTTAGATTACCACAATATTATGATTGACAAACATAACCATTATAATGACTACTTACTCGCGCCATCCAGCAAGGAAATTAAATATGTCCATATAAAAATTTTCAGAAGAGCGTGCCACATTCTGAAAGAATATTGAAATCACAACATACGAATGAAGCCGAACTTAACTGTTTATAAGACGAGGCACACAATGACAAAATCTCTTACATTCTGATGTTAGGAGACATTCTAGGTTTTAAAAAAAAAATATTATTGAAACATACTTTTTCTATTGTGCACATGTTAGATTGTAAGGTCTGTATGACCTTTTGAAATGATAGACGTGGAAGTTGTTTTTCGTGCCCCGATTTTAACTTTGTGGCGGGCATATACGTAGATGTAAAGGGCAGTACCAAAATGTCAACTTTGGAGTTACATGTTGCTTGTATGTGATGTATTGTTTACCTTACAACAAGTAAGAGCGAACACGTAACCTTCAGCAAAATCTTTCGATTCTGCATCGTAATCGCAACTAAAGAACAAATTATTTCTTGATTTACCGTGACGTATGCATGTGGTGGGAACCACGATGTGATGTCGTGGGGTGGTCACAGTGTTTAAGACAGCAAGTTGTGCTATTTTGCATTAAATTCAAGGCTAGTTCTGATAATTTCTTCGCATAAGTGTGAATACATGAACGGAACGCGGTCTACTACTGCGGAAATACTACCAGGTTTTCGTATTGCCATCTACTGAAAGAAACAAATTCCCTTTACGCTGCTAACGTACTCGTGTTGAGCCGGGTTTGATTGATAAACAGAAAATAGCTTGGACTCGCGTTTGTTGTTTATTATAGACTTCGACCACCCTTTCAAACGATGCTAAACGGATGAGGTGTACTGTCGTGCGCGAACTGGACATTGAAGAGTCGACCACCTATAAAAAATGGTCTCTAGACGTTTATGGAATATTCGATGGTGAGCTATGCCGGGGTGTGCGTCGTCCTCTAAGGTCAACCATGACAAAAACAAATATCAAACCTAGGAAATTCTATGACACTCAGCGTAAAGAATCTCTCCCATTCAATTTCTTTTAACCACCTTTAGTAAGGCGAGTACATGTCTTTAAACCGTAGATGCTCCAAGGAGCTGTGCAGCAATTTCAGGGCTTCGCTTGTGGAGGTTCAATTGTGGAGGTTGATGCCTGACACTTCTGAAGTGAACTACAGAAAAAAGATTTTGCCTGGTTATCCTAGTTTTTATTCAAAATGAAAAAGATCCAGGTTTTCGCCGCCTCTCGACTCGCACATCGTCTTCCGGGTCACGTGCGCAGTGACGTCGATGGGGTAGGCGCGGGGTTTTGGTAAAGTTAGCCATGTTGAATATACCTGAGACTGGGGTAGAAAAGAACATAAAAGTCGAAGAAACAGAACGGGACAGCACGACGTCTCAAACTCAGCTACCAGGTTTATTTAGTCCTCCTCCTTATATAGTCCACAAACAGCACACCACCAACACAAGGGGGCAACTCTAACCAGTTAAACCGCCAAACCCTCCAGACAGTCACTACTAACACAGAGGGACAAGCTCCACCAGCTCGCCTGCACCCTTACTATTGTATCTTTGGTGAAGTTCTCTCTTTAGAGCCATCAATGAGCATCGAGAACTCATCCGCTCGCGACCGCGTGACCACGTGCTGGCGGGCGCCGCGCGAACAATATGGTGAAAGGAGGAAAGCCTCATCCGGGTCCGGCCATACCCGTCCGGCTCTGTCCCCCTCCCCCTCCGGCTTCTGGCGGCTGTTGGCGGTAGCAGATAGAGCGGACGGTTTTGTGGACCCAGGATAGATGGCGCCACTAAAACTCCGTGAAATAAAAGTTTTGCGATGATACCAGGTTTTTGACGCGTTTATATGTATGTCGGAACGACAAGATATATAGAAAAGTTACCTTTAATCGAACAGGTATTTGCACAACTTGCAATCTTTCTACAAGATTCCCCGTTGACGTCACGCCGCGTGTTTCTCTTGGGCGCCGCTCGCGGCTGCAGGCCGGGGAATATTCTAATTTTTGCCTCGCTATCAAGTGGCGGAATCGCAACATTCCGAACGTTTAATGGTTCCTTTAGAATTAGTAGTTTAATTAACTAAACTATGTTAATAATCTTTTGAGTAATTGTTTTACATGTAATCTTATAATTGCAGTATTGACCGACATTATTATCAAAACCTAGGCCAATTTAGAGATTCGGATAAAAGGTAACAAGTTTTGAAATATGCATTAATCTGAAATTATATGCAGAAAAAGCACTGCGAGACCCTGTACAGAATAAAACTAGAGGAGTGACGTTCTTGGTGTTAGAGCAGCTCGTAATTATCTTAACTGCACGCTGTCGGCGCATCTACCAAGGAGGCAATGTTGAGAGAATAGGGAGTTCTCGAAGACCGCGTTTCCCCCTCCGCTAAGCCCTCCGCAACGAAGAAGCCGCTACTGCGCCTGCGCGCCGGTGGCCTTGACCGTAGAGTTCTGGGCATTTAGCAGGTTGCCGAGAGCGTTGCGAGACGGTGAAAACTATCTACGAAAACGCCCTAATGACGACGAGACTTAAGGGCAACATCATGTTTCTAAGCATTACTGCTAGAAGGAATTCCGGCACACTTTCAGCATATCGTTTCGGAATTGGGTGACATAACGGAGAAAACTGGCCAATCAATATCTTAAAACCCTTTACAGGTTGGCAAATTTATTCAAGTTGTCAAGTGACTAATGGCAAGCGCCTTCTGTATGAATGCTGCAATATGACTAATAAAACAATGAATTAAAAAGTTAATAAAAATGAGTTTGCATACCGATTGTGACGTTTGTTTTCTCATCTGACATCAAAGTGAACATTGAAGCTCGCCAAGCTGAGAAACAAATAGCGAATAGTGTATCAACGTAGTGGTGAACCCCATTTAAAGTGATCTGTTTACGTGGGAAATTTTTGCTGAGTATTTTGGCTATCAAATTCTTGTTCGAAACGTACAAAACAAAGTACGGCATCCGCTGTGAGCTTTGACCTATTCCCTGAATTGCATGAGTGTCCAGTGTCTGAAAGGACCATCGTCTTTCGCTCTCTCCCAGGTGGAGGGGGGGGGGGGGGTCTTCAATAAAGTGATTAAGTGGTCTAGTTGGCACGCAGTGTAAAACATATAAACGAGGCGAAAGCAACAAGGAGGAGGAAGTAAAATGTGCCAAAACAAAAAACGGAAAGCGGAAAGTGTGCACATCGTTCCGTTTTTCGGTTTCGATATGGTTTACGTCGAAGCAAGATGGAGGCACCGGGGACAGAGGGTGCGCGTGACATCGAGTCAGTAATTAGTAACATGTAACTCATGACCAACCAATGAGAATTTCTTTGTCCACTTGCTCCTTTGCGTACTTCGCCCGTCTTGGCCTCTTTCTGCAGCAATGTCATTGGTCGCCCGCACTACGAAATCAAATTATCAACTGGGATTTGTTTCAGACAATCGTTTCGATGGCCTTCTTGTTGCGTGCCAAACACCAACAAAACCAATCAAGGTTAGTTCAGGGCTCCCATGTAAAAAAACTTTAAATGTAAGCTACCTCCGCGGGTTTTTCGACAAGATAGACAAACTATACATAAAGGAGGTCGTCAGTCTCCTTACAATTGGCCGGTTGAGGGGTTTTCAGAACGTTCAACGAGCTTCGAGTTGGAACCATGTTTATTGAACGAGGATTTTTGTTTATTATATGGCTATTATTTTGCAAGCTCTGATGTCCGCCGTGCTTGATAGTTTGTTCGCGAAAAGAGTTTTTTTCTGTGTTTCTCAATCACCTGCTGGTAGGAATTTTTCAAGTAGTTGCTGAAGGCCCCGTTATGTGTTCTGTTGTTGAGCGTCAAAATCACTTCATCTCGCCCTTTTCGGTTGTCAAAAATACAATGAGTCTTGTGGCTGTCGGAAAATAAGTTCTCTTGTCAGTTTTCGAGTAAACAAGTTCTGAGTGACAAAGCAGCAAGGCCACTGCCGTGGGCATTCGTGTGCGCTACTTGTTTATGTTTCTGTTTTAACACGACGTGTGCGATTCTTCGTGGTAGCCGCCGCTCGGTACTCGGTGTGTTATGGATGTGTCATTCTGCACATACGTGTCCACAGCATTCAAATCTCGAGTGCAAGAACGACGGTAATCAGGAGGTCGAGTGCTCATGATTCTAACATTCTAGCCATATACAGGGTATTTAATTTTAATTCAATCATTTTTTTTAAAGATAGGGAATGAAAGTTAGCGGAGTTCTGTCTTCACCGCTTTTTTTTTTTGAGGTTCAGTGGTCATTAATTGAAGGAATAATCATCACGGTAACTTGACTAAGTAACTAAACCCCTTTAAATACAGTTTTAATCATTGGTTCTTGTAGGTAATGCTGAAATTGCCTAATTTACGGCAATAACAATTAGAGCCCAGATACATATATAATTTGCGAGAAGGTAATTGTTTTAGATATATTAATCGATCGAGTTTCGCCTTTATTCGCCCAATTTAAAAATTGCACCGAAAAAGAGCGCACTAAGCCCTGCTTTCAATTACGCTTGGAAGAATGACGTAGTCGTATATGTCGCGTCGTCACGAGCTCGCCAGTGTGTCTTTGGCGGGTGCGTCGACGACATAAGTGACGACGTGGCCTGAAGGACTACGTCACTTTTTCGAGCATCATTGTGGGCAGGGTTTGGTGCACCTTTTTGCGCACAATTTGTAAATCTTCCACAACGCGAAAATCTACCAAAAAGTATTTTAGAACAATTAATACATTTTAACAATATATTTTTATTTTATTTTCCGGCTTGTACAAGTTATTGCCATCAATACTGCGATTCCTACCTTACCGCTGTAATAAGTGATTAAAAATTTAATTAGGATATTCCAGCTGCTAATTGTCATGTAACCTTGATAGTTTTGTGCTCCTCTATAATCTGTCGAGCCTGATCATACGTGGTAAAGACTGCGCATGTCTAACTCGCACCCGCCCTGTTCTTAATAAATCTTGTTAATTAAATTGAAATATGCAGTATATTTAGGTTAAGCAGACCACCTTGAATAGTATAGCTAAACACTGAGATCTACTCAACAACAACACTATACAAATATACGGGTTTTCAACTCCGTCTGTTTGTGTAGTTAATTCTTTTTCTTCAGTTCAAATGAAATACTCGGAACAAACTCAATTTAGTATTCTGAACGAGGAGCGTGTCTCATTATGCCTCGCATCTAAACACAAACCGAGACGTAATATTGTCGTCAGCGTGGAAAATTCGGCTGCTCACAGAGCTTAATTTCAAAGCCCGCGATTCGTGTTTCACCATCGAGATTTATTTTTAAGCGATAGCTGTTATGGAATCTTACCAGCTCTGGAAGTGACGTCCGTTGTCATTGTAGTATAGTAAATAGACTAGTAGTAGTTGTCGTAGCTTGGAATAAAAAGTAGGGCGCCTGTCATCGATATCGTCGAACGCTTGAAAAATTGCTAAAACTCACACAACCCGTAAGGTTAAACAGAGCATAAGCTGAGTTTTCACGTCAGAGCCGCTAAGGTGTAATTTCGCAGAAGATTAACTAGATTAGCGGTAAAGGTAGATTAGCGGTAAACTAGATTAGCGGTAGATTAGCGATCGAGTCCGCATAGGTGTTTCGTGTTAAACCGGCCGGGTGACACACCAGACGAAAATTCTATAGCGTGTTTGAACCAATGAGGGTGTATGAAAGGGGCGGTGCAACGATAATCAATTGGAATGTTTTTTTACTTTATAAGAGATTACTGGCACACCTGGGACTCAAGGATACTCGAACGCAACGCCACTGGACAGGAAACTCCTTTTTTGAGGTGTAAATTTAAGGACAAAGGCGAGCTTTTTCATTCAATCTCTCCTTTGCGAAACTTGTTGACCTAACAGAGGGATCGCAGTATCCTCCAGTGGCGATATTTGAATGCGGCTCATAGACTGGTCCCGAGCATTGCGTGGGTACTCGATTTCGGCTCGTGATAATTACTAGCTCGAGAAGCATTCGGGGAGCGGCCCGTGTCCATTCTCTACAATGACGACAATAGACGAACCAGAACAATGTCTGGAACTTAGCGCGTGTTCTGTTGCTTGCCAACCCCAGCGCGTGGCTATGATCAACATTGGCGGCATATAATTGGTTCCAAATCGTGTAGCCGCTTGTTCTGGCTGCCAGCTGAGGGAGTGAATGCTGCTAGTTTTTCTTTAATTTATTTTTTGCGACTTCAATTGCGTGTGGTGAAAAGCGAATAGGTGTTTTACTGGTCATTAGCATCAGGGATATGTTCTAAGCGGTATTTGACCAAAGTACAGAAATCGTCGCATCGCCCCTTTACAAGGAAACTCAAGTGGCTCTGTATTAAAGTAAAAAGACTTAAAGCTTATTCATTTGGTCTCCACAATAATGAATTTCGAAATTATTTTTCAATTTGGTGCACGGAGGCAGCCGAAAATCTTTTTTCAAAGTACCGCTGACGCCTCTCCTTCCCGGAACGTTACGTAATAAACGGAGTTTTTGGGATCGCGGGTCTCGCGCATCTTCAGCTACTATAAAATTTACTCACGCGCCCTCTTGTTACTTTCAAAAAGGCAAGAAAAGCATTACAGGACGGGTGTCAGTGCGTGGGCATATACATGGCAATCTTGCCATTCCACGCGCTAGTCACACGAACGTCACAGGCTTGGCGGCCGAAATATCCTTTTATGACGCAACAACTGATCGACTGTTTTCGTGTTTTCTCGCGTTTAGTTACATCTTCGGGGAAAATAAACGTGATATTCAGATTCTGGGGATAAAAATGGTATGGAATTTACCTATAACTCGTGTTTTTTCGAGAAAAAAAAACAACTGTCTGCGTAAGAAGGGAGCGTGGTTTCGCACGTCACTTCGGTACAAATAGTCACAAGTTCTGTACGAAAAGCGCCGAATAATCAGGGGCAAGGAAGTAGACAAAACGAAGTGCACTCTCAAAGGCGGGTCTATTGAAAAAAACACACACAATTAATACTATCTTTCTAGCTATTTGTTTAGAAAATAAAACTTCGTATCTTTCAGGTGCATTGACAGGACACTAACACACTTGGTTTCTTTTTTCCTTTCTCATACAGAATGCGTCACATAATTTAAGGCAGTTTTATCTGGGTATCTCCCGAGAATAGTTATCTGTGCCGATTCTGGGTCATCTGAACAGAATGTTAAGTTGGGCTAGTTGGTTGTTCATGACTGGAAGGAAGCGCCGAAAGACAGGGACAAAAGAAGTAGGTAACGACGACACGTGGCGCACTCGCAACTGAAGGTGTATTGGAAAATACAAAGACTTAAATACTATGGCAAACCACTTCATTTCCTGCCACCCCACTCTCTCTCTAAATATAGAATCTCCTTATCTAACAATACCACAGACGGCTCGCTGACGCACTTGTCAACGCCCCTTGTTTTGATAATGAATGCTTCGTGTACTTCCCTTGTGGTTTTATCGCTGTGTCGTCCCAGGATGGCGGTGTTAGTAAACAATGGTGTGCACGGGCATCTAGCGCAATGTACTGCCAGATGCCCTGACGGCGTCTGTTTGACAGCTGACGCATGTTCTCTTGCACGTTCATTGACGCAGCGGCCAGTTTGTCCTACGTAGGAACGCCCACATGATAATGGAATGTCGTAAACGACGCAGGATGAGCATTCCAAAAACTTATTTTTGTGTTTTTTCGTGCATTCTTCCCTGTCCCTGTGTGGGTAGTTAATTCGCTTGCACGAAGTCGAAAGTTTGCTAGGGGCCGTGAGAACCACCGGAACGTTGAAGCGCCCCGCCACTTTTTTCAGGTTGTGGGATACGGCATGAAGGTAGGGTATGATTGCTGGTCTACCTTTTGGTCGTTCATGAGCTTTCTGTGGGAGGCCTCTAAACTTTCTCTTCAATCCATCTGCTACATCAGCAAGTGTTTTTCCCGGGAAACCCGCAGCTAATAGGCGATCAACCTGCAACAAAAAAAACTCCTGCCCATTTCATGTTCACATGATTTCTTCAACGCTGCTTCAAGGCAGGACGTGGCGATACTTTTTTTATAAGTTTAGAATGGGCAGAGTCGTACGGTAACACGTTTTTCTTAGACCGGGGTTCATAGGCCCAACATGTGTGATCTTGAAGAAACGTGAGCTTAAGATCTAGAAACTGTTCCGGTTCGGCTAAAAATAACGGTTCTGTTCCGGTTTTCGGTTCGGTTCGGTTCCGGTTCGACGCCCTGCTCATGAATGAGGTTTGCCGAGGTATGGTCATTCGACGTGTGTTGCTCAGTGTCGGTGCTTCTTCTTTTCTCGTGCGTGCCACAACGTGTGCCTCTGCGTGTATCAATTACGTGCACAGTTAGCGACCCGCAGTGTTCGTCGGCTTTACACTCATCTGATCTTCGACTGGTAATAGTACAACGGGGATCGGCTCGTCCGATGTCGTTGGATGTATGTTCCTCATAGTGGGTGCTTTGTCTTCTCTCGTGTGTGCCTAAGCGTGTGTCAAAAGACCTCTCGCTAAATTACCCAAGCATCAAGGAGCATACAGGAACGTAGTTACACGCGCTGCGCGTTCCGGCGTTGGCAGCAGCAACTTTTTAACGCCAAAATCTTAAGTGGCATCTCGCACCTGCGTCCGAGAATGCCTTTCATTGTGATGTATTTCGAATCATTAATACAGGTAAGTCGAGCACGCGCAGCGCGTATTTTACGTTCCCTGCATGCTCTTTAAGCGCGAGTTCTTCGTGTAGTTCTGTTCGTGCACAGACCTGCGTGTCAGTGTTTATCTGTGTCACTGACTGTGGCGCCTATTTTTTTAGATGCGGAGCATCTCTTGCTCGGGTCTATGTCCTGCGGCGTCGTAGTCCGCACTTACAGTACGCATGCGCCACTCTCCTCCTTCCCTCTCTCCAACAGCTGCGCGTTACTCTCTCCGCTCTCTCTCTCTATCAGCTGCGTGCACTTCGCGTGCGTTCGCTTCTACTCACACCGTGCGCGCATGCGCAACTCTCCTACTCTAGTCTCCTCTCCTTCAAGTGTGAATATAAGCAGCTGTAGCGCGCTGCGCGCGTTCAGTTCACCCGCTGTTGACTCCACTTCACTCCGTTCTTCCGATGAAGTGTGATGGAAGCAACAGTCCCGTCAGTTAGTCGGTTGGCGCAAAGCAAGCGTCAGCACCACCCCACAAACTAACAACAACGCTACGTCCACTGAAGACAAAGCTGCGCAGCGAAGGGCACGCGACGCTGAGCGTAAACGCTTGAAGCGAGCGGCAGACCCTGAACTACGGCAAAAAGAAGCGGCGTCCATTCGTCAACGTCGAGCGGCGGATGCTGAACTACGACAACGTAAAGCAGCTGCGGTTCGAGAACGTCGAGCAGCAGAACCTGAGGTTCGGGACCGTAAAGTTCAACGTAAACGTACGAAGCGAGCGGCGGAACCCGATCTTCGAGAACGGGAAGCCGCGTTGGTTCGTGAACGTCGAGCAGCAGAACCTGAGGTTCGGGACCGTCAAGTTCAACAACGTTACTAACACCGCTATTAACACCGTTATTAACACCGTTAATAACACCGTTAATAACAATCCGCGATGCTCCGCATCACCCCATGGTTCCCCTCGGGAAGATGGTGTATTTTTATTTTTCTTGTTTCACATCGAGCTCAGTGCTCACTGCTTAGTTTGTATTTGACATGTCTTCCAGGATCTGCCTGGGTGCGTATTCGGTACGTGTCTCAATATGTTTTTTGGCGGAGTGTGTGCTCTATATTGAATGATTAGCACACAGTTTCGAAAGGTCAGTAGCCCAAACTCTCGTCCGTGCGAAGGTGCACTCACTTGCGAAAGACAAACCAGGAAAGTGGGAAAAGCTGCACATGGAAACATATATTGCTTTTGGGACCATGACTGCCGAGTTCAGCAGATTTGCGGATGCCTATTCACGGTGCATATTAACAATGTAAGGACTCTGGCTGTCTTACAGGGAAAAAAAAAGCACACTTTTGACTTCTGGGAAAGCTCGAAATCAATGACTACAGAAGCACTCCCTGTCCGTTTTCTTGTGTGTTTATTCCTACTTGTCAAGGTTGTTTGTTGCATTTAGTTACAATTTACTTCATGATTTCCGAGGTTCCTGCTGCTCCTTACCGTTCATTCCTCTTAAAATGAAAGCTGCCTACAAACGTTTACTGTCTGGTGAAAGTGCTGCGTGTCATCAACATTGCCAAACGTTTTAGCAGTGTGGCGGAGCTGGTCTACGCAGATCACTGCGGAGATCGCACTCGAAATCACATCTTTGGCAATGGTTTCTTGATGCATGCGGCTTTCCAAACGAATTTGTGCCTTCAGTCCTCTCACTAAATAGGCTCAGCCATGTTTCTTTCTGATCTTATCTTTACTTTCTATGTGACAAACCCTTACATATAGTCAGACGCAGTGAAAATCTAGTTACTTACTGACTCTAAGCAGTTTACATCTGTGATCGAGGCTTTTTTTGACGTCATAGCAGTTTCCAAAGCAAAAACAGTGTATCTTTAATTATTTACAGTGTATATCTGGTAACATAAGACGACATTAAGTTAACCGAGTTGCCTTTCAGCAAGTATCCTGCTCGGCAGTGTGCTTTGCGACAGGTGGACTCCAGTGCAGGTCTTGCTAGAGTGGCCACTTGCACGTTTTTCGAGGCTGGCCTGTTTAAGGTGAATTTTCAGACAAAAGTGCACGTACTTGTCAAGAAGCAGCCTTTCCGCAATGCAATCGTGTGCAGAGCACGCTTTGGACACAAGTGAGCTGTTTTTCCTTAGGACAGCGGCAATGGCCTTAAATGGTGAAGCAAGGCTCAAGATTTCTGTCGTGTACGAGAGGCCCTTGAACTGCTCTTCACATGCAGTGAGAAACTGCATGGCTGGGGTAGGTCAAGTTCTCACTTCCTCGAACATACTCGTTCAGTCTGTTGAGGGTGCTGTATTCACCATTGGAGTTGGACGTGAGGGCTCCCTTGCAAGTGTCGCAGTTTAGGGTTCTCATCACGGCACGGACGAGAAATCCGCTTACATATGCCATGATGTGACCTTCCTCCTTTGTCGTCATTACGGGGAAGTCGTTCATGATGCCCTTTTCCACAGCTGCAGGCTCTTGCAGTGGAGCTCTTCTATTTGTTGAAAACGGGTCTTCAAGATATTATCTGTCATCTACTGTGTAGCCAGACGTTTTGGGCGTGTGGACGAACTGATAGCAGAGATCATGCGAACAGCGCACTTGAATTCTAATGCACTTGGCAATGGTTTCTTCAAGCGAACGACAGAAAACATGTTCTAAAGGCAGTCCTGAGTCAGCCGACCCGTGAGCAGGTACGCATAGCCATGGTCCTTGAACAGATCTTCTTGGAGTTGATAGACAACTGTGTTGAAGTTATGACTCCTGCTTGCGAAGGCTTCCAGTGGGCCGTGACACCCATATTTGTTTGCCTGAATGTCCGTGCAGTCAGATCAAGCGTGCGAATGGCAGTCTGATGCTGCTGAAGGTCAAGGTAACTGAAAGCCACGACAGGATGTCTTAACGACATGAGAGTGAATCATCTGGAAACCAGCTCGCAGAAACAAGCGGTGCTTTCTGCCTCAGGTGGGAGCTGGCCTTGGTCCACCCTATACTGAATGGCAGCTGGTGCGTCTCGAAAAAACTGGACAGCGATATTCACCTTCATTTTGGTGAAGTGCCCTTGACTTAGGTTAACATCCGATAAACCAGGGGCAATCATAAGGTTGTTCTCTTTGTTCCTATCGAGCGACGTTTCTGTGTATTTGAGCTTGATGGTGTCGCTGGAAAAGCCATTTTCTTTGATGATTTCCACTCTAAGAGAAAAAAAATTACTAGAGCGCAAAAACTGGAATTTAGTTCTTCAGCAAGTGAGCCACATCCGCCATAAAGTAAAGGCGGCGTCCTTGAAGGGACTGGTGGGGAATGCTGACTACTGTATTCGCGTCTCTTGTGCTCAAAAGTTTTAGCTCACGCCACATAGCCCGGTTTGCCGCACCCATGTCACAAGTCACCCCAAACACGTTCAACCCCACTTCAGAAGCGAACTGCACGAGTTTCAGAACGAAGACTTTGAGAAGCTCACCATCAAGCGACCGTCCCGTGAAATGGTAGGCCACTACCTGCTTCCACCGACTTGTTACTCCTCCCCACATGAACACCAAAGCGCGATTTGCGGCCTATAAATTTTTTTGTTGGAAGTGTGATGGACCTGAGGAAACAGTCCTGAGCTTGGTCTTGTTGAATGCCTTCCTCAATCTCCATTTCATCTAAAAACAAAGATGCGGTCTCGTTCACTTTTGTGCATTGTGTCGGCCTTCTTCAAAACATTGAAACCACTTGGAGAATCCCAGGCAGAAAGAAAAAAAACACTGCATTTTTCTCATGAGAGTTCTGGAGGCGGGAAGTGGATAGCCGATGGTTCGGAGCAGCTCGTAGCCCGTCGTTCCACAGGCAAACTTAAATTGGAGAGCTTGATTCACGGTTGACTTAGACCATGGCTTTCCCCTGCTGGTTTTTCTGGCGAGTACCTTTCTCTGGTCATCAGCCAGGAACTGCGGATCCTTGCCTAGCATGCGAAGTTGCTGCTCTCCGCTCTTTAGTTCCTTCTTCAGGGCGACAATTTCTTTCTTTGCAGCTTCATGATGTAGCTGGAGGTTCTTGTACTTCTTGGTAATATATCACTCACGGTTTCCTTTAGCTGAAGGCAACAGAGGTTTCCTGCTCGTGCTGACATGCTCTCTGGTGTGGATTTTATGCCGGGTGGTAAGTCGTGGTCAGGTGGTGACGCAGTTTCGACGGCGCCTTTTGGCGCCAGATCCATGCGGTCATCTTCAGAGACCCCGTCATCATAAAAAATGCAGTGATCTTCAGAAATGCAGTCATTTTCATAATTGCAGTCATCCTCGGAGATGCGGTCAACCTCAGAGGTGCGGACATCTTGCAGGAACGTTGCCGAAGTGGTTGCTGACGTATGAAGTTGACGTCTTGCAGGCAAGCTGGAGGAGCGTGTCGCTGGATCTTTGCGTCGTTTGTGAATTGATGAAGTAGCCAAACCTCTTGGCACCAGCTCTACAGAATCATCTTCAAGGATGAGGTCATCTTGCATAAACGCTGCTGAAGGAGCTGCTGACATAGGATATCGTGTGGTGCTGCATTCTTTTGAAGTGCTATTCAAGATCTTTTTAAAAAATGTCCCGTCAGTCAAGGCCTGGATAGGTGATTCATGAGAGGTTCCAAGCAGTCTATCAGTGCAACCTTTCTTGGAGGCAGTGCTTGGATTTAAGTTCCTGAAGAAAATTGTGTTGCTCATAGTTGGGCTATCCTGAAGTGGCTCCATGGCTCCCGGCCCTCCAGGCACATTGGTTGAGTCCCTGGCTGGCTCGTGGGGTTGTGGCACTGCAGCTTTCTTGGGGCTTGCGAGGTTGCACATTTTTGGAGAAGCTGGAAGAAATTGAATGGGAACATAATAATTACTATGACTGTCACGAAAAGTAAAACCTTCACAATAAAAACCACATGAAAAATCTGGCGACGAAAAGGGAGAATATTGGTGGCGCTAAATATTGTTTACAGCTCAGATAAGAATAAAATTGTATAAAAGGTTAGTACCTTTTCGTTTGTATTTGTTTCATTTTGTATACATACCAAGGGACACTAAATAACACCAGTTTGGTTAACTTAATTTCACCCTAAAACAGAAGTATTTGGGATACTCTGAAAACTTGCAAACTGCAGCACATGACGAGAGGACATATATCTGTTGTCTTTCAGCAAACCGGTCTTGCTTGTTTCAGTTGGTTGAGATTGTCACTTTACTCACCTTGGGAGGTGAACAATGTTGGCACGGCAGTCAGTTTCAGACGCTGCTACTCATCTGCTCGCCTGTACTCAAAGCAGGATTTTTCAAAGTGCTCCTGAAAAGGTATGCCAGGCTTTTAAACACAGCACAGCATGGAAGGGTTCCTACGTCTGCTAGACCTTATATGGATGGGTTTCATCTACAACATGCTGGATCAAATACTGATTCGACGTTTCAGACGAATTCTGTATTTGCATAGAACTAAGCAAAACAGAAAAGTGGTTGCACTTTTTGGACAAAGTACTTTTATGATGTGGCGTTTCGTGAGCTGCGTATTTTGATTATATATTTCTCTGCAAGACAAGACGCTGAAAACGTGATCTCATGAGGCCGGTCCACTGTTAATAACGGTACATGTATCAGAGGGAGGCCTTTCTCTATTCCTCGTGGCACATTTTCTGTACATCGCTCCTGAGCTGATGTTCAGGAGCGATGTACAGAAAACGCGGACGGTTTTTTGGGGTAGTTAAAGAACGGCGATGATTGCGCGTCAATCGCTTTGTAAAAGTAGCGTTACGAATGCGAGCGCACGGGCGTCTCGCCCGCAGAGAGTGGTCCCCGAGCCTAGTCCCCGCCTCGACGGCCAAGATCTGAAGACGCGTTGTTTGATCGAGGGATATGAAGGGACCCTGTACTTCGTCTCACCTTAGCATAGACTAACCGCCAAGGCTGTGCCAGCGCGAGACAGTACCACTGACTGCCCTAACTGGCGCTCGTGCTGCACGAGCGCTCGAACAGCCGCCGAGAAGCCGTCCAGGGCAATTCGCTTGCGATTTTAGCACGTCCGGCCAACAGTATTCTATGCTAAGCTGAGACGAAGTGTATTTTCATCACTTCGCGACACTGTGCGCACTCGGGACCGAAAATGTTTGTACTTACAATGCAGACTAGCGAGTTACTCTTCGGTTCCCTGAGAGGCCTCCTATTCCTGATCTGAGACATCCACGCCGTCCTCCGTTCCGGCTGCGTTGGGAATCGGTACAGCTTCGCACCATGTCTGGAACTTCCCCGACAAAACGGAATGCAGCACGCTGGCATCGCGCCTATAAAGCTCGCATAGGCGGGGATCGCATTGCGCTAACCAAGAAGATAGCCCTAACGGGAATTAGCCCTGTTACAAAATGGCTGACGAAAGTAGCGGGCTAACCAGTCTCACAACATTGGTTTGTCGGCAAGTGGTATTACAAAGGATGGCACCACTCAAGGCAAAGCGAACATGAAGGCACTCAGACAAGTCCTGTGAGCACAAGACCTTGCAATTCAGAATCAGGAAATCAGAGGTCACTTTGCAGGGCTCACCGATGCTGCGTTTAAGCCTTCCAAAGATTTTTGTCGCCCAACACCGAATGTGCCGATTAAAAGGTTAAAATGTGCGAAAAAACAGGACAAAAAAAGACACACATACGACACGGATGGCGCCTGTCCGTGTCGTACGTGTGTCTTTTTTAGTCCTGTTTGTTCGCGCCTTTTAATCTTTTAATCGATATGAACCAACTAGCCCAATCGAAAGTTTTATTCCAAAGGTGCCCATTGAGGTCAAGGCAAACTAACCAAACGTATCTACTGCTGGTTTGGCATAGTTGGAATGTTTCTTTCTCTAACATGTTTGTAAGGGCTTGCCTATAGAGTTCTAGTTTATTGCAAATATCAGAAGAACCGATCCTTTGTCAGAGAATCAGAAAAGCTCATTAAATTTCTGAAAAAGAAAACGATCATCTAGAACGTTCAATGGCTTTGCCGATTTATGTCATACATATGAATTATCCAAAAAAATATTTTCGAAGAACTTATGCCCAGGTTAATGTTTCTGAAATATTTATCGCAAAAATATAAAGCAGTATATAATTCGTTTTACGCTTCTTTAGTCATTTGCACATCAGGCTGGTCTTAACAATCGGTGTATATTTTCGAAATTTTTGCGCGGACTGTCTTGTTCATCTGGAGTAGCGGCACTGGGTTGAAAATATCCCTGTGGCATATCACGAAATAAATCTTGAAGCATCTTGAAGGGCACCCATTTTATGATTAAAATACAATTAAATGCAAAGGTGCAAGAGAATGACTCAGGGATTGTTTTCTATCGTTACCCATTTTATAGTTGATGCGCGGTTTTATGTAAACATTGTTACTTGGAGTGGCCTTCACACCGTCCGAAATAAAAACAAAATCACATACTGCAGTTATGTGGATTCTTTTTTCTTTTTTTTGTTGATAAAGATATTTGTGGCAGTCATAATTTTGGACCTTTTCTTGTTACAATTTTATTGCACCCTTCAGCACCCTCGTTTGCGTAAAGGCCTTTCTAATCATTTCTATAACATATAGCCAGTCTACAATAAAACAATGTTCCACTCACTATTTATGACATATCGTAGAACACTTAGTTCAATTCATAAGCGCCATTCTAGCTCTCCTGCGTAGCTCAGCACACTTCATGTAGCCAGGGTTCTATTGTGAAAAAACGCATGTTGAACATCTGGTGAACTGTAAGTGATTTATTTTGGTGGTACCCTCTCCACACCTGCTCATGGCGCAACACATATTCCATGTTTGCAGATCTGTAGGAAGATAGGAAAAATCAGTTTTAGAATCACCTTTTGATTTTAAATTCAGTGGACATATTGTCATATATATGTGTTGATAAAGAAGCACCTTAAATTTCCAGGGACACCTTACCTTTGACGTTCCGCACCTGGTGCCATCCGACGCTGGTACTTCTACTACGAAATATTTCCGATTCACACTTTGTGTTTTACATCGTAGAATGCATTGTGTGAGAAGGTCGTCCTACAAATAATGTTAAAATAAACTTTGATTTTATGCTGTTACCTTATGAGGTATAATACTTGGTTTTGGGGGGACTATTTTGTGCGGCATGCCTATTTACTGTATTTTGTGGGTTTCTTTTTTTTATTTACGCCCGAAATTGAAAATGTCGTCGCGCCTGTTTTACACTGAGACCTCGGAGAACAGAGTATTGCAATTTATAGAGTGACCAGGGCAAATACAAAAGGTACGGAAGCCAGTTTCAGTGCCAAAGCCTTCACCTGAACACGTCAGTCGCCAAGCAGGCTTCGTGAATTTCTCGGTTTCTGGTGGTAAGTAAATGTAATGTCTCTTTGTAGCTTGCTGTGTAGTGTGCTCTTGTTTATTTTGAAATTTACCCCGTGCTAGAAAACGCCACCCAAAACAATAAATAAAACGATGTCGGGCGCCAGGCAACCTAATAAAGTAATGAAAGATCCTCCGAAGTAAACAGAAGTGTCAGGAAAATATTACTATCAAGAATGGTTACATGGTAACCCTGGAGCCGGGGAAGAGAAGGGACGTGGGACAGACACAAAACTCCAATGAATGGTTTTAGAAATACCGCAAGTACTTTGATTTATATTACTAACTATATCAATACAATATGACTTCCGAAAAAAAAGCTCACCAATTTTCTATCTGCTGCTCTACACGATGCCGTCGCAAAGGTTACACTTACCTATAGCACTTTTTTTGGTCTTAAACTGGTCGCGGGAAATTTCGCACAGCAGGAAGTTAGTCTGCCTGAGAGGAAGAGCCTTGTACCGAAGTTTTGAAGGGTAAGATTGGCTATACGAGTATAACATAGTTTGTGCCATTAACGTCCAGGAATATTCGTTTGAATTCACAAGTTCAGATATCGCAACTACATTCGTTGTTTGCAGACGTGGGAAGAAATCCGTTACATGTGACGGATTAGTTGTAATCCGTTACTTTTTCAAGTAATTTTGTAATCGCCACGTAACTTTTTTTGCGGCAGTAATTTGTATTTAATTTCGTTACAAAATATTGGTAACGAATTACTTTAATTACTCGTTAATTGTTTTTAATAATTAACATAATAATGAAACTGGAGCAATATGAGCAGTCATTTCAGGGGCATAGAGAGAGCAAGTTCAACGAATTTAAATAGAAACCATCGTGAAGAGAAGAATAGCCGCGCAAAAAATCAATTTTGCGTCTGGCCGGTCATCAGAACCACTAGAAAGACGTGAAAATGCTATGCAAAAAACAAAGACCAAGAAGACAATGCCCAATAGGCTTAGCTGCTTTCCATCGCATTCCATCGCATTCTTCTTCTGAGAAACCTCTTCGTGTTTAATGGCATTTGACTTTTACACCACTTGAAAGGCCCGTATCCAATGAGAGCTTTCGTAGATCGGTTCCTTACCTCCGCATCGCCTAGCAGAGGTAGATGCCGCTACTGAGCATGCGCAACGCTAGCTTTGTCTGCACAATTCCAGGGATCATTTCCGGTCGCTGTAAGCTAGCGGGATGGCGGTTGTTGTTGCAGCTTTCGCTGCCTTCTCAGCTTACAGTTCACCTTGCATTTACAATCTTCCTCTCAAGTGAGATATTTTATTTTTACAAGGACTACCGTAATACGGGCGTGTGAGAAATAAAATGTAGTGTTGGAAAACATTTTTGAAAAATATCAAAATTATTTCTATTATTTCTGGAGGGGTGTACGGAAAAAGTAACGTGAAAGTAATTTACAACGTAACGGGTAAAGTAATCCGTTATTTTTCAAGGAAAGTTATTTGAAACGGTAATCCATTACATTTGGAGCTCGGTAATTTGTAATTGTTATCCATTACATTTTTGAAGTAACGGGCACAAGTCTGGTTGTTTGCAGGCTTAGGGACATAGAAATCTGTTCTCTGTTCACCTTTACAACGCAGGGGGATCGCGGTGGCAGCGTGTATTAACGCGCCGGAGCTCAGAACACCTCCAGCGAATGAGAACAAATCCATCGATTCTGAATTTGTTCCACACCGATTTCCGCGTCGATCGAAATCAGCAATGAATCGGCGTGCGTTCGTGTTTTATCACTGCGGCATGCACATCAAAGACCCTATGCATCAGTCGAAGACCGCTGGCTAAATTTCTCACCTACAAAGGAGGCATCAGACACCCCTTGGGGAAGAAGTCACTGCCTGAATTCCTGAATTCCGTAAAACGCATTAGCACAGGGGAGCAAAAAAAAAAGAAGATGCAGGCTAGCAGAGCCTTCTTGTATTAAAGTTATAACGGTAAATTTTAATGGTTATTGCACAATTCCACTCTGGCACCTCTCCCGTCCCGAATGCCCCGGGCCTTTTTTCGCGAGTATCAAAAACTACGTCGACAAATCCCTGCCTTGCCTCGCCCGAGTATCAATGCTCCTATGCTCGATTCCCCGCTATGCCAGTGCTGCGACTCATTAATCAGCTCTGCCATTCGTGATTATATGTTTGCTTAATGCTCGTTAATCAAACAATGTTTTAGGATGTTTATTTACAAACAAGTACCTAGTGTTTTATATGGGAAATGTCTGCTACTTGAATGCCGCAAAATCCCTGGATGAACTTCAAGAACCCCCGAATATTCAGCCTGCCGTTGGACAAACCTTGGTTTTTCTGAATAACTTTTCCTCACCATGGCTATGCAGCTAAGAGCCCAGTATTTGAAACATCTACAAGCAGTTTTATAATTTGGGTTCCTTCTCTGAAAGCAATATCTTAATCCATTTGGGGATCTTAAAAATGTTTCCTTCGTGGGCCGCAGCCTGCCTGGTTTGGAAACAATTTGCGGTTTAAACTCTCTTAAGCAGAAATACGGCTCACTGTGACAGATGTCTGTGTTCGCCATTTTTCATAGAAATTAGGATTTTAAATAAGATAGTGAGAAATTGAGGAGTACTTTCTTATTGCAGTTATGTAAAGTACATGTCTGTTAACGTCCAGTTGGTGTCCTAAGCGGTAGCGAGGTGGATTTGTTCGAGAGGTGCGGCAAGTTTGTTGAGGCACGTGTCGGCACGCGGGAGGTGTTTTATCTGGTTGATTGGTTTGTTTTTATATGTCCCGTATCTCATTCACTTTCTGTTTCCGGCACAAGTAAAACTTTCAGCTGCCAATCAGCTCTGTGACTGTCTGCTCCTTCCAGTCGTCCGTTTTTTTCGCGCTGTTTTGTTTTAAGTTTACGTTGAACCAACTAGCTTGACGTATAATCCTTGTAAACATTGAAGTCATGTGTCATATCTTACGACTTCAATATCTGAACAATGCACAAGTCCGCAGTGTTTTGGATTGGCGGGACAAGGAAAGTGGGGCAATCGAGTACGGGGGTTATATGTAGGTGGTTTTAGAAAGCTGGGGTTTTGAGAGAGGAGTTTGATAATCCGGAGGATGTGTAACGGCCGTTTCAAGACGAGGATTTTGAGATTGGGTTTTTTCGTGCATCACCCATTTTTAGTGCCTGAATGATTTACCCGAAAAAAAAAAACATATCAGCTCAATACTGAGGGCTGTCCTTATGAAGAGGCATATAGCACTGCAGCGACCGCAATCAAGGCAGTGGGCTTGCAAATATCTACTATTTTGATTATTTACCCGAGTCTGGGTTGAGAACACTAGAAAACATCAACCGCAGAAGAGAAAAAAAAGTGGCAGAAGGATAAAGTTTCAAACACCGCTAAAAGTATATTCACTGCACTTCTCTTATATATATATTAAACCCCCAAGGTCGCCACGATTTGCACATAGAAGGTCACTCCATTTACTAAGCTCACAGCCAATCCCTGTTGCACACCCAGAACTCTTCGGCTCTGCCACTTGTCCCCCCTTTGAACACAGCAGTTTGCACCGACTCGCGAACACCCCCACGTAGACACTTAGAGAGAAAACCGGGACGGCCTCCGCGAAATGTATGCGCCACTGGCATTCACTTTGAGACGTCTTCCTTTTCTTGAACAAATATCTTTTTCACGAACTACAAAAAGACACCAACAATCAAACTGAAATTTGAAGCAAAGCTTTAGAAGCGAGCTGCAAAGACGCTTGGATTATGCAATCGCCTATCGTCTTTATTCTAACAGCTTCTCTTACTACTCTTCATTTCCTTGTGGTCTTTGTGCACGACATATGTTTCTGACCACTGGATTGACCCATTGCTGCATTCTTGGCACGATTCGCTACTTCTGAGTTGGGAGCTTTGAATTTGACGTTTCGCCAATGCTCACTTAATTTGCCTTAATGTTATTTAGACATTAAGCGAGTGCCTTCAGACAGCTGCGTGGTCGGGCGGCATGTTGACGACATCCTAATGTGTGCTTTTTGGAGCGGAGTAGCGTAGAAAGTGGAAATGGTGATAAGAAAGTCCGCGCCTGAATTGCAGTTCACTGCGAAACAACCGGAGAGGGAAGTGCTGTATTTTTTTTATTAAACAGATCAAGTAGTGCAGGGCTTGTGTTACGAGTATTGGATAGAATTCACCTTTCAAGAAGTTGCCATTCTGATAGATAAAACCGGGATTGGTATCACCTTTATCACTAACGCGATGAGCATATCGTGCATCTATTATTTTGCAAGCTCAGTAAACGGGCACTATGAAATACTATGTGGCACAAGGTACGAGGAAGGCTTCATTCAATGGCAAATGGCTCCGATGAATGAAGAAAAAGAAATTGTTTGAGGAGAGACATAAGAAAGGGTACGAGGTTGTGTTGTATTATTATGAGATATCGCACAATGTAAAGGGGTGTGCGATTAAGTTTAGTGTGGGCGTTCTGTTTAGCACGTACTTCAAGTTAGGGAACCTTACCTTTTTTATTGCGGAAAGGTGAGGGTTGCAGAAAAGCGCAAGGTGAGAAGTCTGTTCCTAGTGAGTGTGGGGTGGTGTATGAGATCCCTTTAGCTCGTGGGTTCAAATAGGTGGGTCAAGCTTCCATATTTCTAAATGACAGACTGACCGAGAATAGGCGAAACGTCGAAATCGAAGCTCCCAAATCATAAGTAGCAAAGCATGCACAGGAATGCAGTACTTGTACAATCCAGTGATCAGAAAGAGAAGTTGTGCGCTAAGAACGGAATGACACGAAAAGAGGGGTAAGAGAAACAGTTTAAATAAATATTATAGGCAATTATATAAGCCAAGCATTTCTGCAGTTCAGTAGCATTCCCGAAGTCGTCCTACAAATTTGACATTGTTTGTTTTTGTTGTTTTTAGCATGTAAAATATTTTTGTTGAAGGAAAGGGGGACGTGTCAAAGTGAATGTAAGTGACACATCTGTTTCACGCATGGCGTCGCGGTTGCCCCTGAAAGCGTCTATGTGGAGGTGTTGGTGAACAGGTGCAAACTGCTTTAGTTCAGACAAGGAGGGACGGCAGTTCCGGAAGGCTTTGGGTTTGCAGGAAGGATTAGGTTTGAGCTGAGTGAATGGAGTGAACTTTTGTGAGCAATGTGTGTGACCTATTGGTTAGGATCTCATAAGGAAAGTTTACTGAATAAACCTTTCTCGAAGTTCGAGATTTTGTCCTCTTGTTATCGTTTACTTTTCCTTCCACGGTTTATGTGTTCTACGTTCTTTGCCCGTCTCGGGTAATTTAACAAAATAATAAATAAACACCAGCTCGCCTGCCCTCTCACTGTAAGCACATATCTACAGCCATTACAGCCAGGACAAGAGGTCTTGTCACTCAAAGGGCACCGGATGTCATCATTCCACTGGAGCAGCGGCACTTACTAATGGCTTGAGCATCGGCCCTCACCTACGCATCAACGCAGGCTCAAACATCGACAAGAGCAATTGGTGTGGAATTACAATGTCAAGCTATGTCATGACGAGCAGCCCAAAAAGCAGTCATTTCTAATTCATTGGGACATAGAGCTGCTGCAGCGCGCACGACCGTGGGCTTACACATATCCGTCCTTATAGGTCCCCTTCCTACCATGTTGAATTAACCTGATACTGGGGTAGAGAAGAAACATCAAAACGTAGAAGTGACAGAAAATAGGACGACGTCTCAAAATGTTGATGTTTCTTTTCTACCCCACTGCAGTCTCAGGTTAATTCAACATGGTTAATATTCACCAGCTCGCCTGCACGCTCACGATTTTTTCTCCCTTCCTACCCTTATGCTATTGCTGTCACGTGCTGCTGCTGCTGTTTCTACTGCTCCGTAGATTTTTACCGTTGAAGCTAAAAAAAAAAAAACCTTTGTCTAATATAATCTACAAAATGCTAGACCCTGATGTAAATTCATAATTCTCACACGGAGCACCTCCGCTCTTGCTTTGGCGTCTTGGAAGTAACCTTTAAGTCCAAAGGCAATGAGTGCCCTGCGAGATTCGTGGAAATGGAAAGTGTGCAAAACAGCAAAATACAAGAGCAGTTAAAGCGACAAAGAAAAAAATATAGCTCGACATAGCCGTCATGCTTGCTTCGACAGACTCAAAACTGGAAGGCCTATTGACCCTGAAAGAGGCTTTAGATATTTTCGAAAATTCTATTGAAGAGTAGCCCGACAAAAATTTCTGCGTACTGAAACAAATTGGGAACTACGAAGAAGGGGAAACAACTAAAAAGTGTAATAACGAATCCAAGAAAAACGAATGCTGACGTGGATATACGAAACTAAAGGCACGTTCACGCACTTGCGACTTCTTAGGTCTGTTTGTCTTGAAACCTCTTAACATCTCCTGCGAAGAGAGCAGAGCCGTATAGACCTTTTCCACAAGGGCGCCGCCATCTTGAATTGTCGTCACTTCCAGTATGGGCGACGAAAAAAAAGTAAAACGTTTCAACCTGTAACTAGTAAAAAAATAGAGGCGAGCCAAAACGAGAATGTGTGACGGTTAGGCTTATATCCTAAATGTCTTCTATTGGCGTGGCAACGGCAAAGTTACGTTTTCGCCCATACTGGAAGTGACGTCAATTCAAGATGGCGGCGCACTTGCAGAAAAGGTCTATATTCGGGGAGTCTGGCCCGTGGGTGGGGCGACGAAGGCGCTGAAGAGGAGAAAGGTAGAGGAGGAGGGAGGAGATAGCCGAAGGAGCGAGAAAAGAAGGAGAGAGCAAAAAGGAGACGACCGCCATTGTGACGCAACGCGCTCTCCGTACAGAGCACTGTTGAAGCTATGCGTCTGCTGCTAGGAGCTGACTTCCCTTTTGCCTGAATAAACGTTTTCGGTCAAGCGTCCAGAAAACTTCATTCGTGAGGTTTTTTGACCCAGGGAAGAATAACAGTACATCATTTTCATGCCAGAGCCAGAGAAAAAAAAAAGGAAATAACCGAAATTTAGATGCCGATCCCATGCATTCCATTGGGCGAATGAATAAAAATGGCGGACCTTCCCGCTCAGCTGAGAGCCACCGGGGGTTCAAGCGCATGCGCTCACGCATCTCACTTTGCTCCACGGGCTGATTAGCTCACTCGGGAGGGGGGCGTTTCTGAGGCGAGGTCATGAACTGGCCAAACTCTCCTAATATACGGCTGTCGACGAGAGAATACACTACTGCCACTGTCGGGAAGCCTTCGTACACTAGACGGTCCCGTATCTATATATATGTTTTTGCTCATATATTTTTTATTTGGCTTAAAACACTATTGCCAATGTTATAAACGACCACTCCTGTAGGTAGTCCGTACGTTTGACCTCGAAAATACTGCAAAACCTTCGTTTTAGTGAAATTCAGTTGCAGGGTAACCACATAGAGGGCGGCAGCGCGCCAGTGTGCTCTCTCGTCATTAGCGATTTTAAGAAAATAGAAATCACTCGGTCCTAAAATTTCGCCAGTGTGTGAACGGGCCTAAGGCTGGAAGTGAACGACTACAAATTATGAGGTCATAAAAAGTCTAGAAATTTATGGGGTTCTGAAATCTGACAACGAATTTCTGTTAGCAAAAGCAAATAAGGGTGCAATAACGTTTCTTGTTTTGGAATTGACTATGGTAATCAATTAAAATCTCGAGTGAAATTAACAGCCCCTTACTGCCATCGTCATTTAAGTTCAGTATATTCGGACCGCTAAGCACCGTTGACAAAACTAGAAGTAGCACAAATTTAAATTAGGTAAAAAAATATGATGCCGTATGGATAGATGCGAACAATTTAAACACATATTTTATCAAATTAGATACCAGGAATTCTCGAAGTTAATTGTTCAAGTTTGATGCACTTCCTCGAACCGCGCTAACATTCCTTGATACTTTAGGCAGTTTTCGTAGAGAGTTTTCCCCCCTCCGCTACTCTCTCGAGAACAAAGACGCCACCACTGCGCATCCTCGGCGCTAGCTTTGTATGCAGAGTTCCGGATCTCCTTACAGGCTTTGGGAAAACGTCATGGGGCAGCGGAAACGATCTACGAAATCTCCCTAATATCGACAAACATTCGCCCACACACAAAAATGCTTGGACGGGAAGATTTTACCAAACTATTCACAGGTGTGTTGCGGCATGAAAAGAACTAGACAATACAAACTGTATTTGGATTATAAATAAAATAGTTGGGTGCAATAGGGCAGCCATTACGTTCAAGAAACGTTTGTATGGCATATGAGTTTACTTTTACTATCTATATTGAAAAAGAAGACAAGAGTAGCTCGTGCGTAGGATTTTCATATGTAATTTAGTTAGTTGAGCTAGTTGGGTTAGTTATAATTTCTGTAAGAGTCTGTGTTTCCTTCGAGGGTTACGAAGCATGACACATGTATAGAAAAAGAGGGCTGAAATTGATATGACTTACTTGTGTTCATCGAACTTACGCCACCTAAGAAAACATCTCTTCTGGTCGTAAGTTTGCAGCATAACTTTATCTATGCTACATTACAGACCTGCACATAGTTTGGTGAAAACTTCCCGTCCAAGCGTTTTTGTGTGTGTGGGAGATGCTATTCGATATTAAGAAGTTTTCGTAGCTTGTTTCTGCTGTCCCGCAACGTTCTCCGAAACCCGCTAACGAGATCCGGGGCTCTTCAGTTAAGGCTAGCGCCGAGCATGCGCAGTCTTTGCGTCTTCGTTCCGGGGAGTGTGGCAGTAGTGGGAAAACGGTTTACGAAAAAGTCCTAATATGTCAAGGACGGTTAGCGATGTTCGACGACAGGCATGGAGACGAGTGCACGACATTCGTAAACTTGATGTACACGAGCATCATCACAATAAGGACTGGATCGAGGTGTTCAAGCGACAAGATCGTTGTGCACCAGCCGAAGAGTGCGCGCAGCTTGGCCCTCCTTTTTCAGCTTCGTATTCTTCTCCCTAACACTTCCCCCGGGTGGGTAAAAGGCCGGTCCACCGGCTTTGGTGTCTTCAGTCATGGGTTGGGTGGAAAGGGTTCATGCGGGAAACATGGAAAATGTCATGTGACTTCGTGCGGCGATCTTTAGGTGGTGCCACTGGTTCCAGTTCGTAGCTTGTAGAATACAGTCGGCGGATAATGCAAACCGGGCCAGTGTATTTCTGGAGCAGTTTTTCACATTTACCAGGCTTACGGAGTGGGGTGGCGAGAAGGACTTTGTCCCCAACGTTGTACGATGCTTCGCCATGCGTCTGTACGTAACGGAGCGGTTGCAGCTGCTGGGGTCGTAGAATTTGAAAACGCGCAAGTTGTCGAACATCCTCCGCGCGGCAGATGACCTCTGAAGGATACGACGTGTGAGGTTCATAAACGGAGGTTAAAATAGTATCAATAGTTGTAAGTGGTTCACGGGCGAATAACAAATAATACGATCGTTGACTGCCGTTGACTGACGCGCGGTGTTATAAGCGAAGGTCACATATGGGACGATAGCGTCCCAGTTTGTATGGTTTTCCGCGACGTACATCGACATCATCTCTGATAAAGTGCGGTTGAGGCGTTATATTAGCCCATTGGTATGGGTATGATAAGCGCTGGTCAATTTATGAGTTCTGTTAGTGAGACGCAAAAGATCGTCGAGGAGCTTAGCTATAAAAGGAGTGCCCCGATCACTTATTATGACCTGGGGTGTACCATGCCGGAGGAGAATGTTGTGCAGAAGGAAAGTTGCCACTTCTTGGGCTGTGGCGGTTGGAACACGAGCTGTTTCGGCGTAACTGGTGAGATAGTCTACGGCGACAATTATCACCGGTTGTTTTTTGTAGACGAAAAAAATGGGCCGAGAAAAGTGATTCCGATTGATTGTAAGGGTCGATGAGGCGGTGTTACGGAATGCGAAGGGCCGGATGACTGGGTGGTTCGGTTCTTGTGAAGCTGACATAGGTTACACTTGCGAATGTATTTGTTGTTGGTGCGATACGTGCCGTTCCACAAGTAGTTTGAAAGCACGCGGAGGCATGTCTTTGCGAAACCGAGATGTACAGCGGTAGGGTCATCGTGGTGTGCTTGGATGATGTCTTCTTGGAGGGTCCGAGGAACAACGAGCAGCCAGGGTCGTCCATGTGACTCGTAGCTCCATCTATAAAGGACATGATCACGAAGATTGAAGAGACGAGCGCGCTGTTGAGTGTGCCGCGTGAGAGATCCAGGAAGCCAGATCAAGCATTGTATTAGCGGCCGGATATTCTGATCGGACACTTGAGCAGCTGCGATGTCAACGGTATCTAAGAGAGTGATGGAAGAATTGGGGTCGCTTGGAGCGTGATGTGAAATATCACTGGGCAAAGGACATCGGGACAACGCATCATCATCGATATGACGCTTTCCTAACTTGAAAATAACGCTAAAGTCGTAGTCTTGAATTTTCAGCGACCAGATGGATTTTTAAGGCGGGCAAGTCAGCATAGGGTGTGGTGGTTTGGAACAATTTTAAAAAGGGTGCTATAAAGATATGGTCTGAATTTTGATATCACCCATATTAGTGCTAGACAGTCACGCTCTGTAATACTGTAATTTCTCTCATACTTAGTTATAGTTTGACTATCGTATGCAATGACGCGTGGGCGACTATTTACATTTTGTGCAAGAACAGCTTCGATGCCATGTCCACTGGCATCCGTTCGGATTTCCGTGTCAGCGCTCGGTACGAAGTGGCCAAGTATTGGGACGGTAATGAGTGCACGTTTAAGAGATAGTAGGGTCATTTCAGATAAGATCGACCAAAGGATGGCTAGTCGACATTTTCAAATCAACTGATGTTTTTATATGTAATTGTCTAGTGTCTGGTATGAACGAATCCAAACTTAGTTTTGACTAGAAAAAATACTTGGGGACAGGAAAAATCGTAAGGCATGAGGTGGTGGACAGTTGCGTTAACGCGCACTGATGGAGGGGGCCCGTTTGAGAGTGAATAACTAAAGCGATAACATTAGGAGAACTCTAATACGTTTTAGGCGCAAACTATGGGTATAGCTTGCTTGTAATATAAAGTAATCATATTTATTTAAAATTTATTTATTTTTCTAAAAATTGACAAATATGCCTGCTCGAACGACAAATGGCAAGCTTTGGAGGTCTGTATCTCATGAAATAATTTAATCATTATGATATAATTTGCAGATATTATTCTACTAATATATAGATAATATTTAAAAAATAACTAAGGTATCTGTGTGATACAATAGTTAGGATATATTTAGTCAAACACGGAAAAAATATCAAACAAAGAAAAATTCCGATGCGAATAAAAAAAAAACAACACCCTCGATTTTTTTTAAATTTAGGTAACCTGTTATACTCTATTTCGGCATTCATTTCCATTAAAAACATGTTGCATCATTTTATTGAGAAAGAAAATACAACTCCCCAAAGTAGGGTCCTTTTTCAAAGCCTACACTTAGCAGTGTTTTATACAAGAACTGACTCTGAGTTCCAGTTTCATGAAACCAACACACATTTTTTATATATTTTTATTCATATGAGGCCAATGATAACTAAAGAAATCGTTCACACACTTAAATTAAGGAGAAACTACTGTGTACAAAGAGGTATCATATTACGGACTAGTGATCCGAGAAAAGATCATGCAGCCATCGGCCACTAGGAACTTTGTTTACTTTATTCTCCTGCGACACTATATGCTATTCCCTCTTCCGCTCTACCTTCATTTCTCTCTCTCTCTCTCTCTCTCTCTCTCTCTCTTATATTTATCCCCGATATATATCCAGAACAAAAACATGTTCAAGCATTCCCTTTCTGCGTGGTTCTGTGGCTAGCAAAAATCATTTCCTCGCTAAGCTCACGATTATGGCAAAATAGTTGCCGGAAACCGCAGACGACACTCGTCGCTAGTTCTGGCAAAACAGCCGATACAATCTTTTTTTCGCATTTCCCCGCTCGCTGTCAAGGACAAGGGGGTTCGCTTCAACCAGCAAAACATGGCCGCCGACGCCTGTTTACTGAGCAGTCATGCCTGTCGCCATCTCACTCGCTGGCGTCACGGGCGATAATATCAGGCACAAAGGGGCACACCAACCGGCAGCATTATCCCCAAATACTCGAGCCTCGCGTAAATACATAGAGTGTAAACGCTGTCGCCATGTTATCGTAGTAAGACCGCCCCCCCCCCCCCCTCCCCCAACGGGGGACTGCAGTACGCGACGGCGTACTAACACAACGGCGACGATATCGACATCGCGGGCTCCGAATCTTCCCATAGTTCTACTCCACGGGCATTTCTCGAAACGCTTGATATTGTGTACGCCCGCCTGGAAGGATTTCAGGCGCGTAGTTAAGATAAGGCGGTTCTCCGCGGCAAAAGAAAGCAATTTCACAAAAGCTTAAAAGCGGCGGCGACGCGTGTGCGGTGAACGCTTGTAGTTTTGGTGTAGACAGGGTGTGTGTGTTCTCGTTGTTGACACCAGCCGGCGATAAGGCACTGCAGGCGGTAGCTCAGTACAGTAAGGGCTAATCCGAGTGACCATCAACGTAACCCCACCGCCAACCCCTCGCGAACCGGTCGCCGACATGGCTCAGGCTGTGTCATGAACCACGTGGTAGAAGCTCGGGTGCTTTCATATCAGCGCGTGGAGGGACGACAGTGCGATTCCGGAAAGTCTTTTTCGAAGGCCGCTGACCACAATTTTTTGTCTGGAGACTTTCCCTCTTTCTTCCTTTGACGTGGATCAAGCTTTGCCGACAGCCTCAGTTGTGACCTCTCTTTTCAAATGTACGTTTGCAGTGAGTGAGTTCCTCAGCCTCGGACTTGTCACTTGTGCACCCAGTAGTTCTTTCACTTTGCAATTATATGCCATCAGTTGGGGTTTAATTTCTATTATTTATGTATACATTATGAAGACGTCCTGGAGCTCCGAACGAGTGTTTTGTGCAGATTACTTTTGCAAACACAAAAAGACTATACCAAAGCAGCGGAATTTTCGAAGTGTTGGCGAGTTGGACCTAAACTCGTTGAAGCAAATTCTTCCGCCTGACTGTTCCACCAAAGTGAGTGCGACGGACTACCTGTGCTACCATTGCTTCATGCACATCACTAAGGAGATCTCGATGCGAAGCTCAGAGCAGTGCCCTGGCATATTTGTGCCAGCTGAAGAAGCAATTGAAGATCTAAATCGCAGCATACTACCTACAGATGTGTCGCCGCTGAGACAACCAAGCGTCGTAAGAAGTCGGGACAGGCCTGCCTATGTCAAGAGAAAGCAGACAGAACTGGAGCAGGTTGCTGTCAAGAATATACGCTCAAGGCTACGTATTGCGTACGACAGGGACGCACCATCGGGGTCGTCCGAACCAACATGCTCCACATGCACTGAGTGGGTGGACAACTTTCGGCAGGCCTTTGAAACCGCCACCTCTCTCCGGGAACGTTGTCAACTGCTTACACTCCTGCAGTCAACACTGACGAAGAATGAGGTTCAAAAGATGATTCCACAGGCCTCAATGTACCTCATCAGTAAATCCCGAAAACTCAAGGAAAAGCATGGCGTGTGGTATGAGCCGGATCCTTACACGAGGTGCAAGGTGAGCCCTGAGAACCTGTCTGCTGCCCTAGAGTACTTCACGAAAGACGAGCTACAATGTTCGCGCCAAAGTCCCAACCAGAAGGACGTCATCTCTGTCATGCTCAACGGAGAGAAAACGTTCGTGCCAAAGCGCTTCATGACACGCTCAATACGAGAGGCCTTCCGTATATACAAAGACAAGCATCCCGATTCCGGCGTTGGGCTAACGAAATTTTATTCGTTGCGCCCTAGATGGGTCCAATGTATTTCACACCAGGAAGTGTGCGTTTGTGTGCGCTGCGCCAATTATTATCTTTGTATTGCCGCTCTAGAAAACGTTACAGGCTCAACATTCAACACTGGTGAAATGAACTCGGCATTTCTGTGCGACCCAGCAACAGAACTGTGCCTTCAAGGAGACTGTGATCACTGCCCAAAAGGCCAGTTTCTTACACTCCAGGAACTTGATATCCCGGAGGATGAAGAGATTGTGCTTGCAACATGGGAGTCCGGCGACCTTGTGAAAAAAACTTTGGAACCTGAGACTTTCCTAAAAGTCATCCAAGTGACGGTTGGAAGTTGGGTACTTCACAACCATATCCGGCAAACGCAAGGTAAAGCGATCTACGATGAAAAACAGTGCATGCAACGCGGGAGCATTGTCTTTCATTTTGACTTTGTTGAAAACTGGACCATTGTGCTTCCTGACGAAGTGCAAGCATATCACTGGAAAAAAAAAACAAGTTTCGATATTTACATGTGTAGTGACGACAAGAAAATCTACAAACAGCTTTGCCATCATCAGTGAGGACCTGTGTCACGACGCCGCTCACGCTTGCTTGGCTCTAGAAAAAGTGAAGGAGTGGGTTGCGGTATACTCGTACGTGACGTACGTAAGTGACGGCGCCGCCAGTCATTTCAAGAATCGCTACCAGCTTCACCAATTTGCAAAGGACGATTGCCCACAAGCCCAGTGGTTATTTTCTACATCTGGACATGGGAAAAATGCATGTGACGGAGTTGGCGGACTCGTGAAGCACCAGGCCACGCTGAACAACCTGAGAGAACGTTCAGTAAGCGCAATTCAGACGGCCAGGACAATGGTGAGCGTTCTATCAAAGAAACTGAAAGGCGTGCATCTTGTATATCTGGACGAAAATGAGGTTGTTCGGTATCGTGAACAAAAAAAAGAAGAGTGGCTGACGGTGCGCGCCTTCCCTGGCATTTAGTCTTGGCACGCGTGGCGGCTCAGCAAGTCATCAACAGAAGGGACCTGTGACGTATATGTAGCACGGACAGTCGGATCTGCTTGGAAGCAACTTTATTAAATGGGTACACCGAGGAAAACCTTAGCGTAAAGTGCCGAATTTGATTTCCCAAGGACTGCTCATTTTGAATGCAGGGACATCTTATTTTTCACATTTTTCTTCACGGGGCATTTAACCTACTGTTTTTGTTGGTGGTTACTAATAATTTTTATCTGATCACTATAAAAAAAAATCCCAAAATGTTATCCTCGAGCAGGATAAAATATATCGGCTTGCCACGATTCATTCATACACCGAGAGCATCGAAGCTGCTCCAGTTAGGTACTATGGCATCCGTCACCTGAAATTGTTTGTAATCGTAAATACACAGCCAACCTAAATATCTTACTATTATATCTTTGTTTTTGTGTGTGGAAGTAAAGTTATTTATTTTACTCTAGATGTAAAATATACCGGAAGGTACAACTTCACACTGCATCATCTTTTCTCAAATCATTAGTCTCTAATATGATACCACTTTGTACGCTTATGTAAAATGCTGTATATAGTTTCTCCTACCTTTTACTGTGTGACCGATCGCTCTTTTTATCAATGACCTCATCTGAATAAATGTATATAAAAGATTTGCGCAAGTTTCATGAAACTGGAATTCAGAGTCACTTCTTGTATAGGACACTGCTAAGTGTAGGCATTGAAAAAGGACCCTACTTTGGAGAGTTGTTTCTTCTTTCACAGTGCAATGATGCAACATGTTTTTAATAGAAATGAATGCCGAAATATAGTATAACAGGTTACCTAAATTAAAAAAAAATCGAGGGTGGTGTTTTTTTTTATTCACATTGGAATTTTTTCTTTGTTTGATTTTTTTCCCATGTTTGCCTAAATATATTGTAACTATTGTGTCACTCAGATACCTTATTTATTTTTTCAATAATAGCCATATATTAGTAAAATAATGTCTGCAAGTTATGTAATAATGATTAAATTATTTCATGAGATACAGATTTCCAAAGTTTGCCATTTGTCGTTCAACAGGCATGTTTGGCAATTTTTAGAAAACTAAATAAATTTTTAATAAATATTATTACTTTATATTACAAGCAAGATGTACCCATAGTTTGTTTGTAAAAAGTTTTAAAATTCTCCTAATTTTATTGTTTTAAATATTCACTTTCAAACTTGCCCCCTCCATCAGTGCGCGTTATTGCAACTGTCCACCCCTCCCTGCCTTACGATTTTTCTTGTCTCCAAATTTTTTTTCTGGTCAAAACTAAGTGTGGATTCGTTTATACCAGACACTAGACAATGTCATATAAAAACATCAGTTGATTTAAAAATGTCGACCAGCCACCCTTTGGTCGATCTTATCTGAAATCACCCAGTAATGCCTTGACCTGGGCAGGTCCCCATTGGAAGTTAGGGTATTTCGAAGGCGTTCGTTTACCGGTTCGGAGAGATCCGAGAAACGAGGGATGAATTTCCTGAAGAATGTACAGAGTCCAAGAAAAGCCCGAATGTCTCTCGTGGATTTGGGAATCGGGAAGTGAGGGACAGCTTGAACTTTGGTGGGGTCTGGGCGGATGCCTTCCAAGCTGACGAGGTGACCCAGAATCCAAATTTTCCGAGCACCGAACGTGCACTTTTTTTTTAGTTCAACTGCAAATTAGCGGAGCGAAAGCAGTCCATAACTTGCTGGTGCCGATGTAGATGTTCTTCAAAAGTTGAGGAGAATAAAGTAACATCGTTGAGGTAGCAGAGACATATGTCCCATGTTAATCCGCGTAGAACACTGTCCATTACCCGCTCAAACGTCGCGGGAGCGTTGCACAGGCCAAAAGGCATGGCATTAAATTGGAAGAGACCGTCCGGTGTGGACAAACGCAGTTTTCGGTTTGTCCGCGTTGGCAACCGGAATTTGCAAGTAGCCGCTACGGAGGTCAACAGATGAAAAGAACGAAGACTCTTGAAGTGCGAGGGAGCGAATATACGTCTGTTTTAGTGACCCTGTTTAAACGCCGGTAATCAACGCAAAAACGCCATGAACCGTCTTTTTTCTTTACGAGAACCACAGGGGAGGAGCAAGGGCGGGATGACGGCTGTATAACAGTTTTTCAGCATATCAGTCACATGGTCTCGAATCACTTTACGTTCCGCAGGTGAAATACCATATGGGCGGCTCTTAAAGGGCAACTCCGCTTAATTTCAAAAATTTTGAGATAGTGGCCGATTTTGTTTTTTGAAGCACTCAAAAACAATCCCCAATCTTTTGTTTCGCGAAAAATAAAATATTTTTCGTGTAATTTTAGTCTATCCATGACCATAAACTGAAACCGAAACGGTGGCAAAGCCGGACAACATTGTATATTCGGCATCACTAAGCATGTACACCCACGTGATATACAAGGGGAAGAAGGAGCTCTGCTCTTATCAGGATCCTCCTTTGTGCCTCCTGGATTAGCACAGGCGTCACTATTCTCCTCCCAGAAGATTATGGAAGATTAACCTGTCACTCAAAATTCTTACAAAAGCAGCTTCCATCTCCTCCTTTTACTTGGTGTTCAAAAGTATGCGATGTAACACAAGCCGCGCTCAACGAGGCGATCGGCTTATCAGTAGTATCAATAGTCAAGCGCCGGGCCGGCCGAGCGCGTCACTCACGTCTTTCACGGCGCTGGCGCCACCCGTGCTCTCACCAAGAAAAAAAACAAAATTGAAAAAAAAAGAAGAAGAAGCTGTACATGTTTGATGACGTCGCGGACGTGCCGGGAGAAGGAATTTGGAGGAAGCGGAAATGCAGCCGGGCAGTGATGTCTGGCCCGCACGTCTCATCCAAAACCAGCGGATTCGTGCTTGTCAAACTTTGACAGCGATTTTAATGAACTTCTAGGCGGAATTCCGTCGTAATATTTGCCATGGGGGTTTTGTAGATGATAACAAAGAGAACTGTATAGTTTTGCACTACTGGAAAAGAAGCGGAGTTGCCCTTTAAGGGGACTTGCGTTTCCGGTTACAATTTGATGGTGCACCACAGATGTCTGTGGGAGTACCGATTGGTTGAACTCAAATAAGCCGCTATAAGCTTCCAGAAGACTTGAAAGAGCTTGCCTTTGGTTCGTTTTTAAGGAGCTGTCGATCATCAGTGTTGTACGTTTGGTGGAGCACTGGGTGTGAGGCATTGGCTGCGAGTGGAGATGACACGTGTCTTGAGTCAAAATGGCGAGGTCATCATGGTCGAACGTCCGGATGGTTGGATAAGGTTGAGGGAAACGGCGATACTCGTCAGGGTTCACGCGACGGCGGCAGTAGCGCGCGACGTGTCCGGGTAAACAATTAAAACAGATGGGTCGCTGGTCTTCCGTTCTCCAAATGTCACTCCTTCGGCGCGGTGCGTAGGTTCGCTACGCTGGGGAGGCCTGATTGAAACGGGAGCCTGGGTAGAAGTGCTGCGCGTCATGTGTCATGATACAGAAGAGCGGCGGTGCGGGAGGCGGTGAAGCATATGCCGACGTCGATGGCGTCAGTGATGCAAGCGCAAGATGAAGTTCATTTTCGACGACTTTCTGGACGCTCTGTGCCTGAGGATGGGTTTCGGTCGAGTCGGAAGGTGGACGGAGGTGATCAAGAAAGGAACGCAGCTCTTCACGAATAATGCTGCGAATCAATGCCGGCAAGTCAATACTGGCAACACACGCAACGGATACCTCTGGAAGGCGTGCGAAAGGTGCCTTCGAGATTCGTGAACTCTGCAGTTCTTCATATTTTTTGTACTCACCGATTAGTTGTTGGACAGTCGTGGGTGACTTGGGTGCAACATCAGCGAAGAGGTCTTGGGACAGCAGCTTAAACAGATGACGGACACGATCTTCTTCGGTCATGTCGGCATCCACTCTGGAGCACAGACAAAGGACGTCCTGAATGTAGCTGGTAGAAGACTCGGTAATGGCTTGATATCGGCGAGCCAGCTTGTCTTTCGCTTGCTGTTTGCGTTGTTCTGGTTTTCCAAACGCTTCTCAAATTGCGGCTGTATAGGCATCCCATGAACTCATTTTTTCCTCATGGTTGTCAAACCATTGCAATGCAGTGTCTTTCAAAAAGAACACTACGTACAGTGGCCAACTTGAAGCTGTCGTCCCATCGATTGCGGTGACTTGCGCGATTACAACTTTTCATCCAGTCGTGGACGTCGGTGTCAGGAGAACGAGAGAAAAAGAAATGAAAGCCGTTTACAATTCCCTGTAACGCCGGTTAGAGCGCAGCTCTTGAGGAGGAAGATGGAAGCGTACTGAGGGACAGGTGACCCCCTTGAGGTCACGTGACCTCAAGGGGTCACGTGAAATCAGGGGGTCACGTGACCTCGGGGGTCACGTGACCTGAAGGGGTCACATGACCTTAGGGGGGTCACGCGACCTCGGGGGGTCACGTGACCTAAGGGGGTCACGTGACCCACCAGGTCACGTGACACCCCTAGGTCACGTGACACCAATAGGTCACTGAGGTCACGTGACCTAAGGGGGGTCACGTGACCTCAAGGGGGTCACGTGACTTCTGGGGGTCACGTGACCTCAGGGGTCACGTGACCTAGGGGTGTCACGTGACCTGGTGGGTCACGTGACCCCCAGAAGTCACGTGACTTCAGGGGGTCACGTGACCTTAGGGGGTCACGTGACCTCAAGGGGTCACGTGACTTCAGGGGTCACGTGACTTCTGGGGGTCACGTGACCTCAGGGGTCGCGTGACCTCACAGGGTCACGTGACTTCGGGGGGTCACGTGACCTGGGTGGGTCACGTGACCTGAGTGGGTCACGTGACCCCCTTAGGTCACGTGACCCCAGAAGTGACTTCAGGGGTTCACGTGACCTCGGGGGGTCACGTGACCTAGGGGTGTCACGTGACCTGGGTGGGTCACGTGACCTCGCGGTTACGCCGACGGCGACGGCGACGCCGCTCAAGCCGGAAACGGGCCCCTAAGAGCTGCGCTCTAAAAAATGAAAGCCGTTTACAACTCCCTGTAACACCGAATTGGAGCGCAGCTCTTGAGGAGGAGGAGGGAAGGGTACTGAGGGTTACCTGTTCTCGTGGTGGGGGGGGGGTCATGTGACCTTTGGGGGTCGCGTGACCCCCAGAAAAATTTTTCCGCTAGATTTAGCGGGGAATTTTTCCGCTAGATTTAGCGGGGAAATTTTTCCGCTAGGTTTAACGGGAAGATATTTCCGCTAGACTTAGCGGGGAATTTTTCCCGCTAGATTTAGCGGGGAAATGTTTCCGCTAGATTTAGCGGAGAATTCTTTCTGCTAAATCTAGCGAGGAAAATTTTTACGCTAGATTTAGTGGAGAAATTTTTCCGCTGAATCTAGCGGGGAAATTTTTCCGCTAGATTTAGCGGGGAAATTTACCCATAATGCACCGCGCGGTTACGCCGACGGCGACGGCGACGCCGACGCCGCTTAAGCCGGAAACGGGCCCCTAAGAGCTGCGCTCTAATAGGAGGGTCCCGTTACCGGTTCTTGACAGTCGGGGGCGATGAAGTGGACCGGGGGGTGGCAGGCTTTTTGAAGTACTGACCTCCACCACTTGTGAGGATGTTAAAAGGGGGATTTCATGGGGACTGGATAGAGCTGTTCGAGCGACAAGATCGTTGTGCACCAGCCGAAGAGCGCGCGCAGCTTGGCCCCCCTTTTTCAGCTTTGTCTTCTTCTCCCTAACAATATGTAGACAATGTTTAAGACGTAACCTTAAAGATAAGTGCTATAATCGATCATTAGTGTTTTACCGTGTGCTTATTGAATTTCATAAAATAATTCATGCTAGGGGAACAATTCGAACACCTGTTTTATGTAGTGCCGTTCTTGGTAGAGATTGTTGCGCGTAATACATCGGCACTCTTAATAAAAGCTTTAAAAACACACTTAAAATCAGCAAGAAAGGTGTTAAGAAACCAAAAAGACTTACCATATCTTCATGAAATCTATCGTTCTTTTCAATTTTTTTCCATATATATCGGCATGTTTCGTTTTTAGAAGTAGCATCACCAGGCAATTTCTTTGTTGATATGAACTTCGTGTTCGTGACCGTAAGCAAACAATTAAAACGGTCAATTCTGACATCAAAGTTTTTTTGTTTTTTTTTTTAACATGAAAGAGAAGTTTCATTTATCAACAACGTGACAGTGAAATACAGCCCAATTAGTCCCGTGAATCACAGCTATTTTAAGTCCTGTATAATCCGTCTCCATCAGAGAGAAATTTAAGGCTCATGCTACTGGGAATGAGATGCATATTTCAATTTTATGCTCCCTAGCGAATGAGTACTACGCTTATACTTCATTTGTGTTGCATTTTACGTACCTAAGAAGAAACTTGATCATAGATACGCAACAGTTGGAGAATCTATATTTTCGCGTGTCACTGAAGTTCTTGTATGTGTCACCCATTAGATATCCATCGCCGAATGAACATGCGCTTGAGCCTGGTGAACCTGGCAGAATGGGTGGTGCACCCTCGCCGTCGTCAGGGCACCCAAGCCTGCGCTTTAAAGACTGTTTTAAATATCCAACTCAGTTCTGCACAATTGTCATGGAAGAAAGATACAAGCATCTGTACTCCGTTCAGCCCAAAGCCGACAGTCCGGTGGCAGCTACGCGCTCGCAGCACCAAACAACATCACTCCTTTCAGCTCCGGACCCCGCTGTCTGCCTGTGGGCGGAACTGGGACCAGGTGAGCAAAGGGGGATGTATGACTTGTCCGGCTTGCACATAGCTTTCACCGCATTGTAGCTTATGGGTGAGTGGTGTACAGTGATAATGCGAAATTTTTTATATGAGGGCCATCGTGTAAGCTAAGCCAAGTCGTTTTCGCGCAACAATATAAGTGTCTGTATTCTTCATTTGACACCAATAAAGATAAAAAAAAATAGATTAAAACGCGGACATAAACCCCTATTTATGGGGAGTCTGCGCTTTCGGCACCAAAATTAGAGACAGCCAGGTTACGGTAAAAGGAAGAGGAGGGGCGGCAGGGGAGAAGGAAATCCAAACGAATGTCATAAGATGAACTCCTCCTTTATTTTTTTTTTAAACACAGCACGTTGTCCGACAGTCGGGCAACTTGTTGCTCGCTCCCCGTGTTGTCTAACAAACCGGTCACATCGCGGCAACAGCACCACAACATGGACGACAACTAAAATGTTGCCTCGGTATGACAGCTTTCGTCAACAAAAACAGCAGCAACTTGTGTTAGACAACGTGTGTTGCCCTGATCGCTGGCTGAGCGAATTCGAGCCGGCAACACGATAACATAGATAGCTTCAATGGTAGAGTTAGTCCTCTATCAATAAAGTCTTACTCGAACAAAGGCTTGGAAAACCTTATTTAACAACAATTAGGGCTGGCGTGCAGCTAAAATATTTTCGATTAATGTTTTTGCTGCGTAGTTACGAAAAGCGATTTTCGAAATGGTCACAGCTACGGTCGTGAACGTTCAGACTGGTTTTGAAATTAGAACTGCCGAGAGACCAGCTTACATTACTGATAGTAAAATAAAATGGCTTGCCTACTCACCCGCTGATGAAGTATAATAAAAATGTTCCAAAAAACCAAAGATTAAAAAGACGAAGCATTAAAACGACCATTCTGATCATGATTGTTGATGTTTGGAACTTGGAAACAGCCGCTACCGGACAGCTGATTTATTTTCAAAATACCCAGGACGTTTTGGGGGAATGAAGCGATCATATAGCAGGCGGTAGGCAAGTAGACAGCGTTGAAAAATATTTATTCCACCGATTGTTACGAAGGCCGATCGTGTCGGTGTCGCAGTTTTAAAGCACTGTCAGTTCAGCTCAACACCACGCTACAAAAGACGCTTTGGGGTACTCCCGGTGCTAACTCAATTTTACTGTAGACATAGGAATTGCATGAAAGAACCTGACAGAAACACTTCATACGGTGGCGTAAATCCTGAAAATATATCAGCGATGTCACTTTTCTCGGTTAGGGCTATCTGCTTTGTCAGCGAATGAAGAACATTTCGATAAAATAAAAAGCGGAAAATACTCCCGCGTCAAGTTTTCTAATCACAGTCACTGGTTGATGTGTACTGTGGTAATTCCCGGCCCTTCGAACGCACTAGCACATGGTAGAGTCACATTTCCAGCGATTCTCCGTCGCACACGAACGAAGGGAATTAATCAAGATTGGGGGTGTTCCCCGTGTTGTCCTCGCCGTCAACGCGGTGTGACAGGGTTGTCGGACAACACATCGGGCAACACGGTTGCCAGGCGGCAGCAACATGTTGCCCGACCGTTGTTGTTGCTGCGATGTGACAGGGTTGCCGGCAACACGACTTTCCCGTGTTGCCGGATAGAGTTGTCCAACTGTTGCCTCAGTGTTAGACGTGCTGCGCTGCGAAGTTCTACAGAACAAACGCGTGATTAAAAAATTGAAAATGAAAACGATGAGTTTACATTGAGATGAGGAGAAACAACAACGAACACAAATGGGCGCAGTTGTTGTTTCTCCTCATCTCAATGTAAACTCATCGTTTTCATTTTCAATTTTTTAATCACGCGTTTGTTCTGTAGAACTTCGCAGCGCAGCACGTCTATCAATGTACAACCAACTAGCCCAAACCCAAGTCCATGCCTCAGTGTGACAGGGCCTTTAGTTTCCTCACCGAACACCGTCTCGTCACTTCACCCGTAACAATATGTCGATTTGGTATACCCTCATATTTCTTTTTTATATTTAGTTTCAGTTTTGAAAATAAAAAAAGTACACTAGAAGCAATTTCATACGCCAAAAATTGTTCTTACTTTTGTGAAATAATACTTTTGCCAGGCAACAAACAAAAGCGATTTTTTTAAATATCCTGCACTCCTAAAAAGAGGCAGCCATTAATTAAATAACCTTCACGGTAGCGAATAACTGTTTGTGGCTCCCGTAAGTCTGGCTGCGTATGTAGGAGCTTGCTCTCATAACTTGCTTATCTGCGATCCGCGCAATGAATACGGGAATCGCTAAGTACTGTCATTCCTGGAGTCAATCATGAAACGCTGCTACATATCTTGAAGTTTACCAGCAATAAAATGTCCATGCTTGCTTAGCGGAAATGGGAGCGGAACGAATGTAACTTGAGAAACAAGAGGAAAAATATTACTCCAAACTTCAACTGCTCCGATTATTGTTAGATCAGCGGAGAATCCACAAAAAAAAATATATAAAGACAACTTTTGCGCAGTTGCAAGCAGCAAGAGTGAAACACAACCGATCGCCCCTACCATTTCACACCCATGCTGTCTCACGCTGCTCTATGGGATTGTTTTTAATGTGCCCTTTATAAAAACAACAGGATTCTGTAGTGAACTGTCAATTAATTGGTGGCGCCCCACACCACAATTAATCGCCACTCACAAAAATTTTTTTTTTTTAACGTAAGTTGAGGTTTGAAGAGAATCGACAAAGACCAGAAATGAAGCGGAAATTTTTGAAGTCCCATGGCAGGCCTGTGTATACAACCACAAATACTAGGCACTTTTAAACGCAGGGGACATACTCCACTATGTCCCCCTGATTGAATGCTTGTCATCTGAGCTCACGCAAAGGTTGTCTTTAATTTAATCCTAAAAAGTTACCATTGTATTATGGACAGAACTTTTTTGTAAATTTACTGCCATTTGATGGTACCGTTTCTTTTAAACTTAGAGTCATAAGACGAGCAGGCATATCCCCTAGAATGCCATTAGAACAGTGATACGAAGTGCAATACTGAAAGACATTCGTTCTGACATTTGAGCAAGTATGCTGCTTAATATGGTGCCCCACAATATGTATTTCCGAATAAAAAAGCATTGAACTGATTTGCTTTACTCCACCAGACACATACTAAGAAATCGATATCTACAGAACGTCTTAGAAGACATGTTTATCCAGTAAAATCATAAAATATAAAAGGTTTCATAACTTACAGGTGTCCGATATTATGAGAACGTTCAGTTGGTCCCGCTAAGGTCAAGCCACCATCTTTCACAATGGCTACCTTAAATGTAGTGCATACTCCCGCTAAAATAGCTCCGCCTAAACGAGATTCAAAAAACACATATTTTTTCAGTTATCTGAAGCAGATGACTTGCTTGATGTTTATGCCTTTTTCCTAATATTTTATTAACATTTTTAGAAATAATGGAAACAGCGCGCAAACGACAAGGACGGGAGGAAAAGGAGTACACAGGACGAGCGCTGAACTGACAACTGAATATTTATTGAAAAGGACCCAACGAAGAAAACACCCACAAAAAACACACTCGCATCAACACGTGTCCATGAAAGTAATCTCCTTCTTATGTAAATACACAGAAGTTTGACTCACGCAGTTCTGTTCCCCCTCTTTCTTTATTCCATACGCTTCTAAAATTTCCCTGGCTGTTTTATCTGCTCCCCTCCCCATGATTGTGATCTTATTGAAATCAGGATGACATTTGCATGTTCCGCAGTGCAGGGGCAAATGCCCTCCTGCTGTTGAACTAAGCGACCAGTCATGTTCGCGTGCCCTTTCATTTATGCAACGGCCCGTTTGCCCGATGTAAACTCTTCCACAGCTTAACGGGATCCTGTACACCACTCCGATCGCACAATCCACGTACTTCTTTCTGTGGTTTACAGTGCATTGGTTCCCACCCCCCCTCCTCTCGGCTACTTTAGAACAAAGGTGTGCCAGCTTACGAGGCGCCGAAAACACGACAGGGACATCAAACCTCCCCGCCACCTTTTTCAGGTTGTGGGAAATTCTGTGCTGATACGGGATAACCTGAGGTCTCTTGCTAGGTCTATCCAGCCGCTGATGAGGTCCCCCCTTAATCTTTCTTAACAGCGTTTCCGCTACCGCCAGCAAAACAGAAGAAGGGTATCCCCCTGCTGCAAGCCGCACTGTCTGCTGTTCAAAGCTCTCTGCCATAGAATGGGGACAGGACTTATCAAGGGCAGCCTGCATACACGAAGACGCTATGCTTCGTTTGACGAGCTTTGAGTGGGCGGAGTCGAAGGGCAGAAGTCCCTTTTTCGTACGAGGATGGTAGGCCCAACATACGTGACTTCCTGTGAACTGTAGTTTTAAATCTAAATACTGGAGGCAGAGCCCATCTTGGAGTTCATGAGTAAACCTCAGTCCCCCAGAGTTTTTTGCAAAAACTTCCATCACCTTTTTGACAACCTGATCCTCGAGGACCCCCCCAGACGATTTAGTGAGCACGAGGTAATCGTCCACATATCTGAACACTTTCCTAACGCTGTTTCCGTCCAAATTTTCTACAATAGCTCGATCGCACATGGCCAAATAAATGTCGCAGAGAATGGGCGCTACATTTGAGCCTATACATATTCCTTCGTTCTGCAAATAGTAACCACCGTCAAACAAGACAAACGTCGATTGTAAATAAAACTCCAACAGTTCCAGAAAGCCATCAACCCCCACCCCACTTGCGTTCTGAAATGGAATCACCCCGTTTCTATCGATACACTCACGCACCGAAGCAAAGAGGCGCTCATGGGGTACGGAATAAAACAAATCCTCGACATCAATGGAAAACGCTGCTGCATCTGCGCGTACGCCATTGCTAAGATACTCCACAACCGCCTGTGAATTGCGCACTAAAAACGGGTCAAAAAGTTCCAGGGCACCTAAGTGTTTCTGAAGGTACTGGCTAACCAGTTTCTGCCAAGCACCCCTCTCCGTAACAATGGTTCTGAAGGGCAGCCCCAACTTGTGAGTTTTCACAGAAAAGAAAACTTCCAGGTGCCCTGCCTTGCTTTTCCCAATGTCTTTCTCTAAAGTAGACAACTCGAGACTATTACACAACTTCAGCGCAGCACTCTTGACTTTCTTGGGATCAAGGGAGGTCAGTTTAAAGTGTTTTTGAATTGCAGTTCTCGACTTGGACGTTAACATGTCCTGTGGGAGCACAACAAACCCCCCCTCCTTGTCCGCCTGAAGCAAACCAAGCTTGTTTTCTTGGAAAAACGAAACAACATTTTTCAAAGTCCTCCCACCTGGCACTGGCGACGTGTTTCTGGCACAACGTAACAAACAGTCAACACCCTCCAAAACACATCTTTCCCTTTCTTCAATTTCAGCCCTTTCTAATATTCTACGCACGACAGCTAACTGTTCATGCGGTTTCAAACGCGGTTCCACACTGTACTTAGGTCCCTTTTCGAGAATTCTGGACACATCCTCGGGAAGCTGAACATCTCACAAAACCGTCCTTGTCGTTTGCGCGCTGTTTCCATTATTTCTAAGCATGAACCAACTCGCCCACATCGCTACTCTGATTCATTTTATTAACAGTACGTTTTGCATTGCAAGTCGTTTTTTTTTTCCAAGGTATGATCAGAGTGGACAGCCTTAAATTATTGAGCTCACGAAGCAATGTTTTGTGTTTTTCGTGTGTGCAGCAACATTACATAAACCCTCGAAAGACATTTTCCCAGATAACGCAGCGCCCTAGAACATTTCTTTTTGTCTGTCTGGGAATATAGGGCCTTAGAATACCAGAAGACAGTGTATAGTCAAACTTTAACATGTTTGGCCGGAATCTGGGTACATTGGCACTATAAGACAAACAAGTAAAATATTTGGACTCTTCTGCTGGTTGTTTGGCGGTAGTCTGGCATTCTTTTGTCTAAGTCGCCAATAAAGTGCGAAACCTGGCTTCACTTCTGGTTGTTTGGATTTTATGTGCCTACTTTAGGCCCAACTTGCAAAACAGGCACTAGATTTAAGCTTCACAGTTGGTTATTTGCTTCATAGTGTGGCATATCTGTCTCAAGTCTGGCACTCTGCCTATTATGTGGCGAGGTTTGAGAAACTCTATGGAAGCGTTAAAGAAAGGTACCCTGGCACTAAATAGCGCCTTGGAACAAAACCATTTTACAACCAGCTTTGTCCTCTAGGATTGCCAGGCTTGTGCAAAGTTAATAGTTTCTCTGGCGTAATACATGGGTAGGTATTTCGTAGAATTGCTTTACTATATGACGTGCTCAGATCCCCAGTCATTCGACCAATTTGGCGGACGGCCATTTGCAGGGATATCGATGCACTTATGATCGCAAATATGAATGAAGCTCACAATATAAGAAGTTTATCAGCGCTTGAGAATTTGGTTTCAGTTGTACGTTTTAAAGGGATACTGCAACGAAAATCTAGCGGGTCATTTATTTTCTAAATGTTAACCATGTTGTGGCCACACGACGGAGACGGCTATCTTTTGCTCGAAAAGACAGCACACTTTCTTTATATTTTAAGAATAACTCGATTATCGTTACGTCACACTGAGCTTAAAAGAAGAGCCGCTCCTCGGAAGAACGGCAGCGAGCTGCGTGCGCGCGAGCCCTGTTCAATTGTATTTCTCTTCTTTCCCCCGCCTCTTCAATTTCTCCTGGTAGCGGGGAGTAAAGCACTGCACGGACCGCGTTTTTAACCCAGGCCCGGCCCGGGCCCGGCCTCATGGAAATTTACCCGCCCGAGCCCGGCCCAGGTGTTTGAAACCGGGCGGCCCAGGCACGGCCAGAGCCCGAGAAATTTCTATGTTAGAAGAAAGAGTAAGTAAACAGGCGAGCTAGTTGATGTTACACATATTGAAAAAAAACGGAGACGACGGCAGAAGAAGTGTACAGACCCCTTCTTCGACCGTCGTCTCCGGTTTTTTCAAATATGTTTTTCTATGTTGCCCGGCCCGACCCAGGCCGCCACCTTTTAAAGCATGCCCGGCCCAGGCCCGAATTCGATGCCATGTTGTCTCAACTTCGCCGGGTGCAGTACGAGTGTATTAGAGAACGTAATTATATGCACTTAAAACGAGGGCTGGAGGTGAATTGCTGATACGCAATTTTCTTCCTTGTACGTCATTGCCTGACGCGCATACGAATAACACTCGGAACAATTTAACTGGGCTAGTCGAATTGCGACACCAAAGAGTTATGTTATTCAAATAAATAAAAAATAACAGGAAACAATATAGAGAAATTGATTGGCATGGACACCTAAGCAACAAACTGCAACGCCGATTTCGAATTTTTTTTAATCCCCAAGACCAGTTGAACGACATGAACAAATGTTAGATGAACTATTTCGAGATCACATTTTTCTGGAGGCAGCTTTCTACAAATAAACATAATTTCTTCCGGGGCCGCACAGATAAAATTGTTTTCACTTATTCTGCATAATTTCCAGGGACTAGGAAGGGAAATAAATAAAAGTGAGCTTCTGACCAATATTTTATTACGGAATAAAAATCTGTAGGTTTAGAGCAAGAACAAAAGGTTATACAATGAATCTTGCTTTAGGCACGTTCTCCTATCTCGAATAACGTAGCCCGCGGCGCCAAATTTCCTTTTGCTAGTGGCCCTTGTTGTAGCAATACATAGAACCTTCTTCGCAAGAAATGAAAGGCGTCAAAATTTCTTGCTCTGAGACTCCCACCATTTCAGCAAGTCACCGATGCTTTCACACGACTCGCCTGCATAGAGGTAGCTATCGAACTTTTCGTTATCAAGGTCCCTGTCGAAGTCGTCGTGCCAGTCTTGAAACTCATTCGGGAGCCTTCATTTTGGCGGCTTTGCACTGACGCATTCTCCCTCATCGCTCTGGAGTTCAGAAGGAACAATCGGCACGCCGACCATCATTTTCCTTACTGTTTTGTAGACAACGCTTTCCTGCTTCTTGAATGTGCATCAACTAGTTGTTCTAGCGGTGTGCTCAGCCCCTTAAGTTTAACATAAAAATTTTCCCTATCGGACATGTGTGATGCCCAGGGTGTAAAATATAAATGATTTAAAAAAACAAATTAAAATAAACCAGGTTTCTTTTATCTAGATCACATTTATTTGATTCAAAACAAAAATATATTTAATTTAAATGAACTTATATGATCTAAATACTTCAGCCAGAAAAGAGTGACGTTTTATCACTATACTTCATTTCACCTTAACCCCAGACGCAGCCGACACTGGGAGCTGATGGGGCCAATCAGACAGCTTTAAACGTGCACCATCATGGTGTTCGTCATGTTTCTGTATGTTGCCTCTCATCGGTGAACCAATCAACGTAAGAAAAGGCTTAATGACCCGCGCTTTCGACGCTCCTTGATTTGCCACATTAACTCGTAGCGTCGGCCATGTCTGGACTTAAGCTGAAACAAATTATGGAAGTGCTTTCTTTAATGACTCACTTATGTCAATTTTCGCTGCTTGCTTATTCTTTGCTATAAATTAAAAAAAATAATGACTACGGGAAGCAGTCACCGATAGAAAAAAACGTTAAATAGGGAATTTTCAAGCATTGTTTTGGGAGAAGGTGTTTGATTTAAATCATCATAGCCAAATCTATCTAACTCATGATTTGTATGATGATTGAAATAACAATATAAATAATCTTAACTTTTATTCTACACCCTGGTGATGCCCAAGAAACACGACGCAAAATATCGTAGTAACCTGCATGATGCATTTCGGGAGCAAGGCGAGAACTACGATCTGCGCCAACTGGCGATGCCATCGTGCTTGCCATCAATACACAGAGTGCCGTGATTTCTCTAAAAATAACTAACGACTGCGTAGATAATCGCGCGTCGTTTCTCTCGCCACGAAACGAAGTTCTACGTAAATATAGTCAAGCTATGCTCGTGTTTTCTTTGCCGCCTAGACAAGGACAATAACAAAGCTGGGATGTTCCACACTGAATTTCAACACTAAGACCAGACCTGCTACGTACAGTCGTTAGAAGGCCTGGTCGGGTTCGGACCGCACACCTGAGCCCGGTCCAGGGCCGTCAATGTGCTGACGCGAGCCCTGCCCGGGCCCACCGTCAAAAGGTGGAGCCCGGCCCTAACCCGCTGATATAAGATTGGACCCCGCCCAGGCCCACAAAAAATTAAACAAACGCCTTACCCGGCCCGTGCACTGCCGGGTAAGACGGAAAGGAACCGGTCCCGGGCTTTGGGGTAAGTCCGAGCCAGTGCAGTGTTTTAGCGGGAAGGGGCAACAGAATTGGCCAGGTTGGAACAAGTTCAGGACACCAAGTGGCCGAGCACACAACAGCGCCAGCCCCCATGCAACTATGTTCGTGCAGGTCCACTTGATGCCTCGTCTCCCGCGATGCATCGCGCTCTCCGGTGGCTGATCTTCGAGCGCTCATTGGAATTGGTCCTTTGGAACGGGAAATACAGCCGTCCGTTCAAAATACAAGCGCGCGATTGTAATTTGCAGATAGAGTTGATCATGTTTAACTGATTTCTGAACATGATATATATATATATATATATATATACGAGAAATGTCATATCAGTATCCCTCTAATGAAAACAGGCGAGTTCCTATGTCCGGCATCTTGAAAAACGTTGATGCGGCTTCTCAATTAAAAAGCGATGACAGTTTACGTATTGGCATCTTAAAACATTGCGTATAAAACTGTAGCGATATTACAGTACAAGCCACGTAATTAAGAATAATTAATGCCGCCGTATCGTTTCTTCCATTTAGTTTTTTTATAGCAGTGTGGGAAGCAGGGGAGGTAGTGAAAGTGACGTGATTGGCAGAGTTAGGCGATACTCGCCTTTCTGCTAGGCCGGGGATACCAACAGGGACGTCATCACAACTTGGAAAAATAACAGAGTAACTCGCCGTAAGCACCGCGGCAACTGCATCACGGTCATCTGTTGGGCGAGTTGGTTGATCATTATGTGGAATTAACTGCGCAAATACGAAAAGGATGGATAGACGAGGTATTTTTTTAGGTGACATTGCAACGAGCACGGCGATATTCGTGCACCGCTGGCCCGTCCTGTTTTACAGCAAACTTATGTCGTCAAGCTGGTGATATCCTCGTGGCTAATTTACATTCTAACTAAATATATATATTTAATGATCCCGTTAATACCTTTTTTAAGTTTTATTTTAGTGTCTGGTGAATTTTTAGTGAGTCTCTATAAGACTTTTGTATCTGGCAAAGCTGCATCCACGTTTTATTTTGTCGTATTGGTACAAAAAAGTCAATGACGTAATCTGTCCGTGACATCTATATGGCATTTTATTCTATTGGCCTGACACTCGGTGAAGCTAGATTATTTTTGCGCTCAATATACATTTCTACAAAACAGTTGCCTATGACAATTTCTTACGTGCCTGCAAGATCTGTGAAGACGTCACCTTCTTTCCTTGCCAAATCAAGTCTATAAAAAAATTAAGCATTTATTAGGTATTTTACCTCCCCTGAAGACAAGTCATAATTCATAGGTAAAATTTAAATATTTCAAGCATAAGTGGATCGGTGACACATATATTGCCTCCAACTATACACAGAAATAGCTAAATTTTCCACATCCTCACATACATACTGATAGCAGTCAAAATTTTTGTTTTCAGTTTTTTTTTTTCCTTTTAACGCAGTTTCTTTAGTATTTAAAATTCGGGGGATGTACAAGAAATATTAAGAAACTTTAGGGAGATACGAAATTTGAAATATATTCATCACGAAATGCGTTGTATCCGTCTGAATGTAACGCTTGATGCCGAAACCAGGTACCGAAATTTTAGATCTTAGCACTCTCTGTATCAGAAGATATAAGGAATTTTGAATAATTTTCATTGTAGAGATAGCGGCCAACAAAGCCCGCGAATACATGGAGATGAGTTGCGTCTGGAACTAGGAACGTGCCCCATTTGCTTATAATACATTCAAGAAAACGCGCTTAACTTTTGCGTTAGGTTACAATAAGCTCTGAAAGTTTTTAATCTACTCCTAACTGCGAGTGCTCTATGTGGAGGAAGACAAAGCGTCTGCTGATGTGTAGTTTAAATTTGGAGTGAGAAGAAACTCAGTTTTCGTTTCTCTCGAAGACCTGTACATTAGAGACAGTAGTCGCCATTCGCGCTTTCTGAAAAATTCTCTCCTTTGCTCATTTACCCAGAGAACTTCGAGAGCCAACCGCTGATATTCATGGTAGCTATGAGACCAAGTTACTATAAGAGCGATGTACACAGATATGTTTAGACGGAGAGATTAAGTCTCAAGTACAATACTGGGACTTGTGTTTACGTCGAAAACACCTTTCGCAATCTTACACTAGAGACTTCGTGCTTCCTTTTAAACGTATTGTTGTCTTTGTCCCCAAACTCATTTTCATTTGAAATGACTGGCTATACGATTGTTCTGCGGAAATGTATATGCGCATGGAAACTCTATTTTAAGGCGCCCATTCATAAATCCGGGACTTCATATGTTACAAGTGTGGTTTCATGAATCAGAAAGTATGCAACCCTTGCGAGTCGATTGAACATTTCAACCTGCCGGAAAAATAGCTGATAAACAACTATAACTAAGTCGAATTTCTTGCTGCTGTCCACCCTTAATAGCGCTATCACGCACAATGGCCGGTAACCGAAGTCTAATTATGGCCGATTAAGCTAGAGACACCTGAATCGTGGCTTCCGTGGCGGCGGAGGCGGGCTGCCCGACGTGGTAAGCTGAGGCTTGCACTGGTGCAGTAGCTACTTTGCTTTCTCATATAAACAGCGGAGAAGCTGAGGTAGTTGAGTCTATTCATGCGATGCTTACAGACAAGTGAAAGGTGAAGTATTTTACGAGTTTTGCGAGAGTCTTCAGCCGTAAAGATTGTCTCCGACCGGAAACCAAAACACAGTCTTGACGAAGTTTAGTGTGATTGTTGACAAGAGGACTATTTGCGTCTAAAAGTAGATCTAACAAGATGTGGCAGTTTTGTCCAATAATATGAACTTAGAAGGGGAGAAACCCGTCCGGCAATCTCTTGTGCACCGAGAATGTTTCTTTTTTCTTGCGCACACCGCTCTCTCTTCCAGTACTTCCCGATTTCTTGTATGCCTCCCGTTTTATACTTTTAATAAAAATTCTCGCAGTTCTTGTGCATTTTTTTGTAAATACGAGCAGAAAGAACTAGGACGTTTTACTAAACCAACAAAGGGGGCACATGTTGCATAAGTGTTGCAATTAAAGCTAATCCCGTCACTGATTTTTAAATTGGAGCTGTCTCTTCTAGAAATGTGTAGTTATAAATTTCAGGCGATTGAATGTAATTGTATTAACAAACTGCACGAATTGATTATATATATATTTTTCCAAACATAGCCGAAATCTAATATTTCAAGCCTCCAGCAGCAATAAATGACATCAGGAACCTGCGGGCTAGGCTAAGCTAAATATATGCTAGCACAATGATCAACAATTCCTGGTGTACGTATATTTTGAAAAAATGCAATATCACCCGGTAAATTATTTTAAAAAAATATTCAAGCGAGGCTTAGTGAGTGAATTTGTTTCAGTTTATTTCACTTTGTTGTTATGCAGTGTATCACCGTGATGCAAAATACTTTTGAGATTTTAACATGAAACATGCGGCACATAAAAGAATTGTCTTCCCAACATTAGTGATAAGCACAATAAATAGTGCTGCTTTCTCATAATTCAGTATTTGTAAACTCTGGGCCTTGACACCCATAGCATTTCCCATAAGAAGAATTGGCGAACGTCGAATAAAATACTATGAAACACAAAAATCACTATACAAACAATTAGTTTCAGGGATCTGCACAGAACAAAAAACGGGGCTTCCTTGACATATGCGGACGCTGCTGATAAAGTTTAGATTAGCAACGAGAATGTAGGTTCATTTTGTGGGTAAGCACGAAGCAAAATGAATCGCCGACCTCAATAAGGGCCCTGGTTTTCTCACAATTCCAAGACATTAAACACTCTTTGCATCTTTCAGATTACTTAGAGGATGCGTTAATCCCAGGACTTAATATTACGCGTCTATTAACCGGATCAAGCAATGAGGGAGAGTACGATAAGGTCAAATAAAAAAAAAATTCTAATAAACTAAATAACAACTAAATGAGTTTATGGCCATTCAGGTTGAAATAACATCGCAATGTTTTAAGTAGTCCAGAAATTACACGAAACTTATATTCAGGTGAGTAATTGTAGGAGTGAATTCGCTGTAATAGGCTACATAATAAAACTAGAGGCACAGAAACAAAAAGGACGTACAAAACACTGTCTTATTTGAGATCACACATTTATTTTTGTGCAAAATGGTAAGTATGCATGCAACATCAAATTATGTCTAAGCTGATCGTAAGCGTGCTTTCAAAACTCTCAGTGTTAAGAGGCTTGTGATAAATTAAAATTAGCACTTACTCGGTTAAAAGGATCACCATGTCGTACTTATCATAGGTTTTTTTCTTTACTTCATCAGAAAGCGCGTCCACCGTACTTGTTGTATTGATATACGTTATTCCGTTATGTGTGAACTTCTTGTATATCTTGTTTTTCTGTTTTGCCTGCATGAAGTCGTAAATATTTATTTGGGTGATTTCATCTCAACTCAGGCACGGATTTAGGGTCAAATTTTTAATATTGACGAAAAAAATATATGTTTTGGGGCAATTCCTATAATAAAAGAAGACGCAAACGGTTATTTCGTCGGATTTTTTGTTCTCAAGTTATGGACCGTTGAAGCGGTCAAGGTGGAAATTGATGTTTTTCCAGCCTTTCGGAGGTGCCATATTTCACTCCATCCCTTTTCCCTACTTTTTACGCTACATCAATATAACTTTTTGGGAACACTCTAGACATAGGCTTTTTCATGCTAATTAAGCGTCCAGGTCATAACATTCTTAATGATTTTGTTTGTATTTGTCAAACCGCCTCTCTGTGACGATATTTGACGAAGTTCAGCAAGCTGTGCTGTGTGACCTAATCAACATATTTTTATGATCTTTATATCACCGTGAAGCGCCAATTATACTCTTTGTTTTGAGTATAATTTCACTATTTTGCCACAAGTATATATTGCGCTACATGTGCCTGAAAAACGAATATTTCGAAAAACTAGCAAGTTTGGAGTCGATTTTCTAAAAAACCCCACTTTTTATTTTTTTTATTTTTTATTCACAGTTAGTTAATATAGTAGTCTATCAGGAACTACCAACAGAAATTGTAATATATTGTTTGTATGGCCGCTATTAAGACTCGAATCTCGTGCTATGAGCGTTTTGAACGGGACTTCGCACAGGCGCTTTGCTGAGCAGAATTTTGGCCAATGTAAAGTTTTCTATTTTATGTTAGTACTTACCACAATATCTGAGCGTAAAAGCAAGTGAAGTAACAATATTTATCCTTACAACATTTATTTACTTGGCACTGGGGTGATTTGAAAGGTGTGTGAGCTTCGCCTTATGTATTGACGGAGAAGTACGTAACATCTAAACTCACGGACAAACTTAAGTCACGAGGGAAACGTCTAAGTAACCTGGCATGAATCACTGCAAATAGAAATGAAACCTAAACACATGACTAACGCATTTGAAGACTTACACGCCACGAAATGCTCGTCCTTACACGCCACGAAATGCTCGTTATTTTACGAAAGAGCCCGTATGTGCACAAAATAGACCGTAATTCCTAAGCGTCAGATACTAAATCGCACATATGTATATGCACTGCATATCTGTTTGACATAAGAAAATATGACAATTACATATAAAGTTCGGAATTTTAAACTCAAGATGCGACACGTAACCAGAGAAGGGAAGTAATATTTCATGTTGTAGCCTAAACATGTTCATTGCATAAAATATATCAAAATGTGTTGACCAAATGTCTCATATACTCCTAATTAACATAAAATACACTCAAAGTTAATACAAATATAAACTTTAAAACGAATTGAACACCGCCAAATTCCGTCTGGTTTACGGATAGACGACGCAGTACCTTTTCAATACTATACACGGCGCTGCTCACACAAAAACAGTGATAAACACCTGGGATAGGGATAGTCATCTTTCGACGTAGCACATTTCGAGACAATAGGTTGATGCGATTCTGAGCCAGTTTTCGCTTTGTCCAAATTACAGTCAGTTCAGTGTCAAAGTCTATGGCGCGTCGTCTGATCACACAGCGCGCACTCACAGGGGGACAAGGATGAACGCACTGTTGAAACGGTCCGGCCTTTTCACGGTCCCACCATTTAGCTCTGTCTATTCTGGGGTTTGGTAAACTCTTTCTAGGACCACATCACCTCCCCCTTCCCCCATTGCTTTGCTCCACACATGAGAAGATTGGATGCCTTTCGATGGGGTTACCTTTTCCCACTCCTTCCTTTTAAGCTCCCGATAACGGGACAGCTCCTCTTGGTCGATGAAGAGAAGCGTTATCCCCTTGATTTTCTGGCCGAGAGCTTCAACGAACGTACGCGCGTTAGTTATGGAGCTCAGCTCAGTTGTTTTCAAGTTATGCAGTGACGCATGATGCTTCAGCACACCACCCACTCCATCGCACGCGCTTTTGCCGTGCCCTGACGCCGAGTATATCCACCTGCTGACGACAAACTTCTGAAATTCGTGTAATTGGTGCCGATTTTTGAAATGGCTTGGAGCGCCGTCCGAAACATAGATCAGCTCCAGAAAAACGGGCACGAGTTCCTCGAGCCTGTCTTCAATCATTGTGAGCGCAAAGAGCGCGTGTGCAGAATCATGACAGGTATCGTCACTCACGACGCCGAAACTTAGTGTTCCCTTCGTGGTCGTCGCAACGCAGGTGAAGATTGTCACCATCTTGGTTTTCCAGTGGTATCCCTGCACTGCACGTTGGAGCACAATACTCCAGTTTTCGCCGAAATCAAAGTGGAGGACTACGACACGTGGCTTCACATTTGCTTTTTCAAGCCATATTGCTCTCTGTTGTGCGCGCCGAATATAATAGTGGGGTATGTATTTCTTCGTCCACTTGTTGAGTTCGTTAAGAAAAGCAGTGGCCTCCAAATGTTTTTTCACCAACTCGCCACCAGATTCCCACAGTGCCAACTCCAGTTCATCTTCAGCGCTCATCCCTAGCATCTCGAGGGATATGTCCTTCCGGTTCGAACAGGCTTCACACCTCAGCAAGAAGCAGTTTTGGGAAGGATTTTCACAAAGAAACATTTTCTGGATGTCTTCAAAGGTCATGGTCTTCCCCGCCGCATTTGACAGAGATGTCAGACAGAGTATGAAGTTGGCGCAGCATACACACACACACTCTTCATGTACAGGGTGTTTCTTAACCCACTTGGGCCGAAGAGAATAAAATTTTGTAAGGCCCATTTTTGACTCGGGATTGGCCGCCTTGAATTCTTTGTAGGTTTCCCTAATAGATCTCGTCATAAATCGCTTCGTGACGAAGACTTCCTGACCATCAATAAAAAGCCTCACGACATCCTTCTTGTTCGGGCTTTGTCTTGAACAGTCTTTTGCATCTGATGTGTAGTAAGTCAACGCAAGAGCGACATCGTTTTCGTTGAGAGCATGTCCTTGGTATGGGTCAGGTGACGCCCAGACCCCCATTTTTTTTCAGCTTTCTTGATTGGTCCAAAGCATGCTTCGTCACTTCAGGAATTGCTTTCAGGATATCTTTCTTTTTGAGGTTAGATGGAAAGAGAGTTAAAAGGCGGTAGCGTTCTAGCTGCGACGCGCTCTTGACGTAGGCTGCTCGGAAATTGCTGACCCAGTCGGAGCACGAGGAGCATGGATCTTCTTTGTCTGTGCCCGTAGGTTCTCCGTACACGTCACTTAGTTTACGACCAATTTTCTTTTTGAAGTCCGCGGTTATCTCGGATTTTTTTCGCTTAACATAGCCGGTACGACTTCGTGGGGTCACGCTAGAAGGGAGTTTAAGTGGTGTCACACTTACTTCGGCAGCATCAATTGCTTCAGACACTCCTTGGACCAGGGCTTCCTCGTCAACGAATGATCTGTCCGCTGGTTTCAGGGATGATGACGATGAGCTTGATGACAACATTTCCTGTCCTTGCTTATGTTCTTCAATCTGACCCAAGAACATTGTGTAGCAGTTATTGCACAGAACATCTCCAGGGCTTACGCGCTGGGCGTCCTCAGCCGGTAGAACTTGCTTAAGAAAACTTAGGTTTAGCTCCGAGACTTGACGAAAATGGCGTCCGTAAAACATTATTCTCTTGTGTCTCCTTGAATAGTCGGCGCACACTTTCCGGTCTGAACTGAATAATGTATTAGCCATGGCAGTAACGAACACTTCTGGCTTTCTGAAAGCAGGAGCACTTTTAAGTTCATCCAGCTCAGACAGCACGGAGTTAGAATGAGTTCCAGCTTTCCGCCGTGGCTTAGGAATTCAAGAGCCAGAAAGGGACCGAGAAGGCTATTATCAGTTAGACTACGTGCGAAGATTCGGCTTCCTTTGGGTCCCCAGTCTTCCCGTCGATCCATACTTAAACAATCGCTCTCCGCCTCGCGCGTAATCTGAGTGCCACGCAGCAGCGGCGTCTCTTTTAGTGCCCGCGGATTAGTGGCACGGTTGTGTTAGAAGGACGAGGAGGGGAGTTTGGAGAGACAGAAGGGGGCTTGCGACGTAAACTCTAACCTCGAAACGCCTGTTCTCCCGACAATCAGGGTTTCCGTGTCGGTCGCATCCAAAGGCATAATCCTTAGAGGCTCCAGGACCCCGAAGAAGATAGAGGCGGTAGCCGCGTGATGTTCAAGATAAAGTATTCTATACACGCCGCCTGACTAGGGTGGCATCTGTAAAATTTTGGAGCCGAAAGCAAAAGGCCTCAGAGGACTTCTCTAACGATCTGCATTCCCGCGTATTAGGACAAAAAGATGCGCTCGCACTTGTGAATACGGACTTCTAAGTAACTTTTTTTTAAGAGCACTACTCAAATTTTTTTTTTAATGTTTATGGTTGGATATTAGGTAACTGCTAATTATAAATAGAAAACCTTATATAGGCCAAAATTCTGCTCAGCAGAGCGCCTGTGCGAAGTCCCGTTCAAAACGCTCATAGCACGAGATTCGAGTCTTAATAGCGGCCATACAAACAATATATTACAATGTCTGTTGGTATTTCCTGATAGACTACTATATTAACTAACTGTGAATAAAAAATGAAAAAAATAAAAAGTGGGTTTTTTTAGAAAATCGACTCCAAACTTGCTAGTTTTTCGAAATATTCGTTTTTCAGGCACATGTAGCGCAATATATACTTGTGGCAAAATAGTGAAATTATACTCAAAACAAAGAGTATAATTGGCGCTTCACGGTGATATAAAGATCATAAAAATATGTTGATTAGGTCACACAGCACAGCTTGCTGAACTTCGTCAAATATCGTCACAGAGAGGCGGATTGACAAATAAAAAAAAATCATTAAGAATGTTATGACCTGGACGCTTAATTAGCATGAAAAAGCCTATGTCTAGAGTGTTCCCAAAAAGTTATATTGATGTAGCGTAAAAAGTAGGGAAAAGGGAAGGAGTGAAATATGGCACCTTCGATAGGCTGGAAAAACATCAATTTCCACCTTGACCGCTTCAACGGTCCATAACTTGAGAACAAAAAATCCGACGAAATATCCGTTTACGTCTTCTTTTATTATAGGAATTGCCCCAAAACATATATTTTTTTCGTCAAAATTAAAAATTCGACCCTAAATCCGTGCCTGAGTTGAGATGAAACCACCCATTTACATATTTATTTATGGCACAAACCTTTTTGGAGAAAGGAAAAAAGTCAGATACATTCTGACTGACATGGTTTAAGGACTCTAGTGCATTGACTGCAACAGCAGGCAGTGCAATACACATGTATCAAAAAACTAACTCAAAACCTCCACAGTAGACAACAGCACAACATTCAATCCCTTTACCTCCACAAGAAAAAAAAAACGTAATATTTTATGTACTGGCCATACGGAAGATACCACTCAAATAATCTTTTAGTGAAACAGTCCTGTTGACATGGCTGCACGCAATGAATGGAAAGAAATGGACGAACTAAAAGTAGTCAATTACTTTCTTTTTTTTTTTACATTTAGGACACATAACAAAAGATACTTATTTATCATTTCGAAGCTGTAATATGACGCACGTTTTCTATTGTTCCCACAATATCTGGATGATCGTTTATAAATTGATGTATTAAGTATTCTAATTTCTTATTTTGACGTGTTTTTTTCTTTACGATGCACCCTTAGGAAAAGGGGTTTATATATCCCCCTAAAAAGGCAGTAACGCTCTTGTTCCCTGTGTTTATTTAGGAACGGAGCAATGTTCGTTTCTACAAACACAGAACAATGTTCGTTTCTACAAACTCAGAGCAATGCTCTTCTCTTGTTTTGATTTCGTTATGGCGGCCCCGAATCGAATGACTTGAGCTCAAGAAGGCTTAGCGTCGACCATTATCTCGGTCTCGATGCGGAACGCTGCAGCGATTCAACCAAAAATAGCTGGTATTGTTTACCGACAGGCAAATGCGTCACTCCACTGGCGGCCCTCCACTGCCTGCTAAGCAGCTCTCGCCAAAAATAACTCTGCCGCTATGCGCCCGTCCAAACAAGCAATCGCTTTCGGGGCGAGAGCAGTAGCAAATTAAAATATAACAGGATATCTGCACCAACTGTATTTACTGCCGAAGCAGGTTTCCCACGCAGGTAGGAAAACTTGAGTTTCGAACGCAGTCACTCCTTCTCTTTTTTTTCAACAGTGCGATGTTAAACAGACATTGAAACTCGGCCACTGCATGCACTTCACGCCTGACCTTTGCTATTCTCCACGTCACAACTATTTCATTAGCGCCGCACGTCAGAAAGAAGTGGTAAACCATTCGGGAAATCAAAACTCATTCACGGAAAAGCTCATTCAATGCCGCCTAGCTGGCTCATTGCACGGTCGAGAAAGTATCTCATATCGCTAAGCAGTGACGGAAGGTAAAATTGCTTGCCACAAGATGGCGGTTTCTAGGAGGGCAATTGAAAATATCTCGGCAAGAGGGTGGTATGTACCGTTCATTCAATAGGCACGCAAAAATTTGCTTGCACGGGTATTTTGCTCGAAGACTCTTTTTTTTTATGCACACACGCGCATACAGGTTGCGTGATACTACATATGATAGCTGATATCATTTGCTGAACCTGAACAGTTCACACATAGAGAGAGCATACACCTACACAGTACATAAAAATATCAACATGAATTATGACATAGACTGAATCTAACCCGGTCACTGAATACATGCTCTGAGTTTCTCGCCTTTTATAGTCGTGGTTTTGAAAGTACGGACTTCTTCGGTGATCTCCTGGGCAATAAATAATGTTACAAGTATGCTTCTTTTTTCTCGTTAATGTAATTCCTCAGAAGGTACATTGAACGGCTCATGTGATGAATTCTAGTACAAAGTAAACGATCATGCTGTAATTACTTGCAACGCACAAGAAAAAAAAAACAAAAAAAAACCTCCACTGCAGTATCAAGAAGCCATGTGTTCGCTTGCACGCAAAGCACGTCGTATAACGGCGCGAAAGCCGTCAGTCTTTCTATCATTGTTTTTGTTGTTGCGATGTTCGTTGGTGGCTGCTATGGTCGTCTTGAAGTAACATGAAAGCCACGTTTCACGGGCAGAAAAACCGCTTTTCGACCAACATGAATGCGGTCAAAGCAACGATTTGGTGGAGGTATTGTTTACAGTTAGCTATACCGCGGTGTGTTAAAAAACAATCAAATCTGTGTGCGTTGCGGGGGAAGTTGTAACTTGCGTAGCTAAGCAACTGATTTGTTCCAGGTTTAATAGGCCTGCACAAAAAAGTGTTGACCGGTTGTTGGGCCGAGTGGCTCTAGCGAGCCCACCGGGCGAAATCAATGAGCGCGGAGCACTCGTTGTTGTGGAGTTATCACTTCCTGAGAATGGATGGAGTACATAAGTTTACGGTTAGCCTTAAACGTTAGGAACATATGGCATCTACGAGAAGACAGGAAATAACATATTCGGTAGTAAGAACCATGCGCCTTTGAGGAACAGGTTTCTTTTAGGTGCATAATCGGGTGAAATCTTGCCCAGGGGAGTGTCCCGAGTGGCACGAAGTACAATGAAGTGTGGTACGTACTTCTAAGTTTCCTTGGTCAAGGTCAGTATTTCATCGTGAATTTTTCATTTTTCAGGTTTATGTGTCTTCGTGAGAAGTTTAGCAGAATTCAAGCGAGTTTGAGCACTGGTGGGAATCGGCCAGTCGGCTGTGGCTCACACACCCCATTACCGCGACGTCCCGGAGTGTCATGATACCTGCCGGCCGAAAATCGTTCAGGATCCCGACCGTCAACGTTCAAGTCTTCTTCCCTTCACCTTTCGTCTTCTCGGCATGCTTCGATACACCTTAAGGTTGGGGACTCGGGGTCCGTGGTGACGCCACTCACCAAACACCGGCTTTCACAGGTGCCTCCTGCGAAGTGGAGGGCCGGATAATTCCGAGCACGAGCATGTGCTCGAATTCACGGCGAGCTGTCTGGAGCCGTTCCATCAAAAAAGGAACGAGGTTGTGCGTAAACAGCTGGAGCAGGGGTAACGGTGGCGTGAGTTACCCAGTACTTTGACGGCTTGGATATGTTCGATGGCCTTGTGACTTCAGGAAACTCATTGAAGATGGCTTCAAATCCCGTTGATGGCGTGATGTCACATGCTAAGGGATGAAGACATTGTAAAAGTTCCACTTAGAGCCAGGTGTCTCGCGCCGTCAGAAAGTCGTCGGTGGTGGATGCTGACATCCATAGGAGATACTTGACGTCAGCGACAATAAAGATTCACCTTAAAGTGAGGCGCAATCATAAGTCGATGGGCAAAGATCTCAAACCAAAAGCTCTTATAGGAGAAAATTGAATACGCTCAAGCGTACGCCACTTTACTTGTTTATCCTGTCTGCTGTTGTGGGTGCAATAACAGGCGACCCTGCGCCGGTGTCGACAAGAAGTCGATTGCCTGAGAATTGATCAGCCCCAAAGAAAAGACGGCTTGCTGGTCGGCCTGCGTAACCTACCGCCTCCAGTGACTGGCCGAGGTGTTTTCCTGCCAGGCACAGAGACGGTGACACTTGACAGCGTGGTGTCCATGGTTTCAGTGGTATCAGTTTTGCCTCGGCGATCGCGCTCAATCTTCAGATGGGTTCCGGTTTTGGGAGGAGCTGAGTCCCGAAGGACAAACGGGTCGCGGGAAGGTGTTTCAACAGCGGCGACGGTCGCCGTTAGCTGGTTGAGCTTGGCCCGGAGACGGTGGGCACCGTGTACTCTGCCACAGGCTCAGCCTTTACCGCAAGAGAGTCCAAGGACATATCAGTTGCGGGAGCAAGAACAATGCGGACGCCTTAGGGTAGACATTGCGAGAAACGTTTATGTTATATGGGGTTACTTGCTTCGGACGTCTAATCTCTAAGTAGTTCTCGCGTACGGTGTAGCCGTCGCGACGGGCGCTTATCTCCGAGTTCTGCAGTGAGAATGTGCTTCAGGACGGCTGGTTGTTGACTCGGATTTCCAAAGCAGAATGGCTGCCTTTAGGTGATCGTAGGCATCTGCTATGGCGTCGCAGATAGCACGTCGTCGAACTCTTCAGCAATTTCTGGTGGCAGGCCGGATAATACAAAGAAAAACCTTGACAGCTGGGCGCTAATCCTCTTCAGGTTAAATTAAACTTCTACCTGAGTGAACCCAGCTCGGGGATTATTTGCTCAAAATGTTGGAAGCAGAACAAAAAGTGCGGATAGCGCTGGCTCACCTTCGGGTGGGCTCTGCTCTATGTTTGAGAAGGGGTGTCCTCGACATATAGGGGACTTTCGAGCCGGCAGAGTCACTACCGGACAGCCGATGCGTTGGCCGATGGCTCCACGATAAAGTACGCCTTCGGTGTCGTTCTCCGGGTCACCAATTGATGTGGCCAAGGTGGCCCTTTATTTATTTAAAAAAAGAATGAAAGCCGTTTACAACTCCCTGTAACGCCGAATTAGAGCGCAGCTCTTAAGGAGGAGGAGGGGAAGTGTACCGAGGGGAAGGTATATCCTTCCTCCCTCCTCCTCACCTCCTCATCCTGTCCGCTACTCCTCCCTCCGAGCGGCGTCGCCGTCGCCTCACGAGGTTAACGTGACCTCACGAAGGTCATGTGACGTCACCGGGGTCACGTGACTTCACGGGGTCACGTGACCCTTATGAAGTCACGTGACGATGACGATGTCGTCATCAGTGACGTCACTGATGACGTCATCATCACTAATGACGTCATTAATGACGATGATGGTGACGATACGGGTGCCGATGAGCTCATCAGTGACGATGACGATGCGGATGCCGATGACGTCATCAGTGACGTCACTGATAACGTCATCAGTGACGATGACGATACGGATGCCGATGACATCGTCAGTGACGTCACTCATGACGTCATCAGTGACGATGATGACGATCCGGATGCCGATGACGTCGTCAGTGACGCCACGTATGACGTCATAAAGGACGATGACGATGACAATGTGGATGCCGTTGACGTCATCAGTGACGTCACTGATGACGTCATCAGTTACAATGATGATGCCGATGACGTCACTGATGACGTCATCAGTGGCGTCACGCGTCCCATAATGCACCGCGCGGTTACGGCGACGCCGACGCCGCTCAAGCCAGGAACTGGCGCCTAAGAGCTCCGCTCTAAAACACCTAAAAGGAAGTTGGTCACTGGACCGCGAGCCAGCGTGTCAGGGTACTGATGTTCTGTCCCGAGCAAATCATTCTCTAGGAGCGTCTTCTGCGTGTCACATGCTGGTGTCATATGGCTCTTTGTATGAGCGATGTTTCAAATTGTATCATGACATATTCGCGACACGCCAAAAATATATTACAGCAGATGACATATCGATAAACATTTGCGCTCTTCGACTTTGAGTGAATTTGTAAAAAAATTGCGTATCTTTTCGTATTTGGCTCGTGGATACAGGCGTGTTCAAGCCTGTATGCTGAAAGAGTACTCATAGCTTCGTTCTAACCCTAAGACCTTCAATTATGTTCGTAATAGTTATAAAAATTACCTGTTCGCGGTAACATACCCTCTTGTATATGGGACATGCACTTCGACAGCACATACATGATATTGTTTGTTCTTCAAAAACAAAAACGTATAGATATAAAAATCCTTACTCCAACCACAAGGGCTGGTCACTGGTCGCTTAGTAGTTCTGATGGCCATGTGAAAGATACATACCATAATTTAGCGATAAGTACCAGTTTGGTCGAGATTATGGTAAAAGTCCAAACACAAAAAAGTGTCCAATTTTAAAAAAAAATGTTCCTTCACTTTTTTGATGTACTGCAATTAGCAACAATTGAGGGCTATTTTTATTAATCTATGCGGCCTTTCTGCTAACCCGATAATTGTAAAAATTCATTATCCTACTATTGTTTGACTCTACTCTCTTTAAACAAAAATGGTACTCACATTTAATATAGAAACACCACAGAGTTTTATTACAACACGTGGACTAACCATTTCTTCAAAACGGAAGTTCACCTAGACAGAAATGTATATATTTATTAACCATTTGCGAACTGTTCAGTTTATTTGTGCTTATTATATTTTCATTGCAATGAGAGGAGCCTGAAATACGCTTCACTTAAAGTGTACATCCCAACAAGCCCCCATTTCTCTTCAGTCAATGTTGTTTCGCTTCTAAAAGAGAATTAAGACAAATTCTCAGACATGCAGCAATTCACAGCAATGTCGCTTCATATGTATGCCTTGCAACTACAGTGAACACCGGGGCTTAAATATTACTACGATCTAGATAATTAGTCATAACCAGAGATATGATTCTTGTTTTTTATGGAATATTTCGTTGGCTCTATTACTTAATTTAAGTGTTAACCGTTTGAGAACGCTCTTCAAAAGAAGGCAAGGAGTCCATTCAACAGTAGCACTGCTTCCACTGCAGCGCGGCTGGCCACATCGCTCGTTACTGACGCAGCCGACAGAACAACCGACCACGTACAGCCTGCTACAAAACTTAACGAACTACCGCGCTACCTTGCGGCGCGGCGACTGTGGTCGAGATTCGTTGCGCGAGCATGTGCGCCCTCTGGTTACTCACAGGCATATTAACATTCCCGCTTCCGACCGACACCTTCTTCATCTCACGAATACTATTCCGGGCGCCGCTTCGATAGCCACCTTGACAGCCGTGCCGCATCTCTATCTTGCTGGGGCAATGAGTGGCAGAAGCCGAGATATCAACTCTAGCTCTCGCCGTCTTGCATTGTTTCACCCAGCTCAGCGGCCAAAAGAAACAGCCATTCTGCTTTTTAGTGTTTTGCTTTGTTTCAGAAGCCTTCCATATTCTCTGCACTTGCTGGACTGTCAATCAGTCAGCAAAAACAATAGTATCATTTAGCGTAATTCAATATACATTGCACACGTTAATAAATGAAATATTAAATTGAACTTAAGAGGCGCATAACACAAAAAAAAAAAAAAAAATTCAGAACAGCAGTTTTCTAGGCTGCCGAGCTGGGAAAAAGTATTCCATGTCGGGTCGGCGCAAAATATAATTGATATCGTAGCTTCTGCCAGTCATCGCGCCACCGAGACACAGCAGTGGCACGGTGACCAGCAGCGGTTACCGAAGCGTCGCCGGGCGTCGTATTCGTCGGAATAATAAGGCGTCAGCCGGAGCCGGGAGAGTTGACACATAGAGTAATATAGTGAACGTAAAGAGAGGACACAGAAGCCGATTCGCGGCCCTGAAAGTGCGTTTAATTCCCTCCGTTACGTGGCACTTTTCTCTAATTCGGTTAAAGTTAGTTAGAACTCTTACTGTGAGAAGTTTTTATTTTTTTTAATTATTATGCTTCAGATTTATGTAAAGTACTTAAAAAGACTAAATAGTTTTAATCTAATACATCACAAAAACCATGTGATAAATGGCGCCTGCCATGGCCTGCCATGGGCCTGCCCGCCTGTTTGCCTGCACACCGTCGCCACAGCTTCATTCTGCACGGCCTCTGCTCGTCCGTGCGTCGTTCGTCCGTGCCGTGCGTGCCGTCTGTCTGGGCTTTCTGCTGCAGTGTGTTCGGTCGGCTTTGCATCAAAGGTGACGTATGACCGCCCACGCGCTCGCATGCTCGGTGTGAGTTTGTGGAGCCGAGCGGCTTGAGCTTCTCGCTTTGTTGTTTCCGTCGGGCTGTCGGGCTGGAATCGTGTGTGCACCTCGATTTTTGATGAGATTGTTTTGTAAAGGAACTTGACTTATGACCCTGCGCACGGCATTGTCTGTTGATTTACAGATGATCGTGTTGAACCATGTTGCAGATAGAGCCTTGGTTGATGTGCTCTCTGGAATTTCCAGAACGTGGGTTCAGCCCCTTGCATACACTGTTGTGCGCACTTCATCACCGTCTTCTTTTATCCGCAGTCTCCGCATTCCTCTCGTTCCGGGAGCTTAAGACTGTGGGCTTCACAGTAAAGGCTTTGTTCTGTGAACAGGGGGCTTCAAACGTAAGCTTGGCCAACCAGCTTGGTGTGTCTGTTGATAAGACATTTTTGAAGACAACAACGAACATGTTTACTTTAACTTTGATGTTTCGCACCTCATCAAAACAACAAGAAACAATCTCCAAGCACACAAATTTTGCATTGAAAAAGAGGTCAATGAGTTGTCCCATATTGACGAACTTTATCGTTCTACCCATGAGATGAGGTTGGAATTGGCTCCGAAACTTACTGAAAAACGCATTTTTCAAAACCCTTAGAGTAACAGGATAGTAAAGCGTGCCGCACAGGTATATAATGAGTGTCTCAGTCTGTCCCGCAGTCTTATCCCTCCTTTATGCCAAGGACCTTCCTGAGGCAGCCATGGCTACAGCTTATTTCTGCGATAGAATGGACAGATTTTTGATTGTCTAGGTATCTCACAATTCAAGAAGACAAGACATAAGCTGTGTCATGTCATTCTGAAAGGAGAATTTGAGATACTCGATTTCCTTCACCAGCAAGTCAGACGGATTTCAGCATGGAAGTTCCAAAGTAGAAGGTAGCCACAAACCATCATGGGGTGGTAAGTTACTACAGGGAGTGTCCTCATGCTCTGGGAGGAGATTTCAAACAGCTATGACTTTTAGTTCTTAGATACACGATGCCTGCAGCAAGACCCACTTGAGAACATCTTTGGAGCTATATGACAAATGCTGGGCTGCAACACAAACCTAAATGTGTATCAGTTCACCTCAGGACTAAAGCACATACTGATAAAGAAACTCTTCAAACTGTCGAACAGTGGAAACGTAGAAGATGACAATGCTGACTTCCTCAAGAAGTTGTCGATATTTTTGCACCATGAAAGTTCAATTGCAGAGAATGTGGAATATCTTCCAACTGATAACTTCCCGCCGCTAGAGGATATATCTGACGAGACATCAGACATCAGGTCTAACGTAATTGATGTCTCATCCACTTATTACGTTGGAGGTTATTTGATCAAGCATTTCCTTGAACAGACAAGCCACAGTTGTGGCTGTTCTCAGCTGCCGAAGGATGAGTCTGATAACTTGGCCAGGCCTTACCTGCACTTTCTTGTGCTGAAAGCATACCATGTGCCTGGAGAACTCTTCGGGAACATGGAAGTACTATCACAGGTTGCCTTTAATTTCATTCAGTAACTAGAAAATCACTTTCTTGTCGTAATAGAGAGTGTGGCGCATGTTTGAGGAGTGTGTGCTGCCTCGCATCACACACTTTCAGGACTGAGTAGTTTAACTTTGCTTAGAGTTCCACAAATTATTTTTAAAAATGTTTTGCAGAATACGCTTGTGTCGGCATGTTCGATTTCTCAACCAGAACTTGGACAAAGTCTGGTTGCACTCTTGAGTTGCTGGTAAGCCACTAGACAATTTTAAGGGTTAATAGTGTATTCACGGAGGCGGTTGCCAAATCAAAAACAGAACGTGCGTACTAATTGAGCGGTGCACCTTGCACTCCAAACATTCATTTCCCTCATTTTCAACAAATGTGTATCATGGGCCCTTTGCAAAAGTATTTATCCACTTTCTATAAAATTTCCATAAAATATATTGTATAGAGGTTATAGATTCGAAAGAAAATGCATCCACTTTTGTATCCACTATCTCTAGTTTTTTAGCCGTTTTTTTTTTTTGCGCTATATTTCTTTTTTGGTCAAATGTATTTCGGGTAATGTTTACGGACGTTCAATCTCGTCAGATTCCGAATAGAGTTCTCATTGCTTCTCGATGGCCCTCCCACAGTGTGTTTCAGGCTGTACCGATTCGTGTGTTTTATCTTAGCCGGAAATTGAGAATTTGTATTCTCCGCTGTATGCTTTGCACTCTTATTATACTCTTATAACTGGTAATGATAGCGATGTCTTATTTATTTCTGCGCTTCCTTCCTGTGCCCTAGTCGTCGTGAAAGCGAAGAGATCACTCAGCATTTTCCATGCTGGAAGTTTTTGTCAACTTTGTTTCGCTAAAATCTATTACAAAGTGTACGATATGCCGAACTCCGTCGTATTCATTTATTTTTGTGTGTATGTTTTTCTTATAAAACATACAGAGCGCCTGAAGTAAATCCTGTATATACGAATGTGGCCCAATGAAATGTTTTTGAATCCCTTTTTGTTGTTGAGGCCAAAATGCTCCACCAGTCAGGACTCAATGTAGAGATTGTGTAACTTCAAAGTTTAACATAATGAAAAGCAAACAAGCAAGATATACACCTCTGTCTTGTGAAGGAAAAATTTGTTTTGACACATTTTGCGCGGATTCTATCGTGAAAATTAAAATAAAACTGCGTCAACATTTAAAAAAAGAAGCCGCTCCGGGAGCCGAGTAGCTCCCGACAGCCTAGCGAGGAGGGAGGAAAGGAGGAAAGAGAGGGAAAATAGATAAGGAGAAGGGTACCGGAGAACCGGAGCAGAAATGCCCAAACCGAAACTAACTTGACGGGAACCGGAACCAGATTATGCTTAATGCCTCCTGCTAGAGGCGCTAGCTGTCACTGGTCTATCTGTGCCGCTGGGGCCTATGGCAGTGTCCGCTCTTTACCTTGAGTATATAACTCTAGGGGTGACATGCCTGCGAACACCACAGGACGCGCATGCGCGCAATGCAGGACTCGATGAGAGGCGCCGCGCCGCAGTGTAGCGCAGTGATGCAGCTCGACCAGGGCTCGTATGGTCCGTAAACGTGTGTGGCCGACTGTACCATATCTTCCATGAACTATCATCGCTCCTTCGATGATCGATTCACTGCGCCACTACTACCCGGTATTTCCTCGAACGACAAACGTTCGGCCCAGTCCCAATACTTCCGCTCAACTATCCCCGACGCCGCCAGTCCCTGTCAAATGCCTCTCCCCGCCTCATGTCGCCGGCCCCTGACCGCCGCAACTCGGAAAACTAAGATATCCAGGTTAAAGGAGCCATGAAAGATTTGTTTAGTTTTCACTTAATACTACTTAAAATGACTCCCTAACGTTATCACTGAATAAACTTGCCTGCGATTTTCTTTCCTGGCGATGATAGTCGTCAAACAAATTCGAGATACATGAGCCTCATTCACCCCCACAACTCGGAGCCAGAACAAGCGGTCACGTGGCCTGGTGCCCATCCTCTGCCGTCAACGCTAATCATACCAAAGCGACGGGCTTGGCAAAGTAAAAAACGCTTTCTGAGCTCCAGGAATTGTCAGAGTTCGGCTACTCTCATCAACGCATTCGTTGGACACGAGCCACTCCCCGAGTGTTCGCCGAGGCATTGATGGCTACGAGCCGAAGTGGAGTGCTCACGCGGTTCTCATATCCGATCAATGAGCCGCACTCGACTGTTGTCATGCGAGTGCTTTCGACTTCACAATTACATCATCAAGCTTTGCGACGGAAAGGCTGAAAGAAATAGTCCCCTTTAATCCTCGTAATTTCAGCGCGAACAACAAGCTTCTGAATCAGCGGCGTTCTGCATCGCCGTCACTTCACACATATCGTCTGAATGCCATTTTCGCCACTGCCCGTTGCCAGCTGCCCATTCGAATCGAGGGTGTCCTTATGCAGGCCGGGTGTTGGCTTTTTCTACGACCATATCCTTTAGAAGAAAGCAGTACGAGTTGGACGAGGGCTGCTTTAACAATATATATTTATCAGCCTCGGCGGACATTAGATGAGAGAATAATGGTCATAGTAGGTAGACTAATAAATAAAATTAATTATTTATATTTTTTTATTTATTTGCTTTATGCGTCATGCTGTAATGGCAATATTGACGACAATTACTATTGGAGGTCAAACCAATATAAACTTATTTAAAAATGCAAAGTTCTTTTCAAGCACATTAATTGACAAATGTTCACATTTTGAACCATAGTTAAGATTTCTCGAAAGAAGCGCCCCTAGAAGCCCTGACCTGAATGATGCTCAGAAGAGCGACGTACTCATTGCAAGCAAGCCGTCGCTCTCTCGGGAGCGTGTCCTTGATGGGTGCGCAGACGACACAAGTGACGATGTAACTGAAACGACTACGTCACTCTTCTAAGCGTCACTGTGGGCTAAGCTTGAGGCGCGCTTTCTGTGCGCAATATCGGACTGAAAAGCAATACAAAAAATTATCAAAACATTTTTATATGATATTTTTGCCAATTATTTCAATAGGTTTCGCCTTTATTCGTAATTGCGGCAATAGTGCCATTGCGAGATGTCCCCTAAAAGAAAGAACTCAAAATAAATTAACCAATTTTAATGCCGTAGTCACACCGAATTAGAGCGCAGCTCTTGAGGAGGAGGAGGGAATTGTACTGGGGTTGTGGGTCAAGTGACCTGGGGGGTCACGTGACGATGCCGATGATGTCATCAGTGACGTCACTGATGACGTCATCAGTGATGATGACGATGACGATGCGGATGTCGGTGACGTCATCTGTGACGTGACTGTTGACGTCATCAGTGACGATGACGATGCGGATGCCGGTGACGTCATCAGTGATGATGACGATGCGGATGCCGGTGACGTCGTCAGTGACAATGACGTCATCGGCGGGTCACGTGACCTCAGCGGGGGGTCACGTGACCTTGGGGGGTCACGTGACCTCAGGGGGTCACGTGACTTCGGGGGGGGGGGGGGGCCCTCGTGCGGTGCATTGTGGGACATTTCCAATAATGCAGCGCGCGGTTTCGCCGACGCCGCTCAAGCCGGAAACGGGCGCCTAAGAGCTGCGCTCTAAAATGGGCCACTGTACTATCGTGGACACTGTTAGCTATAACACGGCAGCGGCGGCCGTCCCGTACCCCCAGCGCCTCATAGCAGGCGCCGTCCGAAACCCCGCGCATGCGCCGTGTGGCGGACTCGCTCTTCCCACCTGCGAGCACACCCTCGCTTTGTCGTCTGCTAGGCACAGAGCAGACGACGCCACAGCGCTTGCCAATTTTCCCTGAACACGGTTCAGCAAACCACCGCGTAAGAGGTGTCCACGGTTGATTCCCTGACTCTGCTGGCTATGATCATCGCCACTAATTGTAATATCACGGTAGACTACTTTTTCTTTCTTTTTTTTATGGGACAAACTAGCAGTTATACTCCGTTTCACTTTAGGTCTAGGCGCAGCGGACGCTACGAGACGATAGGGCCAACCAAAAGCGACAAAAGCTCACTTTTTGCACCTTATTCTGTCCCCCGGTGATACACTCCGTGACATTGCACCTTTGCCGCTATTTGATTGGCTATGTCGTTTTGTAGCGTACGCTGCATTCGGACTTTAGGTGAAACGGAGTATAAGTCTATTTCTGTATCACACCTGCTGCGCTCATACTGGTTTGCGAGCGCATATTGTGAAAGTTGGATTGCGAAATCCTGTTTCTGAAAAAGCAAAAAAAAAAAAAAAAAACATAGACAGGGTTAATGCCTCAATGACTCTGCAATCTCCCCCAATCAAAATCGCCGGTTTAAAATGAGTTTTACACCAGTTCGCTAGGGCGAGGGTACCAGACGAGCAGCACTGTGGCATCGCCTGCTCTGCGCCTAGCAGACGACAAAGCGAGGGTGTGCTCGCAAACGGGAAGAGCGAGTCCGCCACACGGCGCATGCGCGGAGTTTCGGACGGCGCCTGCTATGAGGCGCTGGGGGTACGGGACGGCCGCCGCTGCGGTGTTATAGCTAACAGTGTCCACAATAGTACATTTGAACTAACCACAGCAATTTGATCGTTGTTCTTCTAAACTTTAGATTTGCCTATTACTGTTTAAGGATGGCTAATTGGGCTAGTTGGTTTTGCATCGTGCTGTAATACGCCAAAATAACAGGGACAAAAAACGAAGGGAGAACTATACTTCATTTCAGCTTAGGTCCGAACGCGGCCGATGTTATGAGCAGAGGGGCCAATCAAACAGCGCAAAAAGCGCAACGTCATGGCGTGCTCTCTGTGCTTGATAGGACTAGTCGGCGGAGGAGCGCGCACAGAGACACGGCAAATACCGGCTGGTCCTTTTAACTGCAGAGAGCACGCCATGACGTTTCGCTTTTTGCGCTGTTTGATTGGCCCTTTTGCTCATAACATCAGCCGCGCTCGGACCGAAGCTGAAACGAAGCATAGACAGGACGCGGCGTAACTTTCAACTGAATTGTTTATTTGGATGAAAAAATTATAAAATATAAAACAGGCACACTTGGCAGAACAACAAAGATATGGTCTAAAAACACCCCCCCCCCCCCCTCAAATGCCAGCGTCATTGGTTCTTCAAATAGTAGAATTCTTTATCAGTCAAGGACAAAGAGGGAGCGCTTATATTTTATCGGCAATTCCACTATTGAACGTGTGGAACAAGTTCGTGACCTTGGAGTTTATTTCGATAGTAATCTTACCTTTTCATATCATGTTACACAAATTGTTGCTTCTGCCTTTAGAACAATGGGGATGATATCACGTTTGACGCATGATTTTTCAAATATAATGTGCGTAGTTCGATTGTTTTGTTCCCTTGTACGAGTTAAACTTGAGTTTTGTAGTTCAGTGTGGAATTCGCTAACAATGACCGACGCTGCACGGATAGAAAGAGTTCAGAAGCAATTTATACGCCTTGTTTACGATAGATATTTTGATAGAAAATGTTATTTTGATTATGAATACCTTCTTAGAGAACTTTCACTCCAGAACCTTTCAAAAAGAAGGATTTCTCGTGACATTATATTTTTACACAAAGTGGTTCACGCCCAAATTGATAGCAATCTTGTGTCGTCTTTAAACTTTCATGTACCGGCCCGAGTCGTTAGAAACTCAAGCGTGTTTTATAGATCTATCCAAACGAGACCGTCCCCTTTGGCTAGAATGCAAATTTGTTTAAATGAATTTCCGACTCATGTAGACATATTCTTAAATTTTGCTGCGTTCAAACGACTACTTGATACGCATATTTTTGGTTTATGATTGTGAAATGTTTTAATTTCGAGAGCATATGTCGGGGGGGGCTTGAGATTGTGTACTGGTTTACGTGTTCTTTTTTTTCTCTTTTTAAACTTTTTATCTGCCACCACACTGTGACCAATAGGTTGTTCTGGGGCATTATACAAATAAAGGATTATTATTATTATTATACAAGTATTTTCGTGGTGGGACCTAATCAGGAAGGCTTCGTGAATTTCTCTTGCCGTTTTTGTTTTGTAACAGTTTTCATTCTCAACTCCGCAGGCTTGAAGAGGCAAGGTACCCCCGTCATGTTCTTCGAGATGTTTCAGAGACCTTACAAAAAAAGATGAAAAAAGACAACAGCGTAGTGTGCGAAAGGGCTCCCAAGAGGGTAGGTAGGCCTGTTGTCTTGCCTTACATTCACAAGATGTCCCACAATCTGAAGAACGTGTCCCATCGCTTTGACATACCAGTCGTTTTTTCAGCACCGAATAAACTATCTTCACTGTGTAAAAGGATAAGCAGATTAGGAGTGGAATCGGATGTGCCACAAGAGTCGTGCAAAAAACGACATGTCACTAAGTTCGGCGAGTGCGCCACCAGTGTCACGTACAAAATCCCCTTTTCATGTGGTAAGGTGTACGTTGGCCAGACTGGGAGGAGCATTAATGATAGGGTCAGAGAGCATGCGTTGGCGATCAGGCAGTCCTCGTCTGGCCACTTAGCAGTCCACTGTGACCGTTGCGATTGCGGGCCCAACTCTGAAAAGTGCAGCTCCGTCTTTGGTGACACCTGTGTCATGGGCCATTACAAAACAAAAACGGCAAGAGAAATTCACGAAGCCTTCCTGATTAGGTCCCACCACGAAAATGCTTGTATAAGCGCTCCCTCTTTGTCCTTGATTGATAAAGAATTCTACTATTTGAAGAACCAATGACGCTGGCATTTGAGGGGGTGTGTTTTTAGACCATATCTTTGGTGTTCTTCAAGTGTGCCTGTTTTATATTTTATAATTTTTTCATCCAAATAAACAATTCAGTAGAAAGATTCGCCGCGTCCTGTCTAGTTCTCCCTTCGTTTTTTGTCCCTGTTGTGTTGGCGTATTACAGCATGACTATTACTGTTCGCGAAAACCCTAACCTGTCGTTCTCCTTTTTATCTTCTTTGCCGCCGCGAACCGTTCCTCATGAAGGATTCTCGGTCGACATTACAAGACGGATAAACGTTCACGAACTACGCGTCCGAGACATGTCGTGTCGAAGAAGCAAAACAACTTGCACGCTTCCGAACACTTGACTCACAAGATTGACAATGTGCCCGTTATAAAGACATTCAACAAGCCGTCTCTATACTTGTCTGGAGATTTGTTCCAGCTGTGCAGACCACAAGGAAGCGTTGGTTTCGCTCAAAAGCTCCTACCTTAATTCTTTGCTACCGAGGCCCATTATGGATCGTTCGACAAGTCACCGACGTCAATTAACTTGTCGAGCATTGTGGGTACCCCGAAAACAAACACAGTGACTGACGCCAGACTAGACCCGTGCTACGATCCAAGCCATACGTCATTTAGCAAAACGGCGAGACGCCGTTTCGTTCTGAGGAGGAGTTATGATGTGAGGAAGAAAGAAGAAAACGAAATTAAGGCCCGACTGGACCAAGTTGAAGAAGTGGAAGCAGAGAGCTTCGCAGGATTTTCGCAAAAGAACCGCCATTTTCAATCCCCCTATCATTAGTGTAATGAAATCACTTCATAATCACCAAACCAAAATCCAATCGGCTACTTACGGACACTATCAGTATGGCCACATAAGTCGCTGCGTCCAAGGGGTTGTCCATTGATTTATGTGAGTTAGCATCAAAGAGAACAAACAATTCAGGGTTCACCTCTTCAGGCACTGTACGACATTAAAAAAGACAAATTTAATTGCATCCCATATATCAAAGGGAGCATGGTAATATTTGAACAATACAAAGTATAATAAAACTTTCAACGAGTTGCCAGTTCTGGCCGATAATTTACATTGTTTGCTCCTTGGCGTCAGTAGTTCAATAGGCTCCTGCATTGGAACTTCGAAATCTGCAAGTTTACACATGAAGAGATTCGTGACAGCAAGCAATGAGTCAATCATTCTTATTATAATTCATCATTAGAAAAAGTGCCCATAAAGTATAGCTTCATTGTACTCAAATACGACGAAGACTCGAAAGAACCGAAATTATTTTTTTACGAAATCGTGCATTTATTTTATACGTTTAGATTTCAGCCACCTTCGAAGTACTCTTTGCCTAGTGCAATACACTTATCAAAACATTTTCTTCCCAATGCTCATAGCAAACTAAACTTGGCAAATGTTATGCCTTACATTGCTCCTGCAGAGTCGTTTTTTCTTTTGTTTTGTTTTTTTCACCTGTTTTACATCGGTAAACAGTTCCTGTTTGGAACATTTTCATACGGGGAAACAAAATTATTACACAATCTTATCATGGTAACATATACCAGGGAGCACAGAATATGTCCCTTGCAAATTACACACCTATGATTTGTTTTTATGGACATATAGATTTTTTAATTTCCTTTTTCCTTCCTCCCCTCCCTTGCCCTCCGTTATCCACTCCGTCCTCTCACACTCATATAATGCCCTTCCTCCTCATCTGCATCTGCCTCCCTCCTTCCGCCTCTCACTGAATTCTCTCCCTTTTCCACAATTCTTCCCACACTCCCGTAAAGTGCTTTCCTCGCTAAATTTAAAGGGGAAGCTGGAATCGTATAGAAGTAAATTCACGTTAAGTCACAACGACAATTTTATCCCGAAATTTAACAGGGAAACTGGATTTTGTAACGCTACCAGTGTGTCGCTCGCTTATGACGCTCGGTCATGATGGTCGTTCTCATAGAAAGGGACATATTAAAGACAAATTTTCATGGGCCGAGGTCGGGTGACTAAGGAGTGTGGGGAAGGGGTAATGCCGTTTTAATTCGAAAACGGCTGAACACTCAGTGCAGTACGGACAGAAAGACAACCAAAATTTTGGCAAACAGGAGACTGGTTCGACCAGCATAAAAACACGCCTGCCCACACCACGTTGGGTGTTCAGTTGTTTTTAACAAAATACTACACCACCCACTTCATTCATCTGACCCCGTCTCTTCTGACTTCTATGATTCACCTGATAAAAACATTTATTAAACGGAAACAGTTTATCAATGTGGAAGAGTTAAAACCAAACGGCGCTTCAATACCGACAGGTTTAAATGATGTTGTGAACATTGGAAGAAACCTCTCGGGAAGTGCATTGCACCATGCGGACGGTACTTTGAAGGCGACTGAATATTGAATGTGAAGAAGAAAAATATAAAAAATTGTGAAACAAATTCCGTTTTTTTTTGGGTTTCCCTACATATACAGTTTATATTTGAAGTATATTTTATATATATCTTTAGAATACGTTTTACTTTATTGGTTAGCTGCGTCTCAATGTGTTTAAACATTACAAGAGACTTATACTTTAGCGTACTGCCCTTAGCCAAAAAGTGTTTTTTTTTCCACAACATCAAAACAATTATAACTACTCACAATCCTCGCGAGTATTCGGAAAAGGCTCATCAACTTCACTCATCTCGTGAGCATTGAAGGCGGTATCCGATCGCTCCATTCGGTTCATCGGTCTTATTTGATATTTTTTGTGAATAGATCCCTCCTGTGAAGTTTAAAAAAAACTGTTTATGCTCATATATATATATATATATATATATATATATATATATATATATATATATATATATATATATATGTATATATATATATATATATTCGCATGGAATATGGCTTAAGAATTTGGCGTCTGCAGGTTCTTCGCAAGAATTCTTGAACGCCCAAAATTATCTCAACTGGGGTGCCTTGAACATATATTGTTCAGATATCATTCCTATGCATTATATCACATCGATGGAAGCGTCTCGTTATTAGTGCTTTAGCTCTCACACTACTACGACTTTTGTATCTGTTTATTTTCTGCCTTTGCTCGTATTCCGTTTACCAGCTTGTCACGTCTATTTTTTTTATTGACTAGATTCTTTTGGAAAAAGCGAGAGATAATATATGCGAGAGTAGTTACGTGTGCCAGAGGATGTGATGATAAATATCTGAAGCAATTGAATTAACATGGTATCAGCCACGTATTCAGAACATTGCTTACATTTTTCGCAATATTCATACTTTTTGTTGCGATAAAAATAAAAAAAAAACAATTTTTTTTTTCATCTCAAAACTACACCTTTATTATCTTCCGAGTTTAACGCAAATAGTTTCATCAGGGTTTTCTGCCAACGAACATTTGTAATTTGTGTATTTCTTTATATATTTTATTGAATAATCAAAAGTATATATACATTATATGTAGGATCTTGTGTTTTTGAAGTTCGTTTCCTTTTTGTGTGTGAAATTGAGAGAGCTTGTTTAGGAGTTCATTTTTCGCGCAAACTTTGCGTATTATCGAAGTCTTTTTTTTTTAGATTTTCAGTTTTCTAGAATTCTGAGGCTCATTTGAATGCTTTTTAAATTTCTGTAATAAATTTTAAATAAAAAAAACATCCGGACACAAAGGTATACCCCTGATTCTTAAGAACTCCTCTCTATCAAGTTATATTTCAGCTACTGCATTTTGCGGTGGCTCCCTTGCTATTGGAAATACTAACTGTCTCACGAGTCACAACAAATCTTGCAAGAAACTAATGTTTCAATTAACGTTCACACCTTGAAATAAGTAAACACCGGGGGACATAGTCGGTGGGAAGCATAGAAGGTACAGGTGCCCTGCCCACTCCTATGAAATCTGCGGGTTTATAAACTTCACTAATATAAAAACATAACCCCTCCTTCCTCTAAAAATCAGAAACTTTATGTTCCGAGTTTGAAACCCATATACTGGCTCTTGTCATGAATTAACTTCCGATGACCAGTTGTTCTCAAAAAACCTTAATGAGATAGTACCAGTCAATAATCCCAGATTTCAAATAACCATAAAATGGCCACTCCTCCAGACCACCGATCTTGTGCTCTCACAAAACTTATTAGTAAAACACAATTTTGTTTTTAATTTTTACATTGTGGCCTTGTTATTTAAATTTTTTGGGATAACTTCGATTTTACGATATTTTGTCAAGTTTTTCGGATGTATCCAGATACACAGATCCCTAGTTAAATATATGATTGCACATAACAGATTCTAATATAGAAAAGTACAAAACGTGACGACTCTATGATCAGCGCTCGGTTGACAGCCACCGCAAAAACGAACATAACTCTTTCAATCATTGCAAGGTAGTACATTAGGATATTGAGAGCTGTTAATCTAAAAGTCGACCATTGCTAGGCGATCGGGTTTCTTGTTACCTTCAGTATGATGCGGGAGTGTAGTATTAGACTGCACGATCCTTAGGTTTTGTTGTCTTTAGTGAACCACATGAACATGCAGCAAAAATAAAAATAATAAGGTATTCATTTCTTACGACACGAATTCCGTTATTCCTTTCAATAGACACGGCAGCCATTTGATCTCTGTCGTGATACACCCTATTGCTAAGGTCTGATCCTTTAATCTAAAATGTAACAGAAAAACAAATATATAAATATATTTAGTTTCTTAACTATATCAATATCAAACGCAATGACCAAAATTGTACTCACATATTCATTTACTTCTGTTTCTCCTTCGAAATACCGTAGCAAAAACATATCAGGAAAAATGTCGGCTCGTTCGAGATTCAGGGTTGTTTCGTCATTCACGAAGAGTTTCAGCGGACTATCTGGACTCCGGGCTTCCAATAAACGTGGATATACAATCCTTGCTTTTCTGACGTCTGTTGGAACAAGAAACAACCCGTGAGATTTTAACATAATTCGGCCAATGTCGAAATGACGATAATGTTTGGTTGAATGGCTCTGCACATAGGGCGAGCTTTGTTTATTCGAGTTTTTTTATGTCCAACGTGTATCATTTTAGCCCATGCTGTACTAAAATATCGCTAAGCACACCCGCGCTAGAACCCAGGCAACAGGTCTGATGCTCGCGTTTGTGATATGGGTTTCAACAGTGCTATCATGTTTGCACGAAACGATGTTTCGATCGAAGTAATACAGTGAGAAATATTAAGCATGACAAAAGCCCCGAGACGGCGGGCAAAATACGACACATACACTAGAAGGTCCCGAACACAGGTAATACAAAGTTCCGTGAATATAAAAAAAAAAAAAAAACATTTCATACAAAAATGAACAAAAATTAGAAGTTAACATCATTAACAGTGAGAAATATCACTGTTATTCAGCAATGTGTTGTGTTTGTTTCACGAAATCATCCCAATCAGGAGGTAGACCAGAGTCCGCTTGGGAGTCGGGGGTGAACTGGCAGATTCGGTGGACTGGGCCCTTGAAGCCCAGTCCACCGTATCTGCTTCGGAGCCAAAAATGGCCGATTAAAGCCAAAATAGAAGTCAGATGCAGTTCCTCGAGTGGCCGGTGCGAGAGAAATGGCGGCGTTGCGGTCGCTCTTAGCTCGGTTCTCGAGTACGGATCGGTGCCACTCTTTCAGAGCAGGCTCTATGGCAGTTTCACAACTGATCGGTTAATTCTATAGAAACGTTGGCTTGGCCGCTTGGCCCAAGTCCGCTGACACCGCAGCGGCCGCGGCCATGTTAACCGATATTCGGCCATCTCTGCCCAGAACTATCGATTCTGGCCCATTTTTAGAACGATCGTTAACCGATATTGGCCGAATTCTGGGCCGTGGTGCGAAACCTGAAACTGGGCCAATATTGTGCGCAATGTTCCTCCGCCGCTACCCAGTGTCGGCGTGCTGCCTGGGTGTATGCTTTAAGCGCTGTCGGGTCCGGTTGAGTTGTTCCAAAAGTTCGGCATGTGACTCTGCTGTGTGACGTCTAGGATTGGACTTCGCTGTCACTTCATCATAGGTACGCCCCCAAGTTCTTTTGGCGTTTCTGGATCATTCACTTGAAGCTTGATAAAAACTGATGCAGTGTTTTGTTGTTGCTCTTTTGAATCCTTGTTGCAACTCCTATTAAAAATAGAGTTTTTCTGTTGTTATTTGTCATTCTTCCCTACATCATATATGTATGCGCGGGTGTTTGTGTCGGCGTCAGTTCGTGTGTAAAAGAATGTGTCGGAAGTCGCGACTTTCTCGGAAGAACAGATTTCCAAACTACGGACAACAGTCGTATTAATTAAAAAATAAAAATAAAAAGCTCCTGAAAAACAAAAATTAGACGTTTACAATCCTTTGTAACACCGAATCAGAGCGCAACCCTTGAGGAGGAGAAGGGGAAGGAACGGAGAGGGGGTAGCCCCTCCTCCTCATCCGTACCCTCCCCTCCTCGTGTCCTGCTCCCCTCGCATTTAGTGAAAAAGTTTCACTAAATTTCCCGCTAATCTTCGCGGATACAAATCCCCGCTAAATGTAACGGGGTATTTTTTTCACTAAATTTAGCGGGAATCTTTTTCCGCTAAATTTAGTTGGGAGTTTTCCTCCTATTCTTTGCGGGAAATCTTTCGCTAAATTTAGCATGATATTTTTTCCGCTCAATTCGGCGGGGAACTATTTCCGCTAAATTTAGCGACTAAACTTTCTGCTAAATTTAGCGGGAAAGTTTTTGAGCTAAATTTAACACGGAAATGTGTCCGCTAAATTTAGCGGGGAAATTTTGCCGCTAAATTTAGCGGGGAATTTTTGTTCTGCTAATATTAGCGGGAAATTTTTCCTCTCAATTTAGTGGAAACATTGTCCCACCGAATCTAGCGGGGAATTTTTTGCGGTATATTTAGCGGCAAAATTTTTCCGCTAAATTTGGCGGGGAATTATTTTGTGCTAAATTTAGCGGGGAATTTTTTCCGCTAACTTTAATGGGGAAATTTGTCCGCCAAATTTATCGTGGAAATTTACCGATAATGCAATGCGCGGTAACGTCACAAGTGACCCTCGTGACATCACACGTGACGTCATGTTTGACGTTATTATGGTAAACGTCCCATAATGCAACGCACGGTTGCGCCGACGCCGATGCTGATAGTGACGCCGCTCAAGCCGGAAATGGCCCACGGGCGCCTAAGAGCTGCGCTTTAAAAAGAAAGAAGCAAATACAAGCATAACACACACGTGTCCCATGGCTATCAATTTGTTATACATGAGTTTCTGGTTTTATTGTATGACGCATTATGGTATTTAAACCTGCTGATTTGTATTTTTGGAGAGTATAAATTTATGCACGCTTATAAGGCATGTGTAGTATATTCTGAGAACAATTTTTTCGATCATTTCAAATATAGGGGGCGCACAGCCAATGTACGTCTTAAAAGTGCACTAGAAGCGCGCCACAAGTACACCGCGAGTGAACTCCAAATCGGCCATGTTCACACACAACTATTATGAAGAAAGTATGCGCACTAAGTTCTTCAGAAGTACACTCGAAGTATTCTGATTTTCGCTAGTGGTACTTCCAACGTGATGCGTGTTCCATCTATAAGTGGTGCATGTCTAATGATCTTGCCCTATACGAATCGAAAATAAATATTATTTTTCTAGGTTGAAAACGTGACATTATGCAATTCTGCTTCTCTTTACATACTTCTGTTATTAGTCGCTGTTTCTGACTCGGAACTTGGGTATTTCTGTAGATACTGAGGCTTGTTTTAATCACCAGGTTACCCATGTTATCACTTAGTCTCTGTGCGTCTTAGGTGTCATAACGCGTATGTCTAACATCTTTAGGAGCCCACTTTGTTTTCTCATGTTATTCATTGCCTTCGCGAAGCCGCTTTAAGTTTGCCTCAGTCGTAAGGAACTCCATTGGATTCACCAAATCGTCTACTTTTGTGCAGATCTAAAGAAAATTTATAAGAGTGTTTAATGATAGTTATTTACAACCCAGTGTATGTTATTACAACTATAAGATTTGTAATCTGATTGCCCTAAAATAGTGGTGTACTCGATGGATGATTGGGAATTGTATGTTCCGGAACGATATTCTAGATGGTGGTCTAGACTCGCCGGCGCTACTGAACTGTGTATGTTTCCATGTTCCTCGGAGAGTGAGCCATATTTACACCTTATTTGATATTTTCCTTCTGTACAAAACTGATTCCATAATTCGTTTGAAGCCGGTTTTCAACAAATTCGAATCTAGCTCAGGTAGTCTTAATATTCACAGTCTTTGACCCGAAGAAAAGGTTCGAGAGTGCACTGACGTTTTTCTTTAACCCTGATATGTAGACCAGATATGTTGTTTCTTAGTGTATGACTAAGAAAGCCAAGGGCTTTTTCTGTGGCACTCAAAAGAAATCAAATAAATAAATAGCTGAAGGACACAATTTCATTTGGAGGAAAACGTATACTGTTTCCTACAGTGTGAATTTTTACATTATCACATGATTACGACGGACAAACATAACACTTTAAAATGACTACTTACTCGCGCCATCCAGCACCCCAATGAAATATGTCCATACAAAACTTTTCAGAAGAGCGTGCCACATTCTGCAAAAATATTGAATTCACGACATACGAATGAAGCCGAACTTAACTGTATATAAGACGAGGCACACAATGACGAAATCTCTTACATTCTGATGTTAGGAGACATTCTAGGTTTTAAAAAAATATTCTTGAAACAGACTTTTTCTCTTGTGCACATGTTAGGTTGTAAGGTCTGTATGACCTTTTGAAATGATAGACGTGGAAGTTGTTTTTCGTGCCCCGATTTTAACTTTGTGGCGGGCATATACGTAGATGTAAAGGGCACTACCAAAATGTCAACTTTGGAGTTACATGTTGCTTGTATGTGATGTATTGTTTACCTTACAGCAAGTAAGAGCGAACACGTAACCTTCAGCAAAATATTTCGATTCTGCATCGTAATCGCAACTAAAGAACAAATTATTTCTTGATTTACCGTGACGTTGATTGATTTTGGGGGTTTAATGGCGCAAGAGCTACGAGGCCATCTGCGCCAAACGATAGTGACAATCAGCATGCTTTGGTGAGAGTTTTAACAAAGTGCAACCTAGGATTTGGTAAAGCTATATTTGGTATAAAATGCCAATGCTAGTAAGAAAGCCTATTACCCTGCTAAAAGGGACTATGGGATTCTCCCCCAGCAGGAGGGCCGGATGAAACGGGATCTGTTGTTGAAACAACTCGGGAAAATAAATACGATGCTTGGGCTCCAGAGCGGGACAGGACCACAAGATATGCAAGATTGTAAGAGAATCACCACACTGATCACAAATAGGAGGATCTTCCCCCCAAAGTAGGTACTTATGAGTGATGAAAGAATGCTCAATTCTCAGACGGCACAGCAAGGTTTCATAAAGACGACTCTTGCATGAAGAGCTTTCCCAAGCTCCAAGAACAGGCTTTGTAACGTGGAGCTTGTTTTCGCACTCCCTGTCCCATTCCAACTGCCAACAACGAAAAAGTGATGACTTTACGAAAGGCTTTATATCCTGATATGGTAAACAGAAAGACGATTGGACAAGGTTTCCCACAGACCCTGCAAGCCTGTCGGCCTTCTCGTTGCCCTCTATGCCAACGTGACTAGGTACCCAACAAAATGTTATGCTTTGACCATCATGTAGAGCAGCGTTGAGTTTACTCTGAATTTGTTGTACAAGCATGTTTTTAGTGTCTTTAACAGAGCAAACTGCAACAATCACACTTTGAGAATCAACAAAAAGAACAGCCCTAGTTATTTTCTTATGTAGAATGTAGTCTATAGCCATTGATACTGCATAGAGTTCTGCAGTAAAAATGCTAGCAAATGAATTAAGTCGCTTAACTTTAGAGAAGCGTTCTGAATACACAGCGCAGCCAACGAAGGATGAAGTCTTGGCGCCATCTGTGTAAACGTGAAGATAACCATCATACTTGATTTGTACTTCACAAAACTCTTGCAGTATTACAGCATGGGAAATGCCATGTTTGTTAAATTTTGTGAGCGACCAGTCACAGGCAACTGGCAGTGTCTTCCAGGGTGGAATACGGCCGTCGACATTTCGAATGAGGCCGACCTGGTCCAATGAAAGATGCAGTGAAGTGCAAAGTTCTTCAATGCGGGAGCTTAATGGTGTCACAATGCTTGGCTTGTTGTTAAAGAGACGGGAAAATCTCGACCTTGTAAGGGAAGAATAAGTAGGGTGTTGAGGGTCAGCCAGAATCTTAAAAGCATACGTTAGGCTAATATAAGTTCGTCGTTTGTTCAGTGATAGCTCATTAGCTTCTGCATATAAACTGGAGACAGGGGATGTTCGGAAAGCACCAGTTGCTAGTCTCAACCCCAGGTCGTGAACTGGGTCCAACATTCTGAGGGCAGATGGCCGGGCCGATCCATACACTGCCGCACCATAGTCAAGACGAGATCTTACAAGAGCATTGTACAACCGTAGAATACATTTTCTGTCAGAACCCCATGACTTATGAGATAGAACTTTCAAAAGATTCATAGACTGAAGACATTTAGTTTTTAAAGCTTTCAGGTGTGAAATAAAATTAAGCTTTTTATCAAATATCACACCAAGAAATCTGTGCTCTTTCCTGACAGGTACAGGGTTTCCATTTAGTTCCAGTGATGGGTCCAATGACAGCCCACGACGCAAAGAAAAGGGCACACAGACTGTTTTGGATGCAGAGAACCGAAACCCGTTCTCATCAGCCCACTTGGAAAGTTTGTTTATGGCTATCTGCAACTGGCGCTCACAGCTGGAAAGGTTACAAGAGGAAGACGAGATCTGTATATCATCAGCGTAAAGAGAATATGAAACAGAAGGAGGTAGCAGTCGTGCAATTGAATTCATTTTTAGCACAAATAAAGTTACGCTCAAGACTCCTCCTTGAGGGACTCCATTTTCTTGCACGTAGGAATCAGATAGGTTGGAGCCAAGACGAACTTGAAAAGTCCTGTTTGTTAGATATTCCCTTATGCATTGCAGCATACGGCCACGGATATTACATGCATACAGATCTTGAAGAATCCCATGTCTCCACGCTGTATTATATGCCTTCTCCAAATCGAAAAAAACTGCGACACAGTGCTGCCGGTTTACAAATGCCTCACGTATAACAGTTTCCAAGCGTACCAAGTGATCGAGAGTAGAACGACCTCGGCGGAATCCACACTGGTTGTTATCAAAGGCCCTCTGCTGTTCCAATACATAAACCAGTCGCCTGTTTATCAGCCTTTCAAATGTTTTTCCGAGGCAGCTCGTTAGTGCGATTGGGCGGTAACTTGATGGCTGTGAAGGATCTTTATTAGGTTTTAGAAGGGGAATAATATATGCATGCCTCCAAGCCTGAAAAAAACAAGCCTTTTCCCATAAGGAATTAAAAAAAAGAAGAAGGTTTTCAAGGGATTCCGTGGACAGGTTACGAAGCATTTCATAGTGAAGCCCATCGGGCCCAGGAGCAGATAGCTTTTTTACATTTAGGGCCATCTCAAGTTCATATCGCGTAAATGGCCGATTATAAGAGGCTGCCTTTCCTCCAGTTACGACTAGCTTTTGTTGCTCCGCACGGGCTTTAAACTGTGTGAAGTTAGCACTGTAGTTGACTGAGCTGAATGAATTATAAAAATGTTCTCCGAGGACGTTAGCAATGTCTTTTAATGACGAACAGGGAGCATTAAACGTTGGGATGGCAAAGCACCTATAATCCCCATTTACTTTCCTATATCTGTCCCAGGCCTCTTTGGCAGGGACAAAACTAGTTAGAGAAGACAGGTACTTCATCCAAGACTTCCGTTTTGCCCGTTTCCTAGCCCAACGAGCCTTGGCTTTTCGGCGTTTAAACTCCACAAGGTTGTGCGAAGTGGGATATCTACGAAATCTTTCCCAGGCCTTGTCTTGATCTGCCAGGGTTGTGGCACACTCCTTGTTCCACCAAGGTTTACATTTTTTTGGCACATTACCAGAAGTTTGTGGAATAGAGCGCTGAGCAGCCCTTAGTATCTGCTCAGTAACATGAAGTGTAGCGTTCTCGGGTGACAAAGAAGAAAGGATCGAAGGATCTAAAGTGGAGTGAAGATTAAAAAGTGTCCAGTCAGCCTTGTCTAATTTCCACCTAGGGGGACGCTTTAAAAGATTAGGCAACGGAACAGTACTTTCTAAAACAATAGGATAGTGATCACTTCCAAAAGGGTTATGGAGAACCTTCCATGAAAAGCAAGGAAGTAATGAAGGTGAAGCGATAGAAAGATCAATAGATGTGAATGAGTTGTGTGCTGCACTAAAAAAAGTTGGTTCTTTCCCGTTATGAAGACACAGCCCAGAAGACAATAAAAGACGTTCAATAACACCACCCCGGGAGTCTTGACGGGCACTGCCCCACATGGGATGATGAGCGTTAAAATCACCCAAAACTAAAAACGGTTGAGGAAGCTGTCCTGCAAGTCCCTGTAGCTCTTGAAGATTGAAAGGAATATTTGGTGGTAAGTATAAAGAAACAAGCGTTACAAGGCGGTCCACGAGGAGACGCACTGCAACAGCCTCTAGAGGTGTGCGGAGTGGAACTTGACAGCAAGCGACTCCACTCTGCACAACCACCGCAACGCCACCAGAAGGGCTGGAAGCTGGACGGTCTTTCCTAAAAACCTGATGACGTCTTAAAATGTTAAAAGAATTAGAGTGAAGATGAGTTTCTTGCAAGGCAAGAGCGATGGGTCGAAGCTCATCCATAAAATGATTGACATCATCAATATTTCTTAAAATACCGCGACAATTCCATTGCATAAAATGTAACTTTGTCATCTATTAAAAAAGTGTGTAAATATGTAAATATAAGGAGATAAAACCTAGCAAAATAAATAAAACTATGGAGAGCCAACTCGAGCTAGGTGGAAGATGTGATCACAATGCAACAGCTATCGGGGCTATCACTTGGGCGCTACTACAGGTTGCTTCTTTTTAGATTTACGAGAACCTGTCTCCCATTCCATACCATCCTGGTCGGACCCAGGAGTAGACTGACTGTTAGCATCAGTTGGTATTTCCATGTCCTGTGAAGTGTCTGGTGGATGGAGCATGACAGAGCTAGTCCGGCCTGGCACGCGTGGGGGAAAACCCCGGCCGCGACCGGATGGAGGAGTGGCGGACGAACTGGGCGAGGGGTCACCCAAGCTTGTCTTCCCACCTCCTTTCACAGGAGCTGCATGGGTACCATGCTGCTCCTTCGGTAGGGGGACCCTCTCCAGCGAGCAGGAGCGAGAAGCTCGCTCCTTCCTAGAAGGGGACCTAGGAGAGGGGACAGGCGCGGCAGCTGCCGGCCTGTCCTCGGATGGAGGGGCAGCACGCGTGCTACCACCAGGGACTGGGGGAAGCTGCTGCTGCCCCTGTCGGGGAGCTGGGGCCCTGAGGTCGGCCGCCAAGATCTCGGGAGAGACCTGGCAGGCCCTCGACTCCGAGCGCGGTGCAGGGCCCCTGCGCACCGCCTCAGCATAACTACCCTTTGACAAAAAGGAAAAACGCTTTTTTGCTTCCACGTATGTAATATTTTCTTTGACTTTCAGGGCAAGAATATCTTTTTCTTGCTGAAAGAAAGGACAGCTGCGGTATTAAGCGGGGTGTGGTACACCGCAGTTAGCGCAATGGGCCACGGCCTCGCAAATGTCGGAGACGTGGCCTTGACTTCCACACTTTGCACATGTCTCCCTTCCGCGACAGCTGCTGTGACCCGTGGCCAAAACGCTGACAACGGAAGCACCGCTGTGGGTTGGGGACATAAGGGCGGATCCGGCAATTAAGGTACCCTGCTTTGATTGTCTCTGGTAGAGTGTGTCTCTCGAAAGTCAAAATAACATGCTTAGAGGGAATTTCTTCACCATTCTTTTTAAACATTATTCGTTTGACGGCGATGACACCAGAGCCTTCGAGGCCCTCAAGAAGTTCGTCCTCACTGGTATGAAGGAAGTCATCCTCAGAGAGAACACCACGAATGGTGTTAAGTGTACGGTGAGGGCTCACCGACACTTTCAAGTCAACAATGTTGGTCATCTTAGAGAGTGCTTCACTTTGTTTTTTTGTTTCTACCTCCACAAAAAGGTCTCCACAGTGGAGCTTCTTAGCCTTATAGGAGAACCCTACAAGGTGCTCAAGAACTTTCGCTACAACAAAGGGTGAGAGCTTTGCAACTGGTTTCTGTTCATCCAGCGAATGAACGACAAAAACTTTGTAAAGGTTTCTTCCTTAGATTCTTTTTCAATGGTTTTGTGTTCAAGGCAGCGCCTTTTAAAGGCTTGCCCTGAACGGGGTTTGGAGGGGTGGGGCGCCATAGGAGGGCAAAGAGTGTTCGGTATCCGCGGTGCACCGCCCACCACCGAGCCCAACAAGGGGTTAGGTAACGCACCATAACAAGAAGGGCTTGGCTGGAGACGTTACGCTAACAGTGCTGCCGGGAAACTATACCCAAGTGTGGGTCAAGACAGAGGTCCATTGCCACCCAAGGTTAGCCCTTGCCGCCAAAGAGGGGTGAAAAAGGAGTAATATAAGTAAGAGAGAAGTAAAGGAAGCAGGAAAGGTAAAAGTGAAAGATCGGAGTGGAGAGTAGAAGAAATGGCGACTAGACGGAATCATCCTGGCCGGGCCTTACCAGGACTCCCGTCTATGAGAAGCGGGGGCCGAAGTGGTGTATTGCCTCACCCGGGGGGCCCCGAAGGGTCCAAACCTGCCCCGGGCTGGGCTCAACCACCAGGATTCCCTTTTCCCCAGACACGGGAAAGCCACGCACTGCCATACGTGGGCGGGCGAACCCGCATGGCTCGGGGTCCGTGGAGACGCCACTCTCCAAACACCTGCTTTCACAGGTGCCCCCTGCGGGGTTTACCGTGACGTATGCATGTGGTGGGAACCACGATGTGATGTCATGGGGTGGTCACAGTGTTTAAGACAGCAAGTTGTGCTATTTTGCATTAAATTCAAGGCTAGTTCTGATAATTTCTTTGCATAAGTGTGAATACATGACCGGAAAGCGTTGCACTATTGCAGAAATACTACCAGGTTTTCGTATTGCCATCTACCGAAAGAAACAAATTCCCTTTACGCTGCTAACGTACTCGTGTTGAGCCGGGTTTGATTGATAAACAGAAAATAGCTTGGACTCGCGTTTGTTGTTTATTATAGACTTCGACCACCCTTTCTAACAATGCTAAACGGATGAGGTGTACTGTCGTGCGCGAACTGGACACTGAAGAGTCGACCACCTATAAAAAATGGTCTCTAGACGTTTATGGAATATTCGATGGTGAGCTATGCCGGGGTGTGCGTCGTCCTCTAAGGTCAACCATGACAAAAACAAATATCAAACCTAGGAAATTCTATGACACTCAGCGTAAAGAATCTCTCCCATTCAATTTCTTTTAACCACCTTTAGTAAGGCGAGCTCATGTCTTTAAACCGTAGATGCTCCAAGGAGCTGTGCAGCAATTTCAGGGCTTCGCTTGTGGAGGTTCAATTGTGGAGGTTGATGCCTGACACTTCTGAAGTGAACTACAGAAAACAGATTTTGCCTGGATATCCTAGTTTTTATTCAAAATGAAAAAGATCCAGGTTTTCGCCGCCTCTCGACTCGCACATCGTCTTCCGGGTCACGTGCGCAGTGACGTCGATGGGGTAGGCGCGGGGTTTTGGTAAAGTTAGCCATGTTGAATATACCTGAGACTGGGGTAGAAAAGAACATAAAAGTCGAAGAAACAAAACGGGACAGCACGACGTCTCAAACTCAGCTACCAGGTTTATTTAGTCCTCCTCCTTATATAGTCCACAAACAGCACACCACCAACACAAAGGGGCAACTCTAACCAGTTAAACCGCCAAACCCTCCAGACAGTCACTACTAACACAGAGGGACAGCCTCCACCAGCTCGCCTGCACCCTTACTATTGTATCTTTGGTGAAGTTCTCTCTTTAGAGCCATCAATGAGCATCCAGAACTCATCCGCTCGCGACCGCGTGACCACGTGCTGGCGGGCGCCGCGCGAACAATATGGTGAAAGGAGGAAAGCCTCATCCGGGTCCGGTCATACCCGTCCGGCTCTGTCCCCCTCCCCCTCCGGCTTCTGGCGGCTGTTCGCGGTAGCAGATAGAGCGGACGGTTTTGTGGAACAGGATAGATGGCGCCACTAAAACTCCGTGAAATAAAAGTTTTGTCGATGATACCAGGTTTTTGACGCGTTTATATTTATGTCGGAACGACAAGATATATAGAAAAGTTACCTTTAATCGAGCAGGTATTTGCACAACTTGCAATCTTTCTACAAGATTCCCCGTTGACGTCACGCCGCGTGTTTCTCTTGGGCGCCGCTCGCGGCTGCAGGCCGGGGAATATTCTAATTTTTGCCTCGCTATCAAGTGGCGGAATCGCAACATTCCGAACGTTTAATGGTTCCTTTAGAATTAGTAGTTTAAATAACTAAACTATGTTAATAATCTTTTGAGTAATTGTTTTACAGGTAATCTTATAATTGCAGTATTGACCGACATTATTATCAAAACCTAGGCCAATTTAGAGATTCGGATAAAAGGTAACAAGTTTTAAAATATGCATTAATCTGAAATTATATGCAGAAAAAGCACTGCGAGACCCTGTACAGAATAAAACTAGAGGAGTGACGTTCTTGGTGTTAGAGCAGCTCGTAATTATCTTAACTGCACGCTGTCGGCGCATCTGCCAAGGAGGCAATGTTGAGAGAATAGGGAGTTCTCGAAGACCGCGTTTCCCCCTTCGCTATGCCCTCCGCACCGAAGAAGCCGCCACTGCGCCTGCGCGCCGGTGGCCTTGACCGTAGAGTTCTGGGTATTTAGCAGGTTGCCGAGAGCGTTGCGAGACGGTGAAAACTATCTACGAAAACTCCCTAATGACGACGAGGCTTAAGGGCAACATCATGTTTCTAAGCATTACTGCGAGAAGGAATTCCGGCACACTTTCAGCATATCGTTTGGGAATCGGGTGACATAACGGAGAAAACTGGCCAATCAATATCTTAAAACCCTTTACAGGTTGGCAAATTTATTCAAGTTGTCAAGTGACTAATAGCAAGCGCCTTCTATTGGGCCACTGCAATATGACTAATAAAACAATGAATTAAAAAGTTAATAAAAATGAGTTTGCATACTGATTGTGACGTTTGTTTTCTCATCTGACATCAAAGTGAACATTGAAGCTCGCCAAGCTGAGAAACAAATAGCGAATAGTGTATCAACGTAGTGGTGAACCCCATTTAAAGTGATATGTTTACGTTGGAAATTTTCGCTCAGTATTTTGGCGATCAAATTCTTGTTCGCAACGTACAAAACAAACCACGGCATCCGCTGTGAACTTTGACCTATTCCCTGAATTGCAGGAGGAGAGTCCAATGTCAGAAAGGACCCCCGTCTTTCGCTCCCTCCCGGGGGGGGGGGGGGGGGGGGGGGGAGAGGGGGGCGGGAGAGGGGAGGGGGGGCAGTGGTTAAAGGAGTCATGAAACGCTTTTTCAACTCTTTTCGTTTAGCTTTCCTCCTCAACTCATAAATCGCGCATTGTACCAAACAGTTTAAAATATATAAACGAGGCGAAAGCAACAAGGAGGTGGAAGTTAAAATGTGCCAAAACCAAACGCGGAAAGCGGAAAGTATGCACTTTTCTAGCCGAAAAAGGGGGGAGCGGGAAAGCATCGCTCCGTTTTTCGGTTTTGATATGCTTTTTGTCGGAACAAGATGGAGACAGGGGGGACAGAGGGTGCACTTGACATCGAGTCAGTCATTAGTAACATGTAACTCATGACCAACCAATGAGAATTTCTTTGTCCACTTGCTCCTTTGCGTACAATGCCATTGGTCGCCCGCACTACGATATCAAATTATCAACTGGGATTTGTTGCAGACAATCGTTTCAATGGTCTTCTTGCTGTGTGCCAAACATCAACAAAAGCAATCAAGGTTAGTTCAGGGCTCCCATGTAAAATATTTTAAATGTAAGCTACCTCCGCGGGTTCTTCGACAACATAGAAAAGCTCGACATATATGAGATCGTCAGTCTACTTAAAATTGGCCGATTGAGGGGTTTTCAAGAACGTTCAACAAGCTTCGAGTTGGAACCATGTTTATTTAACGAGGATTTTTGTTTATTATATGGCTATTATTTTGCAAGCTCTGATGTCCGCCGTGCTTGACAGTTTGTTCGCGAAAAGAGTTTTTTTCTGTGTTTCTCAATCACCTGCTGGTAGGAATTTTTCAAGTAGTTGCTGAAGGCCCCGTTATGTGTTCTGTTGTTGAGCGTCAAAATCACTTCATCTCGCCCTTTTCGGTTGTCAAAAATACAATGAGTCTTGTGGCTGTCGGAAAATAAGTTCTCTTGTCAGTTTTCGAGTAAACAAGTTCTGAGTGACAAAGCAGCAAGGCCACTGCTGTGGGCATTCGTGTGCGCTACTTGTTTATGTTTGTGTTTTAACACGACGTGTGCGATTCTTCGTGGTAGCCGCCGCTCGGTGCTCGGTGTGTTACGGATCTGTCATTCTGCACATACGTGTCCACAGCATTCAAATCTCGAGTGCAAGAACGACGGTAATCAGGAGGTCGAGTGCTCATGATTCTAACATTCTAGCCATGTACAGGTTATTTAATTTTAATTCAATCATTTTTTTTAAGATAGGGAATGAAAGTTAGCGGAGTTCTGTCTTCACCACTTTTTTATGAGGTTCAGTGGTCATTAATTGAAAGAATAATCATCACGGTAACTTGACTAAGTAACTAAGCCCCTTTAAATACAGTTTTAATCGTTGGTTCTTATAGGTAATGCTGAAATTGCCTAATTTACGGCAATAACAATTAGAGCCCAGATACATATATATAATTTGCGAGAAGGTAATTGTTTTGAGATATATTAATCGATCAAGTTTCGCCTTTATTCGCCCAATTTAAAAATTGCACCGAAAACGAGCGCACTAAGCCCTGCTTTCAATTACGCTTGGAAGAATGACGTAGTCGTATATGTCGCATCGTCACTAGCTCGCCAGCGTGTCTTTGGCGGGTGCGTCGACGACATAAGTGACGACGTGGCCTGAAGGACTACGTCACTTTTTCGAGCCTCATTGTGGGCAGGGTTTGGTGCACGTTTTTGCGCACAATTTGTAAATCGGCCACAACGCGAAAATCTATCAAAAAGTATTTTAGAGCAATATAATACATTTTAACGATATATTTTTTATTTTATTTTCCGGCTTGTACAAGTTATTGCCATCAATACTGCGATTCCTACCTTACCGCTATAATAAGTGATTAAAATTTAATTAGGAGATTCCAGCTGATAATTGTCATATAACCTTGATAGTTTTGTGCTCATATATAATCTGTCGAGCCTGATCATACGTGGTGAAGACTGCGCATGTCTAACTCGTACCCGCCCTTTTCTGAATGAATCCTGTTAATTAAATTGAAATATCCAGTATATTTAGGTTAAGCAGACCACCTTGAATAGTATAGCTAAGCACTGAGATCTACTCAACAACAACACTATACAAATATACAGGTTTTCAACTCCGTCTGTTTGTGTAGTTAATTCTTTTTCTTCAGTTCAAATGAAATACTCAGAACGAACTCAATTTAGTATTCTGAACGAGGAGCGTGTCTCATTATGCCTCGCATCTAAACACAAACCGAGACGTAATATTGTCGTCAGCGTGGAAAATTCGGCTGCTCACAGAGCTTAATTTCGAAGCCCGCGATTCGTGTTTCACCATCGAGATTTATTTTTAAGCGATAGCTGTTATGGAATCTTACCAGCTCTGGAAGTGACGTCCGTTGTCATTGTAGTATAGTAAATAGACTAGTAGTAGTTGTCGTAGCTTGGAATAAAAAGTAGGGCGCCTGTCATCGATATCGTCGAACGCTTGAAAAATTGCTAAAACTCACGCAACCCGTAAGGTTAAACAGAGCATAAGCTGAGTTTTCACGTCAGAGCCGCTAAGGTGTAATTTCGCAGAAGATGAACTAGATTAGCGGTAAAGGTGGGGGCGCGGACTATCGAGTCCGCATAGGTGTTTCGTGTTAAACCGGCCGGGTGACACACCAGACGAATATTCTATAGCGTGTTTGAACCAATGAGGGTGTATGAAAGGGGCGGTGCAACGATAATCAATTGGAATGTTTTTTTACTTTATAAGAGATTACTGGCACACCTGGGACTCAAGGATACTCGAACGCAACGCCACTGGACAGGAAACTCCTTTTTTGAGGTGTAATTTTAAGGACGAAAGCGAGCTTTTTCATTCAATCTCTCCTTTGCGGACTTGTTGACCTAACAGAGGGATCGCAGTATCCTCCAGTGGCGATATTTGAATGCGGCTCATAGACTGGTCCCGAGCATTGCGTGGGTACTCGATTTCGGCTCGTGATAATTACTAGCTCGAGAAGCATTCGGGGAGCGGCCCGTGTCCATTCTCTACAATGACGACAATAGACGAACCAGAACAATGTCTGGAACTTAGCGCGTGTTCTGTTGCTTGCCAACCCCAGCGCGTGGCTATGATCAACATTGGCGGCATATAATTGGTTCCAAATCGTGTAGCCGCTTGTTCTGGCTGCCAGCTGAGGGAGTGAATGCTGCTAGTTTTTCTTTAATTTATTTTTTGCGACTTCAATTGCGTGTGGTGAAAAGCGAATAGGTGCTTTACTGGTCATTAGCATCAGGGATATGTTCTAAGCGGTATTTGACCAAAGTACAGAAATCGTCGCATCGCCCCTTTACAAGGAAACTCAAGTGGCTCTGTATTAAAGTAAAAAGACTTAAAGCTTATTCATTTGGTCTCCACAATAATGAATTTCGAAATTACTTTTCAATTTGATGCACGGAGGCAGCCGAAAATCTTTTTTCAAAGTACCGCTGACGCCTCTACTTCCCGGAACGTTACGTAATAAACGGAGTTTTTGGGATCGCGGGTCTCGCGCATCTTCAGCTACTATAAAATTTACTCACGCGCCCTCTTGTTACTTTCAAAAAGGTAAGAAAAGCATTACAGGACGGGTGTCAGTGCGTGGGCATATACATGGCAATCTTGCCATTCCACGCGCTAGTCACACGAACGTCACAGGCTTGGCGGCCGAAATATCCTTTTATGACGCAACAACTGATCGACTGTTTTCGTGTTTTCTCGCGTTTAGTTACATCTTCGGGGAAAATAAACGTGATATTCAGATTCTGGGGATAAAAATGGTATGGAATTTACCTATAACTCGTGTTTTTTCGAGAAAAAAAACAGCTGTCTGCGTAAGAAGGGAGCGTGGTTTCGCACGTCACTTCGGTACAAATAGTCACTAGTTCTGTACGAAAAGCGCCGAATAATCAGGGGCAAGGAAGTAGACAAAACGAAGTGCACTCTCAAAGGCGGGTCTATTGAAAAAAACACACACAATTAATACTATGTTTCTAACTATTCGTTTAGAAAATAAAACTTCGTATCTTTCAGGTGCATTGACAGGACACTAACCCACTTGGTTTCTTTTTTCCTTTCTCATACAGAATGCGTCACATAATTTAAGGCAGTTTTATCTGGGTATCTCCCGAGAATAGTTATCTGTGCCGATTCTGGGTCATCTGAACAGAATGTTAAGTTGGGCTAGTTGGTTGTTCATGACTGGAAGGAAGCGCCGAAAGACAGGGACAAAAGAAGTAGGTAACGACGACACGTGGCGCACTCGCAACTGAAGGTTTATTGGAAAATACAAAGACTTAAATACTATGGCAAACCACTTCATTTCCTGCCACCCCACTCTCTCTCTAAAAATAGAATCTCCTTATCTAACAATACCACAGACGGCTCTCTGACGCACTTGTCAACGCCCCTTGTTTTGATAATGAATGCTTCGTGTACTTCCCTTGTGGTTTTATCGCTGTGTCGTCCCAGGATGGCGGTGTTAGAAAACAATGGTGCGCACGGGCATCTAGCGCAATGTACTGCCAGATGCCCTGACGGCGTCTGTTTAACAGCTGACGCATGTTCTCTTGCACGTTCATTGACGCAGCGGCCAGTTTGTCCTACGTAGGAACGCCCACATGATAATGGATGTCGTAAACGACACAGGATGAACACTCCAAAAACTTATTTTTGTGTTTTTTCGTGCATTCTTCCCTGTCCCTGTGTGGGTAGTTAATTCGCTTGCACAAAGTCGAAAGTTTGCTAGGGGCCGTGAGAACCACCGGAACGTTGAAGCGCCCCGCCACTTTTTTCAGGTTGTGGGATACGGCATGAAGGTAGGTTATGGGATACGGCATGAAGGTAGGGTAAACTTTCTCTTCAATCCATCTGCTACATCAGCAAGTGTTTTTCCCGGGAAACCCGCAGCTAATAGGCGATCAACCTGCAACAAAAAAAAACTCCTGCCCATTTCATGTTCACATGATTTCTTCAACGCTGCTTCAAGGCAGGACGTGGCGATACTTTTTTTATAAGTTTAGAATGGGCAGAGTCGTAGCGTAACACGTTTTTCTTAGACCGGGGTTCATAGGCCCAACATGTGTGATCTTGAAGAAACGTGAGCTTAAGATCTAGAAACTGTAGATGCCCCCCCCCCCCCCCCCCCCCCCCCCCGATGTTCTCTCATGGGTAAACTTCAAACCATGGGAGCAGGCCGCAAAAACACCCAACAATTCTGCTACATCATTGTCAATGCACTCTTTTGGTTGGACGACAATAACCAGGTAATCATCCAGGTATCGGAAAATTCTAAAACGGCCTTCATTTCCGAGTCTTTCAAGTATGGCTTGATCACAATGCGCTAAGAAAATGTCGCACAGTACTGGAGCTACTCTCGAACCTATACAGATGCCCTGCTTTTGAACGTACACTTCATCATTGAACGCTACGAAAGTATTTTCAAGATAGAAAGACAAAAGTTCTATAAAGCTTTCTACACTCATGCCACAGGCGGGGCGCTTCAACGTTCCGGTGGTTCTCACGGCCTCTAGTAAACTTTCGTCTTTGTGCAAGCGAATTAACTACCCACAAAGGGACAGGGAAGAATGCACGAAAAAACACAAAAATATGTTTTTGGAATGTTCATCCTGTGTCGCTTACGACATTCCATTATCATGTGGGCGTTCCTACGTAGGACAAACTGGCCGCTGCGTCAATGAACGTGCAAGAGAACATGCGTCAGCTGTCAAACAGACGCCGTCAGGGCATCTGGCAGTACATTGCGCTAGATGCCCGTGCACACCATTGTTTACTAACACCGCCAACCTGGGACGACACAGCGATAAAACCACAAGGGAAGTACACGAAGCATTCATTATCAAAACAAGGGGCGTTGACAAGTGCGTCAGCGAGCCGTCTGTGGCATTGTTAGATAAGGAGATTCTATTTTTAGAGAGAGAGTGGGGTGGCAGGAAATGAAGTGGTTTGCCTTAGTATTTAAGTCTTTGTATTTTCCAATAAACCTTCAGTTGCGAGTGCACCACGTGTCGTCGTTACCTACTTCTTTTGTCCCTGTCTTTCGGCGCTTCCTTCCAGTCATCTGAACAGTTATTTCATTGCATTGCCAGATTGTCCGGTGGAGACTGGTTTACTGACCCTTCATTTTCTTGCTAACAAGCATGACCCTGCATGTCAGGCACGTAGCATGGGGGGGGGGGGGGGGGGGGGGGTATGGACCTTCGCCCGAAATCTTCCATTTTGCGGGGCTTCCTCTCCCCCCTCCCACTCATACAGCATTTCGTCGTGGGGGTCGTGTATGAAATCCCCCTAACGTGTGAAAAATCTTACGTTGGACAAACGGGAAGATTCACGGATGACCGTTTAAGAGAGCACGCACAAAATTTAAAGACAAATAACGGGGCACATTTGTCCGCGCACTGTAGGGCATGCAAATGCAAGCCGCGCTTCGGCGTTACAAAGATTCTCCGTAGAAGCAGATTTGAAAGGGCACGCGAAGAGGCATATTTTATCAAGAGGAGGGGACCCCAGTGCGTCAGCGACAGGTCAACAGGATTGTATAATGCTGAGATTTGTTTTTTCGATAAATATATGTAAACGGGTTTACGCTCTTGTATCTCGCGCATGAGTAGCCTGGGTGACGATAAGTGTCTCAGATATATATATGTGTACTTTCATCTTTATTTCCCAATACAGTTGTGAGTAGCGCTCCTGTTCGTCATCTATCTTTTGTACGTCTTTTTTTAGCGCTTTTAACCATGGTTCAATATAGAGCTGAGCTGCATCGACACTGTCCCTGATCACTCGCATTCGACAAAAATGACCCTTCGCACAAACAACGTTTACGGGTAAAACAGCGTGAACAAGGACACCTGTGTCCTTGTTCGTGCTATTTTACCCGTAACCATGCTTCACCAACTAGCCCAAATTTCAACAGTAGTACACGAACGACGACCTTCCTTTGCCGCAACTATCTGCCGTTGCCATAGCGCTCACAGCCGATCCGTCGTCTGTAGGCACCTCTGGACTAGTGGAACCTGTCGAATCACTATTTGCGAAGAAAAGTATTCTCGTTCCATACTCCATCGTGTCGCTAGTAGAAGGCAGTGTTTGTCTTTGCCTCACCAACGCACCTACCGAGTCGCAAATATTTACCCGGAACATTCGTGTCGTTAATACGACCAGGTATAAAGAACACCAGATCGCCACTCTTCCGGATCATTTTTCCCCACCTACTTGTCCACCCGCCTCTGCACGCGATATGAGCGAATATATTACAAGGATGGTGGGCGCTAATGTATTTCCCGAGAACCAACATCGTTTAGTAACACTGCTTAAGGCTTATTCTGATTTATTTTACTTCAGCAGCCAAGTCCTTGCTCAAACATTCATTGTCCACCATCGACACTGGAGAGGCACGCCCACTGAAAAGCAGACCATAGCGAATTTCACCTACAAAGCGCAAAGTCCTCCAAAAGCACATCACCTAAATGTTAGAGACGAAAGTCATCCAGCCTTCTTTTAGCCCTTGGTCGTCACCCGTAGTCCACGTAAAAAAGTGAAAGCCGTTTACAACTTCCTGTAACGCCGAATTGGAGCGCAGCTCTTGAGGAGGAGGAGTGGAGGGTATATTCCTCCTCCTCCCTCGTGATCATGCCTGCTAGTCCTCCTCCCCTCCTGGGTCGCGTAAGAGCTGTGCTTTTACGGGACCCTTTCCCCCCCCCGAACCATACTAGACAATGAGGGGAGGAGGAGGAGGGGGAGGAGGAGGAGGGCAGGTCCGGGGGGTCACGTGACCTCGAGGGGACGGGATCACATGACCTTGGGCGGGCCGTCACGTGACTTCGGCGGGGGGAGGGGAGTCACCCCCCGGGGTCACGTGACCTTGGCGGGGGAGGAGGAGGAGGGGAGGGGTGACGCCGACGCCGACGCCAACGCCGACGCCGCACAGGCTGGAAACGGGTCATGTGCCCCTACCCCCGAGGTCACGTGACCCGCCCGGACCATACTACACAATGAGGGGAGGAGGAGAAGGAGGGGGAGGAAGAGGGGGAGGAGGGGAGGAGGAGGGGGAGGAGGAGGAGAGGGAGGGGCGCGGTTACGCCGACGCCGACGCCGACGCCGACGGCGACGGCGACGCCGACGGCGACGCCAACGGCGACGCCGACGCCGCTCAGGCTGGAAACGGGCCCCTAAGAGCTGCGCTCTAAAAGAAGGATGGGTCCTGGCGCTTCTGTGTAGACTATCGCCCTCTGAATAAAGTGACAAGGAGACATGTCTACCCGCTGCCCAGGATCGACGACACTCTAGACGCTCTCCAAGGGTCATCCTTCTTTTCATCGATGGATCTCCGGACCGGCTACTGGCAAATACCAGTCGCTGATACTGACGGACCTAAAACAGCGTTCGTCACACCTGACGGCCTCTACCAATTCAACGTAATGCCGCTTGGTCTGTGCAATTTCCCAGCGACCTTTGAAAGGATGATGGATGCATTGCTCCGCGGCCTTACCTGGAATATATGTCGTTGCTACCTCGACGACATCGTCGCTTTCTCAACCACACTTGATCAACTTTTACATTGGTTAAGACAATTTCTTGGCTGTTATTGCTCCGCGCACTTACAATTAAACTCAAAGAAATGTACGTTTCCAGCTCGACAATTGAAAATACTTGGCCATGTGGTCAGCCAATGGCGTCAGCCAATGGCGTCAGCCCAGACCCCGACAAACTCAGAGCCGCTTCTGAATTTCCTGTTCCGCAAGTTCAAAAGGACGTACGTGCTTTTTCTTGCATTATGCACATACTTCCGAAAGTTCAACCCTGGCTTTGCTCACGTCGCTGAACCTCTCAATCAACTCCTTCGCAATAACGCCGCATTCAAATGGGGCCCACTTCAACGCCAACCTTTTCAATTCCTTAAATCGGCCTCGACAAACAGTCCTATTCTTGGGCACATCACTGAAGGAGCCGAAGCCGAAATACGTACAGACGCTAGTGGACATGATATCGGTGCCTTTTTGGCTCAAAACTTTCCAAACAACCAACGTTTTATTGCCTACGCGAGTCGCACTCTTACCCAATGTGAACGAAATTACACTATAACTGAACGTGAATGCCTGACTGCTATAATTGCGCTGTCAAAATTCCGCCGCTACATTTTCGGTGTTTATTCCACATAGTGACCGACCGCCACGCGCTCTGCTGGCTCGCCAGTCTGAAAGACCCCTCAGGACGCCTTGGGCGATGGTCCCTCAAATCGCAAGGTTATAGCTTCACCATCCTCTACAAATCTGAAAAAAAAAAAGCTCGATGCCGATAGCTTGTCTCGATGCCCACTACCGCTCACCGATCCCCATCAAGATACAAGGAACTTGCTCAAGACAGCACCTTTGACACCAGTTGACATTTCCGTAGCTCAGGTATCTGATCTATGCTTAAACCCGATAAATGATTACCTTCTTGGGGTAACCCGACATGTCTCACAGAGCACAGGACGCTCAGCGCGTTTGTTCGCCCTTCACAACGGCACCCTATTCAGACAAAATTACAAACCGGAAGGACGTCCTTGGCTTCTTGTCATTCCACGAGGACTGCGAAACGCTGTTATTCGCGCTAATCATGATGATCCAACGGCCGGCCATCTCGGCTTTTCCAAAACGCACTTTCGAATCCAAACCAGCTACTTCTAGATCGGAATGTACCGTGCCATCAATAAATGCCTCCGTTCTTGTCACTAACGCCAAACCAAAAACACTCTAAAAAAAAAGGGTGTCATGGGGTACACCCATAGGGGGTGTTAGTGCTTGTCACATATACTACACCCTTAGGGGGACTACATGTGCACCCCAAATATGGGAGTACGTGTACACCCGTTGGTGTGGTGCACATGTACACCCTTTTCTACAGAAATCTCACTCGAAGGGAACACAGGTGCACCCCACTCAATAGTGTACGGCTACACCTCTTTCTACACCCAATGAGATGAAAGGGAACACAGATGCACCCCATTCGATGGTGTACCATTGCACCACTTCATACACCCGTCTCACTCAAAGGGAACACAGATGCACCCCGCTCAATAGTGTACCATTGCTCCCTTTTCTACACCTACTGCTCTGAAAGGGAACACAGGAGCACCCCGTTCAATAGTGTACTGTTACACCTCTTTCTACACTCCCTGAATTCGGAAAGAACACAGATGCACCCGATTCAAAGGTGCATGGTCACATCACTTTATGCACCCGTTTCATAGCTTCATAAACCTATTTAAGACATCAAGGAAAACAGTAAAAAATGTATGCGCCCCGGTGATTGCAAAAAGGCAGGTAAACGGACACACGGTATTGTTTTCAAATCTCATAGAAGTTTATTAGACGGCCTATTTCGTAAACAAGTACAAACTTGCAAGCAATCCGTAATCTATGAAGACGTACAAAGAAGCTGTTACACAGCTGAAATGATTACTAAGCAAACAAGAACCGGGGGTGAGTCTTAGGTAGTGCCCCTTCTACACTACACTCCATCTCCCCATCACATCATCCCTTTCAAAAAGTCGGGATTGATTTCTTGATACTATTTCTTGTATCCACCAATAAAAACAGGTGGATCATCGTAGCTATTGACTACATGACCGGCTATGCAGAAACCAAATCTGTTCATGAGGCTAATACAAGAGAAGTTGCGAACTTTTTCCTCACCTCCATACGACAACGCCACGGTGCTTCGCAGTCCATTACCATCGAGCTTGGCACGCCTTTTATTGCGAAATTTCTGAACGAGTTCCTCAGGCTCGTCAGTACGATTCATCATGTGACAAGCGCTCATCTTCCGCAGGCTAACGGCTTCACCGAGCGGCTAAATAGAACACTATCTAACATAATGTCCATGTATATTGCGGGTAACCACACCAACTGGGATCAAATCCTTCCTTACGTCACCCGCATCAAGCGTTACTCGCCCCAACCCTAACGACCCTAAAGTACCGGATGACCGGCACTATACCACCACCGTGGTTAACTGTTACGAAGACGAAGACTCGCATCTTTGGGAAATAGGGGCGAGCGAGGCATGGTTTTTCCACACGAGCTGGGAGGGATTCGGCTGTTCCGCCATTGATCGCCTCTGGTCATGCCACATCGCACCACCAAAGACGTCTGTCATAAACACCCTCACAATATATATAGCAAAAGCAGGGTACGCAGACACAGCAGCTGTAGGACGATAAAATGAAAATCTAATTTAATGGCGAAAGAAGTCGCACGTGAAAAAAAGAGTGAAGTGCCGAAAAAAGTTGTATTTCTTTACAAGAATAATCAAGGCTAGGCACAAGAACGCTAGTTACGCGGGGAAAAAAACTTGAAAAGGGACGGAGTAAAAGTCAAAATTAAACGCAAGAACTTACAAAAATGAATTGTAACCTTAAAATAGAATAACAAACTAAGAATAAAAAATTAGTAAAAATTAGAAAAAAGCCTGACATCGTCGATGCTTCGACGGTGGCACTGCCTTCTTCAGGACGGGAGCCCTCATGTCGCAGTAGGTTAGCTTTATAAACGATCTAAGGGGATGGGTTGTTGACGCGAAAGTTCGAAGGGGTTTGTAGGAAAAGGGTTAGCATGCGGAAGATGAGTCCTGGGGCTTCGTTTTTCCGACAATCTCCTTCTACAACAATGCACCGAGAACAGAACATACAACCTTCATCCCTCATCGCAACAAAAGTTAACTATTCTCCCCGTGGTTACCCTTTCCCTACAAATCCCCTTCGTACTTTCGCGTCAACAACACCCTTCCCCTAGATATTTTATCAAACTAACGTACTGCGCTATGTGGGCTCCCGTCCTGAAGAAGGCAGTGCCACTGTCGAAACGTCGACGGACGTCTAACCCCTTCCTTATTTTTATTTATTATTTTTTATCCTTAATTCTTTATTCTATTTTCCATCTAACACTTTATTTGTGTAAGTTCTTGTGTTTAGCTTTGACTTTTATTCCGTCCTTTCTCAACTTTTTTCCCCGTGTAACTAGCGGTCTTCTGCCTAGCCCTTGATTATTGCTGTAAACTAATACAACTTTTTTTAGGCACTTCACTATTTTTTCTTGTGTAATTTTTCTGACATTAAATTACATTTTTATTTTTATCATTCCACGGCTGCTCTGTCTGCGCACCCTATTTTTGTCTATATAGAAACGGAAGCACTTGTGAACCTTCGCAACTTTATACATATATATCCTTCTTCAGTGAATCTTGCTATTGACTGAAGGACCTGCCAGGCCGGAAACGTTTCAACTCGCATCGCCTCACCCCGCCGTTCGTGACGCAGCTTTTAAAGGCGATCCCACTTTTTGAAATATATATATATATATATATATATAAAGTGAAGTAGTGTCGAAACGTCGCAATAAACTTCGTATTAGAAACTCCGACGGTACGCATCTTTGACTTATATATAAATAAATATATATATATACACATATATATATATATATCGTAAAAAGGGAGATAAATGCTTTAAAACGTATTTATTGGACGACGTCCGGAGCGGGGACCGCTCTTCCTCAAGTCGTAATGTTGCAGTGAAAGCTGGAAGCCCGCCACTTTGACACGGCGGCAAAAAAAAATCATTGAGCAAAGGCGAAAAAACAACTTCTCGGAACCGACAATGGGTGGACGAAGGCCGCGGCCATAGAAGGGGCCCCGCATGCACCCCCAAACAACCTCCCGCTAGGCGCCGTTGGGGCTCGGCAGTGTCCAGAACGAAACGAGGGAATAAAACAAAATCAAGTGGGCCCAAAAGCGCGCCCGGGTGGCCGAGAAGAGCCAGCAGAGACACAGGAGCAGCTCGGGCGCGAACCGAGACGCGTGATGGTTCAAGTTACACACCCAAACACCCCTCTCCACGCCCCCCCCCCCCCCACACACACACACACCCACACACTCACGTGCAAGCATGCCCCCCCCCCCCCCCCCCCCTCTTTTCCTCTTCCATTTTCCCTATTTTTATTTTTCTCAACGCTCGCCTCCCCATCTCGCACCCGAGAGCGAAGACATTCCTCGGGGTCGTAATGATGTCCAGCGCAGGGAAAACTCTAGGCAGGGGACTCCGTCTGTTCGTTTTCCCGTCAACGGGGGGGTTCCGATGAGGTGAACCGTTCTAGATGTAAGCAGCTAAGCAGGCCGGCGCTCTCGTTAATGCCTGCGCGAAGCGTGTTAAATTTTTTAATTAGGTACGATTCCCTTTGCTCCCTTTCGCGTGCTGTACTAAATCCCGATTGAAGTATAGTTACAAATATTTTGTTTATGTGGTGTTGATCGAGACGCATATGTTTGGAGAGTGGGAGTTTGGGGAGTGTGTTAAGGTGGGACTTATGATTGTTAAATCTTTGACGGAAGGGGAGATCGGTCTGTCCAATATACTGCATGTTGCATACGCGGCAGTGCAATAGATAGACAACATTAGCTGAGTTACAGTTATAATTTCCGTTTATCCTAAAGGTGAAGTCCGAATTAGTACTTTTTGCCTCCACGGATTCCGTCATGTGGCTACACACTTTGCACCGCGGCACCCGGCATGGCCGAGATCCCAGGAACTCCTCATGTGTGGTTTTGGATCGTACTAGCATGTCTTTAAGGCTTTTTCCTCGACGGTAGACGACGCGTGGAGCCTGCGGAAAGACAGATTGGAGGCGCTGGTTTTGTGAGAGAATATTAAAGTTTTTGCGTAGGATGTTGTTGATGTTGGGGAGGTTACTTGCGTAGGTTATCACTAAATTATACTGATTATTCTCTGAGTTTCGAACGCTTGTTTTGTTGATGGCTTTCGTGCGGTCTAGTTTACTAGCCTTTTCTATAGCATTGTTTATGACGCCTGGAGGGTAATTTTGCCTAATGAGTGCTTTCGTTAGATCATCTGCGTTTTGTTTGAAGTCTTTCTCGTTGCTGCATATTCGTTCGTACCTATGCGCCTGAGAGGCAAACTATTTTTGCAGTGGCGGGGGTGGCAGCTATCGTAGTTAAGATATTGTTGCCTGTCCGTGGGTTTTCTGTAGAGTTTAGTGGAAAGTTTGTTATCCTGAATTTCGACGGTAACGTCCAAGAAACTAATTGTCCGCTGCGATACGTTGTGGGTGAACCGAATAGAGGAATGAGCCGAATTGTATTCCGAAATAAATGTGTTGAGTTCGTTCTCGGTGCCTGTCCATATCCTGAAAATATCGTCAATATACCCTTTAAAGAAATGTGGCTGAATCGGACGATCTGCGAGGAACCGACCCTCCAATTCCGCCATGAAAATGTTGGCATAATTTGGGGCCATTTTTGTGCCCATGGTGGTTCCACTAATTTGGAGGTAATGTTCACCTTCGAATTCAAAATGTCGTCGTAACAATTTTGTTAAGGACTGACAATCGAGTATTGAAGAGTATCCGCTCCAATTACCGCTGCGATGCCGTCATCGTGCGGAATGTTGGTGTACAGCGCAGTTACGTCCAATGTTACCAGAAATGATCCTGCGGGTATGGTTAGCTGGGATATATCCTGGATGAAATGGTTCGTGTCCCTCAAGAATGACGGAAACGTGGGGGGGATTTTCTTAATTATATATATATATATATATATATATATGCATGGCTCGCAATGACGTCACATCAACAGCCATTCGCACCACAATATTTGTTGTTATTTTTTAGAGCGCAGCTCTTAGGCGCCCGTTTCCGGCTTTAGCGGCGTTGGCGTAACCGCGCGGCGTATTATGGGAAACGTCCCATAACGAACCGTGGTGACGTTTCAGCACGGTGCCGAACCGTCACCCTGCCGAAACGTCACCGCGGTGCGTTATGGCATGTTTCCCATACTGCACCGCGCAGACGTTATGGCACGGTGAGATTTCGGCGCGAGGGACGGCACCGCTAGATATCCTGACTTATCCAAGTACCGCCATCGTTTGATCGTGCCGAAGGCGCTCCTATTGGATGCCGGCGACGCGTCGCCATTTCGGGCTCATGGCGCATTTCGCTTCTAAGGTCCCCTTGATTAAATTCGCGATTTCAAGTACCGCCAACCGTTGCTGTGGAAACGCGCGAGACACGTGCCATGAGCGGGCGCTCCGCCGCCATCCGCTTCCAAGGGCCGTTCATTTCAGTGCTGCGCCGCCATTTGCTTCCACGGGCCGCTCGAGACGCGGGCCTTGTGCACTGGCGCATTTGACGCTACGCTACGCTACGCTACTACTTTACTGGTCACTTTCGAGCACTCCAATCATCCGAGTCGTAGCTACCAGATCCCGGAGCGCCTCCGCATCGGAGCGAGAGAATCGGCGCGCCCAGCCGAACGCTCCTCAACTTTTCAGAGCGGCAAGCCGAGCGGATAGAGGGTGGCGTGCGCCACTAGAGGACGGCGCGAGCTGCCCTCTAGCGGAAGGTTTGCTCTTTGGATTCAAAGGGTTGAGCAGTATTCAGTGATCCATCCATCCGTAAATCCTTGAAAAATGGCAACCGTCAACGCGGACGCTAATATGGTCATCGCAAGCCAGCCGTGCCAAGCGGAAGTTCCTGCGAAACTATCAAAAAAAGAAACATTACAGCTTGAAAACTCTCGTACTTTTCTACTTACCGCTTTGTCCGAGTAGGTTCGCACTATAAAAACATAGGCCTTGACCTTGGGCACCGTACAAGGCAACGTTGGTACGAGGCAACGTTAGGTACAAGGTGCGTCAAACAACTCGGCAAACTTCGCTTCGCAAACACAGTCCTCGTCGTCGTAGTCCGAGCTGCTGGTGTTGTCGCTGTCTGCTAGCTTCGCCAGCAGCACTGGCGGTGCCACCACTAACATTAAACGTCTTCGTTTCAACGACATTTCACCTCAATTCAGGGAGCACAACACAACGGTGACGGCGTCGAGACTGACGGCTGTTTTTCGCAGCCCTCTTTTTGCGGAGTAGCTGCGTTCTCGCCGTCCGCTTCCGACACAAAAGCAAAACGGCGGAATGGCTGGAGTCACGTGACCGGTCGGCAGCCAGATCTCTCGCGCGCTCCCACATCCAAGTCAGAGCGCCTGAAACCGCTCCGATTCGGAGGCCGGCGAGAGTCGGAGCTTCGCGAGCGCTCCGAAAGAACCAGGCGAATATACTTGGAGCGCCTGGCATCGACCAGCCGAATGCACACCGGCTTTTCAGAGCGCTCCAAGAGGCCGAAAAACGGCCAGCCGAATATACCATTATATTTTCTAGAGCCACCGAGCTACTCAAACGATGTATTTTGGTCCTTTGCTGCAACAGCGAGGGGATTTCATCGAAGTGGAGTTTCGTTTGCTTCAAATCTGATGGCTTCAACAGTCGTGCCAGGTGTGCCCCTGGATCGCACTCTTGGCGCTGTTTCAGTGGCTTCATCAGCCCGTTAGCTGCGCTCTTAATTTAACCACCCCTCCTTTGACAACGCCTCACACAAGAGCTGCGGCGGAGCGCGCTCCACCCTCTCCCTCTTGCGGGCGGGAGCGCCAGGAAGAGGACTTCTCTGTGGGGTGGTGTTCCTTAAAACTATGACGCGTCGCCGCCAATAGCTACCTACACTCTGAAAAAGCCCGTGCGTCTACTTTCCCCCAAAACACTCAGATAGCCAATCACAGCAACTTACAGGGGCAGCTCAGCGAAGGACGATGCCGAAACATAGGTTTAGACCAAAAAACGCAGTACGAGTTGTGACATTAAGCGATGCAAAACGTCACGCTTGCATTGCCTAATGTCACAACCCAGACTGCGTTTTTTTGGTCTAAACATGTGTTTCGGCCTCGTCATTCGCTGAGCTGCCTCCGTAAGTTGCGGTGATTGGCTCTCCGAGTGTTGTGCGGGAAAGTAGACGCAGGAGCTTTTCATAGAGTGTAGGAGCCATTTCTCTAGAAATTTCTTGCCCATTTTTCGCGGTTACAGACGCCGGCTGCTCCGCTCCATAGAACAGTTTATGCTTCCGCAATAATTTTTTTTATTAATGTAAAACAAAAATTTTAGCGAGAAATAATGATTTTAAGCAATATATCGGATGAGGCGAAAGATAATGCGTTCTGGTTCTGGCTCACATAAGCCGGGAATCACACTGCTCATACATCGTACAAAAGACAGTCTGCGTACAGATCCGAACTCGAGTCACCGCGAGATCCGTGCTTCGAATGCCGCATGGCAGTGAGTTCCTGGAGAAACCTTAGCACGCAGCATTCTAACCACGGATATTGCGGTGATCAGTGTTTTCAGATTGTCTTTTGTATGATCTATGAACGGTTTTGATTCCGACGTTAGGACACACAAAATAGACCGATCTCATCGAGCGTCCCGCGCATGCGTGACGCCGTCATAATTGTAGCTCACAGGAGGCAGGCGACAGTACACGAAGCAGCTCGTGCCGTCTCGTGCTCCGCTCGTGCTGACTCGCAGCCTCTAGTTATCGCGCTTGCAGAAAGACTACAGTTCCCAGGATGCATGCCGGGGACGTAGCGACGCTGGCTGGTGAGATCGGTCTATTTGGGCGACTTGGTTCACGATCACGTAGGTAAGCGCCAAAGAAATACAGGGACTAGAGTAGACAGACAGGGGTGCCTCTCTCTGCCTAGTTCATTGTCCATATTGTTGTTGTTGTTGTTTTTGGGCGCTTACCTACATGATCATACAGAATAGTTCTGAAAACCTTTAATCCGAAGGTGCATCGGGCTCATGTGAATTGTTATACCCCGTTTCATTTTCAAGCAATACCAACGCATAAGAGTCAACGTTGCCTATCAAACTTCTAAAAAACGCTAAATCACGGGCATTTTACGTGTTCCTTACCGCCCAACTGAGCCAATCAAGCGCTAAGAACGCCCCATAACTGCGCGTTTTGACCTGTGCGTTTGTGTTTGCGTTGCAGCCAGCTTTTGTCTCTTATAAAAAACGAGTTAGAGGAATATTCTAGCGTATTTTTGTCCCGTGAATTTGAATATCAAAAGCATTTGACACGAGTGCACGAACAGACGCGAGAAAAACCAGAAAAGCAACCTGGCAAGTATCACGTGATACCCAGAAGTTTCAGATATTCGCGATCCTGGAGTAATTTTGATATTGATATTTTGATATAATAAATAAAATAAATAAATAAAAATAAAGAAAGATATTCGCGATCCTGGAGTAATTTTGATATTGATATTTTGATATAATAAATAAAATAAATAAATAAAAATAAAGAAAGATATTCGCGATCCTGGAGTAATTTTGATATTGATATTTTGATATAATAAATAAGATAAATAAATAAAAATAAAGAAAGATATTCGCGATCCTGGAGGCCAAGAAAAAACAATTGACTTTTTTTTATGTACAAAACCGCTTTAGATTTTTTTTTTTAATGAAACGGAGTATAGTTGTTCTATCGAAAGTGCGGAGAGAATATTCACGCCTACATTCTTAAGATGTGCTCCGCCAGCTCTTCTTGAATGCGGTACAATGCATGTGGATCGCTGATGAGTGCTACTTGACCTATACTGCAGAATTCAGCAGAGAAGGAGTAGCCTGAAGGGAATGGGAGTATCGCAGTTCAGTCATATGACTTTCGCTCACAGGTGTATATGTACGAGCAAGCAGTCACGCGCAAGAAAGAAGTCCGACGTTATGGAACATAATACCGAAGGTTCAGATGTTGCCAGATGATGGGATACACGCTTTGTTATGTGTTCCTAAATCTTTAAGATAGCGTTACGAATAAAACATAGGGATTATTCCCCTGTCCTCAGCACGAACTGTTGATAAATAAACTTATCGTACGCAATTAACAACAGTGCTGTCGGAGCGAGAGAAAACCGGCGAATGCTCGTTTTCAGCACACCGCCTAACAACTATATATATAAATCACACTTGATGGCGAAGAAACAATGTGACTGATTGGTGGCTGTGACTTTGATTGGTCTAGCCGCATTTTAATGCCATTAAAGTACGTAGTCAGTTGAAGCTGGTATGACCAATAGGAAACTAATCGTACGACTTTAACCTCAGAGACGCAGTGCGCGTTTTTTTTTTTTTCTTTCTTTTTCCGAAGCTTGTTTTGTCAAAGGCGAATTATTTATGCCCATTTCGAATTGGCATTACGTGGTCCTTTAGCTCGCTCCAACTGTCAAACTGAAAATGGAAATTAAAAAAAACAAAAAATAAGGCGAAAAACTGTTCGATCGGCAAGGCAAAGGACCTGGCTTTGGAGCAGGTGCCTGAGCCTTCTTTTTTGGCTCGCGCTCTTCGCTAAACTGAGTCGACATAAACGTCGACCGAAGCACCGAAGCCTCCGAAACCAACACCGGGAAAACGTGCCTCTCGCGTATAACAGGATGCGCAAAAAAAAAAAAAAAATCTTTCAGCCTTTCCATTTTGGTGAAGAAGGAAGAGCAGCGGAGCTGTGCTATGTGCCGCCATTTATGAACCATGGCGGACACCAGAAAACCGCCAAACAAGTTGTCTGATTGCCGTCGTTGCTCAAAGAAGGCGGCAGCTGTCCAGAAGGTTGTGTCGAAATTGATTTGTCCAGGGACACGAAACTGGGGAAACTAGCCCTAAACATCTCCGCTGTAAAAGTCAGGGGGATGGATCGCATGTGCTGCCAAAAAAAAAATTGGGTTGTGTGTGAGTTTATACAGCCTAGAACTTGGTCTGCCTCACAGGGGCGACGAGTCTCTCAGCTGTAGATGAGAAATTTAGCCAGTGCGGTACAGCCGCTAGCCTGGGGTCTTTAACGTGCACCACGCAGTAGTGATACATGACCGCACGCCGGTACGATGCTCATCCAGATCGAAACGGGCAGGGGTGGGGATTGAACCCAGGATCCCTGGGTTCTGCAACGCGACATGTGCTGCCAAGCTCTGCTGCGTGCTGATGTTCGGCGTCACCCGCCTATGGCCTTTGCTGGGCGCAGATTACATACGAATGCTGCCTGAACGTTCATCTGGAACTCCTGTCTTGCCTGCTTGAACACGAGTTCCGGCCTCATGCTGCCGCAGCACTCGCGTCCAACCTTTATCCCGCCACGCTGGCCTCAAGCAGCTGACGTAGAATCTCAGGCAATGTAAGCCTTGTTATCTAGGAGGTGTGCACCCCGTACAACGTGAAGACGGCAGGTTCTGAGTGGTGCTAAAGTGTCTAGAACGCGTGACTAGCGTGATTAACCTCCTATTCCGTCCCCGCATCGAAAGAAGTAGCGAAGTAGCAACAAATGACGTCACAAAAGGTGGAGTGTCACGCTGTTGGGTGTCGCGATCCCAGAGGTCGGGCGTAAAAGTTCTTGCAGATACGTTTTCCCCCGCTCCTGGGTTCCCATGTCAGTACGGGACCAGCTCACATGTACAGTTGCTTTAGTTCAAGTCATTATTTTTAAGACTATATATTAGTAGGGGAATTAGTAACTGAAATATGTTACCGGTTCGAGACTGATCCTGGAAGTAGTACCTGTAAGAAAAACGCGCGTTTTCAATCTAGATCTTCACATTGCCGCGACGGTGCCAACTACTTCTCAATTACTTAAGCAGTTAGCATAGCGGTGACCGTAGCGTTTTCAAACTGCGACCGGTTTTGTGACGCAAATCTTTTTAAACCCCACAGAGCAGTATAGCCATCCAACCTTCCATCTCCATCAATGCTGGTTTCATATATCGTTTCCTGTTCAGACTCCTGAAAAATGACACATCGTCGCAAGAACAGGTTTATACTTTGCATGTCAAGTTTTTTTTATACTATTTTTAGACTCCACTTACGCCGAGTACAAAGCAAGCGACCGTTAATAAGGCACGATGCATGGAAGTTACGTTCTGGGCAGGATAAAAGACGACATTTCACTTTAAAGCAGCGATAACACTCATATACACTCATAACACTTACGTACAAAAGACTTTCTGCAGAGATATTCAAAGCGTACATTCGAATGAAACAAAGATACTTCGGACATACTTGAGGCGCGCCCGCAGATAAGCATGCCATCTTTTCTTTTGTGTGATGTACGAGGGAGTGTGAGTGCCGCTTTATAATTGTCGCCACTAAAGTTCTCCTTGTGGGACCGGTTTCGTGTGTTTCTAACAATCTCGAACCGTCATCAGACGCGTAATTGCATTGACAGCTGTCTGAGAGGACGTTCAACACGTACCATCGATCACGCAGAGTCAAGACGCACTTTAGAGTTCCCTTTTCTTAACACTTTCCAGACATTCACAACTTTGAGGCGCCGACGTTCGCACGTTTCCGACTACATTTATTTCACCCGCTTGCGCGATGATAGCGCTCGGATTTCGAAGGCATGCCATTACGCTTGACGAATACTTCCGCTTTGAACACTCAGCGGAATTCACGCTGTGATGCTTCACCCTGTGAGTTTCTATGAGTGAAAGAAACATTTTCTTTTGTTTTTTTTGTGTGTTTTCTTTCTCTTGTTCGAGGTTTTTTGTGGTGTGAATGGCCGCGGCGTGCAGCAATCGCGGTTGCCTTGTCTCCATTACCGAAAGTAGAATTGATTATACTCATGACGTCGCAGTGAGCGTTTGGCCAATCGTGGAAGACCCACCAGGGAGACGCTTTTGACCGCGCACGTCGCGAATTTACGAACAAAACACGCTTCGTCAAGAAGGCAGAAAGTGAACTTTCCAACACTACGACTGCTTAAGGGGAGAAGCAAGCCTAGGGGGTACACACTCACCGGCTTGATTACTTACGTAATTTTAAGACTAACTAGAAAAAAAATCAGTTTGCTTTGAGGAGGTTGAAAACGTCCATGGTATCTAGAGGAGCTTCAACTGGCAGTCAAATTGTATAGGTAAGGGTTTTTATTTTGGTTTGAGAGTAGACGGTTTTCAAAACGCCGCTCCCGTCGGCGGCCGAAATTATTTTAGTGAGTGTCGCCAGTGCGAAATCAAAAGGAAACACAGAGCCTAGTAAGCATGAGTTGATGCTGCTCCAGTACGTCCCTGCTCGTACTGATTGAACTCTGTCCTCGACGGTGCCACTCGCCATGCTTGTGCGTTTCGTCGACACCAAAAACGATGCTAATAACTAATCGTCTGCATGGGAACTAACGGGGAAATGGGGTTTCGTAAAACCATCCCATTTCGCTGAGGCTGCAACATCACTGATGCATGGTGCCGATCGCCAAGTACGTCACGGTGCGGCAAGCACACTCTGGTATTTCTGAGCGTGTAGAACCCCCACGCGTGTACTCCACTCGGGCTATCTTACACTAAGGCAGCTGATTCCAACCAGCCTCAAAACGGGTCTCAGATCGTGTGGCAGTCCGCTGTACGTTGCTCTCACCTACAGAAGAAAAAAAAAAACACGAGACATCTTATTTATATTGATGATTGAGAACCTTGGTCATGCCGAGACGGGCAAAAAATTAAATTCCGCCGCAATAAAAATAATTAATTACGAGAGCGGCAAACCCGGCAACGGGGCCGAAAAAAAGCAAGCTCTTCTACTACTGAGTTCACTCTACAAATGCACATTTTCCCGAAGTTCTTCGTTTAGTTGAGCACGCAAGCACCTTTCTTCTTTATTTTTATACAAAACCTAAGCATGTCAAATATATACTCTGTTTCATACTTAGCGTGCAACGCTGCAAAGCTACTGGCGCGAGCGTGGGGCTTGATCTCGTTGATCATTTGCACGAGTTCTCGCGCAAACAAAACTATAGATGAAGTCCCGCGCTCGCGCCAGTAGCTTTGCAGCGTTGCACGCTAAGTATGAAACAGAGTATAGTAACATAGAAAAGTGCAGTGTGCGAACAGGACGTAATGGCAGATGGAACCGCAAACTCAGCTTTAAATTTACTCTGCGGGATAAAATATTTTTAGTTTATGTTTATAACAATTATTTTGTATTCTTTTAGATTTCTTCTATTCGCTGAGACCTCGTTTGGTAATTAAGCGCGCACGTTCCTACGAAAACAAGACGTGGAGCTTTATTGAAAAAAAAAGAACGACGAGACGGCATAAACACATGCCGAAACGGGACTGTCCCGGGCAAAAACAGGACGTCTGGTCACCCCTTATTTGGGAGATGTCACGTCATCGCACGATCAAGTAACCCGATTTTTCTTACAGTCGCAGTCTTTTTGGATCATATCAGGCGAATGCGCTGACTCTGAAGTATTTCGGATTTTTTTTTAATTCACAAAAAGCAAAGCCTAGACCAATTTATTGCTGTCTTCAAAAAAATAAATCCCAAAAAGGGAGGAAGCCTACAGAAACACAATGACTAAGTCATAACTGCGTAAATATAAAGCGATCCGAAGTTCCAGGAGGCAAAATAATGAAAGCATGTATTTTAGACAGAACGTGAATGGGCTAAATGAGCGTTAATTTGGTCGCCTTCAAGAAACAAAAAAAGACAAAAAATCTCAAATAAAATAACGCGTGTCTTTTCTATTTCTCGGTGGCTGTACATGGCACTAATCGGTGCTAAAGTGCCTAAAGTTTTTCACGGAAAATACATTATTTAGCATGCACTTTCGTTTGTTGTTTTATATTTTTTTTAACTGCGGGACTAATGATTTTTCTACTTACTCCGTTCGTCAGAACCTTCATGTAAAGACGCTGATCTCCAATATCCTTAAACAATTTGCAATGTGAGTAGTCCGACAGGAGATATAAGTTAACGTAGCGAGTCTGCGAAGGAACTGCATAAAAACAGGAAGTAATTGTCAGCTCTGTCGGTCTCGATGAAATACTATGCGGAACGAAAGTGCGTCTGCTTCTTTTGCAGGGGCTGCGGTGACGTCAGAACGATGCCTACCTCTGATTGGCTCCGATTGAGGGATAGTGGGTAGACCTCAAAGCAAGCTGCCTTGAGGTCTACCCACTATCCCTCAATCGGAGCCAATCAGAACTCGGCGTCTTTCTGACGTCATCACAACACCTGCGCAAAGAGCAGACGAACTCAAGCTTAGTGTTTTTGGTAATGTCGAGTCAGTTACTAAGACGGCCATAAAAATTATTACGGGTCAGAATTTCATTATCTTCCTATTGCATGTCGTGACTTCGAGGATGAGAGCGGCAGGGACGCATTTCAGTTGTTGTCCCACATCGAACGCGAGCTACCTCGCTTCGATAACACTCGGGTGGCTCGCGAGCTTCGACCGTGCTCGCGCAATCAATGCACGGTAGAAGGCAACCAGAGCGTGCTGGACGCCTTGCCGTTCTCATTGTGCCAGTGACTATAGTAGGACACGAGTAAATTCTTTCATTATACATAAAATAAAAGTGTCAGGAAGTCGTTTTCCCCTGTTTATTGTCCAGATTAAAGACTCGAACACAAGTGCTAAAAATTCCTGGCGAAAAACGCACGGAATTCGAAAGATGCAGACGTCGAACCTCCCAAGCCATTTTTAAGAAACGAGGTTATTTACTGCACACAAATAGCGACCATGGATTTTGTTAAAAGTATATCCTCGATTTCTGCACATTAAAAATCTACTGTGTTTCGCGTTTTTTTTTTTTTTTCTTGGCTTTTTGTTTTCAAGAAATTATGCGGAATTATTATCGGACGTTTTTTTGCAAATGGTGTTTGAGTCTTGAAGGCAGAAACACATGGTGCTAGAAACCCACGGATAAACGCTCGAAATTCTGAACACGCTTAAAATCGCTCCACGCTGTTATATGTAAAGTACGAAGTTCAAAATGTTGGATTTCGACAACAACGGAGAAGCGCTGTTGTCTGGAGGCCGCCACAAAAGGCAATGAAAATATCTGCTCCCTTAAATCGTCTTTTTTTTTTTAATTTTAGTGTAAAGCGCACAAGTGCGATTCTAACGTGTGTTTGTTTTACCTCCCAAAGATGGTGAAGAAATGTTGTGTCCTGAATTTCGTGCGGTTTTCGGTTGGTTTTTCTCCCACGTGGTCCCACCTATAGATCTTACTATTTTGTTCCTATATCCCCTCCTTCGTAAAGGTTTGTTTAGCTGCATTGTTCCACAAAGGCTGGAAATCCAATTGCCAGGCTCCTATATTATCCGCAGTACAGCAAACAGAAGCGTGTGGTTGTGATAAACGTTTTCGGCACGAACCGCCGAGAAAACTCCCAACAACTTGCTGTGCCCATAGATCATATCTGAAGAAAAAGTACTTCGGAAATAAAATTTAATTACCACTGCAACTGCTTCTCTACTACTTAATTTTAATTCAAGTTGCTACCTCCTAAACGTTTATTCATTACAATGACAGATAACTTTTATAGAGTAATGCAAACACTTTGCAAGTGCTTTACTTTTAAAGGTGTACCAGAGTGCAATGCCGTGTAGTAATATATTTCAAGTCTCAACTTTGGGGATACATTAGACGTCATTCTACATTTGTCACATGTTGTGCCTTTGTTTCCCCTCTTGATTACTCATGTAATTGTGGTGTGGGCCAGTTTTTTTTTTCAACAATATTTAAATTGTAGATTTCTGTTTATTATGGCATTTCAAATGAAATGTGGTATTCCCAGTATTCTACGCACCTAGTATTCTACGCACAGCTACTATTTATTTTGGTCAAAAAGAAATATTTTTGAGATTACACATTACAGAAATGTTTATAGCAGTAATTCAATTACTGTAAATGAATTCCTACCCAGGGAAAGTTAACTCTGCTCGGTTTATTCATGTGTTTTCTGGAGGTCCTTTTCGCTGGAGGATGCTGTTACAATACGCGTCCACATCAACTTCCGGTCAAATGAAAGGACTAACAATCCCCAACATAGCACTGCTACTTGCAACGTTCATGAAATAGCTGCTCTGCAAAAAAGATCGGATACTGATAGATTTCTTCAATATTTGTGAATACTCCCCTGAAACGAGTGGTCATCTATTATAGGTTGAATAGTAGAATAGCAGAAGAACGTTGGTAAACTTTCAACTTCGACGTTTCTCTGGCAGTTCAGCGCCCTACCAATCGTGGCATAAACATACATAAAACTTGCTATTGGGCTAATTGGTGAATGTTAGGAAGCATGGTGTAAGGCGCAAGAAACAACAAATACAAGGAAGGTCTGTGTGTGTGTCCTCTTCGTTGTGACCCTTATTTTTTTTTGCGCCTTCCACCATGCTTCCTAACGTAAACATATACTCGGGGAAGGTCTGCCAGAACGGAGCGGCCTGAGGTCTCTCGAGAGACAAGAGACGGCTCGTGCTTGTGAACACGAAACGAGCGTTTATGTTTCAAATATTACGAACACCAGACTAAACTAGGCTGAAGGGAAAAAGAAACACTATATAGTCTAATTATTTGAAGTCTCGTTCACATTCGCGGTCGTTAAGTCACGTATCTCATGAAGCCAGTGTCACAAGTAATGTACCTGAGGGGGGCTTCGTAGGTACTGGTGCTGTGTGGCCTTGACACGTCTCTAAAAAAAAAAGACATTTGAAATTAAACTTTGTGCGTCAGCAGAAAACAAAACAGCACACACAATACGAGCTCGTTTCGCCCGCGATTCACTGTAATCTGCAAAACAATATAACAGCAAGGTCAAAAATATTTGCCGTTTTTCAATTCTATTTACATTATATACTATATTTATTGCGGATACGCGATAAACACTCCCCGGTAAAAATAAATCATATTATTATTAATCATTTATCTGAAGAAAAAAAAACTACAGTTTCCAAAACGAGTGCAACTAATATAATTCTACGTTCTAAATCAAAAGCATTAGAAGCTACAAATGGGTCGACGGTCGAATTCCCATCATTAGTGGAATGTTGGAATGTTTTCAGTGTTGCCAGTAGAACCTTCAGCCTTTCGGATAAAAAGTGAAACTTCAATGCGTTCGCGAGAAAAAAAAAACTAATTCAGTTACTGTTTCTGTGTGTTTACTAGTTCAGACGAGTCAGTTTTGAGGCAAATCGGTGACAATCAAAATTACGCCGGAATTGACTGCAGTTCAACATATCGCCTGGTCGTGGCGTGGCATAGAGTCATTGAATGTTCCCACAGTACCGAAAGCTCCCAAGCTTCGTTTCAGAACCGAGTCGCGGCGCAGCAGTCGCGCTCCAACTAAAGCCCGTCTATATCCTGCAAAACGTGGCGCCATTCATTGTTGTGGAAATTCTCGAGACACGTGCCGCGTGCCACTTCTGGGAAGAACATGGCGTCTGAAATCTGGCTCCGTGCTTCGCTGTGCCGCCATGATCTTCCCAAGGGCTAAAACGTTGCACGTGCCTCGTGCATCGACGCACCTTGCGCTACTTTTGAAACATGAAGGGGCTTTAGCCCCTACCCCTCCCCTAAAGCCCCTTCATGTTTCAAAAGTAGCGAGAGGTGCGACATAGAAATTTAATGATACAAAAAAAGTTTATCATGCCTTCCTATTGTCATGCTATGGCTCTGGACCCGTTTGCTCGAAGCGCTAACCATGGCGAAAGTTACCCGCAGTACCTAGGAGAGGGATTTTGAAATCACGTGACTGGCTCGGTAGGGATGCGGGGAAAGATGGCGGTGCCCCGGTGAGTGAGCGCCGCTCGGTTTGGAACTAATATGTCGTTGTAGCTGCAATATCGGGCGCGTTAGTCAGCAACGAATAATGCAGGAGGCTTTCGCTTTGCCTTACCTCACTTAAACCGCAAAGCATGGGCAATTACATCGCCGCATTTTTTAGATAGTGTTTTGATTCTGGCCATTCCTAAGCCTAAATGAACTCGATAATTGTCGGCATGGCAATGTCTTTGGAAAGCGGATTGTTGATAGCACACAAAAGTGGACAGCGTCCCGACAGACTTTTTTCTAAATTATCCAAGCATCGCGAGGAGAACGCTGGAAGTGTAATTCTAAGGTTCACGCGCGCTGGCCTTCCTCTTATAAAAGATTTGAAGTAAAAAATCATAATAAGGCTTTAACGACTGCGCGTGCAAGGCAAAATTTGTTTAATACTTTTTGCTTTAGAACTGTTACTACTACAGACGCCAGCACGTGCGACGCGTGCAACTACAGTCGTAGCACGCAACTCGGTGCTTGGATAATTAAGAAAAAAGGTCTGTTGGGACGCCGTTAGCTTTTGTGTGCTATCAACAATCCGCTTTCCAAAGACGTTGCTATGCCGACAATTATCGCGTTCATTTAGGCTTAGGAGTGCCCAGAATCGAAACACTATCTAAAAAATGCAGTGATGTAATTGCCCATGCTTTGCGGTTTAAGTGAGGTAAGGCAAAGCGAAAGCCTCCTGCACCATTCGTTGCTGACTAACGCGCCCGATATTGCAACCACAACGACATATTAGTTCCAAACCGAGCGGCGCTCGCTCAACGGGGCACCGCCATGTTTCCCCGCCGTCCTTACTCTGCTGGTCACGTGATCTCAAAATCCCTCTCCTAGGTACTGCGGCTAACTTTAGCCGCGGCTAGTGCTTCGAGCAAACGGGCCCTGGTCAGTCTATGAACATCCTAGTGCCTCTCTATGGCGTGAGCTACAGATAAGTAGCTTACTAAAGTGATGCCGGGTAGATGTTTTCGTTAGGTGCAAGGAGGTGTCCGAGTTAAAGAGTTGTTAATTAATCGCCGAGCATCAATATGTTACATTGATATCTGGAGACATGTCCAACCTAAGGGCATATTCAATGAGGAGGTGGAAGTGTTCAGTATGCACCGGAATAATTTCCTTACTCTCTCAGTATGGGTCTCCGCGGACCCCATGAATGCTTCCCGTGAGCGTGAGTGAACAGTTTTTTCAATCCAGACGCATCCACGCTAGAAACTTCGTTACCCCCTGCAGACTCGGTGGCTTCTCACGGACCGCGTAGGGACTCCGTGTAGACCCTGTATGACTTCTCTGCATACCCCATAAACACCCTGTGTAGACCCTCTATAGCTTCCCTGCGGACCCCGTAGGTACACCCTGTAGACCTTGTATGGGTGCTTTGCAGACCCCATAAGGACCCTGTGCAGACCCTACACTCTTAACAAAAGCTGTCACAAAGCATGCTTTTGCGTAAAAACAAACGGAAAAAGCTCTTTTTTAGGATGTTTTATTAGAGATTAGTAAAAAAATGTCAAGAGCGTTATGTTTGCACAAAATTTTAGCTTATAGGGTTTTGCGGCACAATTAATACTGTTTTTATACAGCCCTGTCTCACAGGTGAATTTCGGTAACGTGTCCCGGCCTGGGTGCGTCCTCACAAAAATCTGCTCCTAAAATAACTCCGAGGGGTTCTTCGGCTTGTCCATAATTGGCGCCCTAAGAAGCTATTTTATTTATCCCCTAACTAAAGGGTTGTTCGTAAAGAAGCTATGCAGAGCACAAGTTCGTCTGGTTCTTGTTCAGGGGTTGTGGTGACATCAAAACGCCGAGCTCTGATTGGCTGCGATGGGAAGGATAGTTGGTAGACCTCAATGCTAGCTGCATTGAGATCTAGCACTGTAGTCAGCGGAGCGAACAAATATGCTACACCTCATTTATGGGAGAAAAGTCCATCGAAATACACCACTCACCTGCGTTTGGAATTCTCGGGAGAAAAACGAACAGCAGCAGCAGCGGCGGTCGAGAGCTCCATAGCGACGAAAGGTATATGCCTGGGTTCGAAAGAGTATATATACGTTCATACATTTGCGTCTGAGAACGGCCGAGTGCGTTGTGCCAACACCACTTAGAACATAAGGCCTGCGCAGCTCTCTCCCAGCCGTCATCACTAGTGAATCCGGGCAGCACCACATAGCCTGCGTCAGCATCGTCGACCGCGCGTTTCGCAAGCAACGTCTCACAGCGAGCGCGATGCTAACACGAGGCGACGCCAAGAAAGACGCGTCTACCACTTTGCGGCAGCTCTCATCGAGAGTGCGATTGCCGCTTGGGAAGGGTTGGAGAACCACAAACAATGACGTCATGAGCAGGCCTCGACTTCTATTGACGAGGAACCCGTTTGTCGTCCCCACACCTCGGTGTTCACGCAACACAAGGCCTGTGGGCATGATCGCAGGTCTTGTGGGCATGTCGACGTCATGATATTTACGTCACCTTCTTCAATAAAGCGCAGGGCACAGTGTAATGTGGCAAAGACTAACAATACACGAAGGGACGTTTATTTTTAGTGCCGGAGCCCTTCCAAAAGCATTCGTAAGAGAATGCGAGCTTTACCCAAATCCAGATTTTGTGCTGAGCTGGCCATAAGCACCGTGCATGCTGCATTGTTCATGCAGACCGGAGTGGTAACAAAAGAGCCCCTCCTTCCCCTCGGGAGACCGGAGCAAAACACGATCTCCAGCCGAACGCTGACGCGGCGTTCTGTTATATCAGTCGGGCACTGAGTCATTGTTATTTATTGTCCTCATCCGTGTAGTTTTAAAGTTTTCCGCTTGACACTCCACGCCTCTGATCTCTTCCCGAATACTCGTGTTTACCTCAAGAACCTTGTAAAAAAAAGTCCGGCTCTTGTCAAGCCGTAAACGTTTCAACCGCCGAAAGCATCGCTTCTTCCTCAGACAACCAAATGTTACAAGAACTCCTTCGCGCGTCGTGTGAACAATGAGCAGAACTTCCGTTTAGCTTTAGTTGAAAACAATATGCGGAGATGCTTCACTTTTCCCGAATTAGGTTTCTGCGCACGCGCAATGCCCACACCTGGTGTGGCCAAAGCGGGCTTTTTTGGAAACACAGTGTTGGTGTGTCTGTCCGTTGCTATACTTTGTTTCATCTCATCATCATCATCATCATTTATTATTCCTTGAAGGCCCAGGGGGCATTACACAAGGGAGTGAACACTTAAAAAACAAACAAGTAACAAAACAATTTATCTACAAAAACAGGCTGTAATCTAGTTATGGGTTAGAAAAAATAAGCTAATGGCTGCAGAAAATTTCTTAGTATCAGATAAGGTAACAATTACGTCAGGCAGTGAGTTCCAGTCGTCAATGGCCAATGGTAGAGTAGACATTTGGTGAGTGACGGTTGACGATGAAATTGGACGGAGTTTACAAGAATGGTCGAGACGAGGGAAAATGCGGTAAGGAGGTGATACCAAACTTTGTCTGAGATGACTGTTGTAATAAAAGATCCGATGAAGAAGAGAAAGACGAGACACCCTGCGGCGGTGAGAAAGAGTGTCAAGGTTAGCTGATTGGCGAAGTCCTGATATGCTTGCGTATGGGGAATAGTCGGAATAAATAAAACGGAGGGCCCTGCTTTGAACGGATTCCAGGTTGTTAGTTAGGTATGCCTGCCACGGTGACCATGTGGAAGAAGCGAATTCTAGTTTAGTTCTGACCAAGGTAGTATAAGCTAGTTGTTTTACGGGGGATGCAGCTTGTCTGAGGTTACGGCGAAGAAATCCGAGAGTGCGGTTAGCATCGGCGATGACAGTTGTTATATGAGTGGTCCATGACAGGTCAGATGTCAGATGAATTCCTAGATATTTATACGATGAACAAGCAGTTACTGGGATGCCAGAAAAGTGGTAAGAGGAGGATAGAACATGTGAATTGCGGGAAAAAGATAGCGATTTACATTTATTATAGTTTAAAGCCATTTGCCATTTATGACACCACTGAATTATAAGTTGGAGATCGTTTTGCAAGGTTAGCTGATCGTGGCATGAATGAATGGGTCTATATATGACACAGTCATCGGCGAACAAACGTACTTCAGAAGTGATGCAATGATGGAGATCATTAATGTAGATTAAAAAAAGAAGGGGGCCAAGAACGCTTCCCTGAGGGACGCCAGACGTTACTGCGCTTGTGGTAGATTTTATATTGTTAATAGAAGTGTACTGTGTGCGATTAGTAAGGAATTCAGAAATCCAACTGACTACTGAGGGGTGAAGATTAATATTTCTTAGTTTCATTAAAAGACGTTGATGAGGGACCCTGTCAAATGCTTTGGAGAAGTCAATAAAGATGGCGTCAGTTTGAACATTGGAATCGAAATTTGAGTAAACGTCAGTTAGAAATGCTGTTAGCTGAGTTTCGCATGAGTAGGACTTGCGAAATCCGTGCTGGTGCTTAAAAAGGAGGTTATGAGAGTCTAGGAAATTTATTATGTTAGAATAGAGAATGTGCTCCAAGAGTTTGCATGAAACGCTGGTGAGCGAGATGGGACGATAGTTGCTGATTAGTTTGCGATCGCCTGTTTTATGAACGGGTATGACGTTAGCAACTTTCCAGTCTGATGGTACTTCAGAGAGATTAAGAGATTGAGAGAATATGTTGCAGAGGAAAGTGGAAGAAATGTGTTTAGTGTTTATTAATACCTTAGAGTTAATTTGGTCATCTCCGGAGCTGGAGGACACCTTTAGTTGATCTATAGCCTTAAGTACTCCAGTACGGTCAATTACGATAGGATCCATGAGGGGGTGAATGGATTGGCACGAGTCGGGAATATTTAGTAAGTCCTCGTTAGTAAAGATGGAGCAGAAGAAATTGTTAATAGCAAGAGCGCCGTGTTTATCAGAAAGCGGAAGTCCGTCGTCATCTACAAATTGCAAAGGAAGTGAAAGTGCTGGATTGATTATTTTCCAAAACTTCTTTGGTTTCGTGGTTAGTATGTTGGGGAGGTCGATACTATAGAATTTGGTTTTGGCGTGATTTATTGCTGATTTATAAGCCCTAGCGCATTCGTATAGTCCAGACGCAGCCGACGCCTGATGTGACCAATCAAACAGCGTCAAAAGTGCACAGTCATGGTGTTCGTCATGTCTCTGTACGCGTTCTACCATCGCTAAACCAATCATAAACAAAGATACCCAGTGACTTGCACTTTTGAAGCAGCTTGATTGGTCCCATTAGCTCGTATACCGTCGGCTGTGTCTGGACTTAAGCTGAAAAAAGTTTAGTTGTAAGATGTGGTTGTGTTTTCTTTATAATTTTGGCTAGATCACTTTGCAAGTTAAATATAGTAACTGCCATCCGTTTTCGCCGTGGCTCTTTGAACTATAAGTCCTGCATACATAAGCGAGTAAACTGACGTCAGGGGAGAATGAAAGAGGAAAGTCACTTGTGTACACGACAAAGGGCACTGCTTCAACAACACCAAAATGAGTTGCTGCGGGAGTTGGTGAGACATGTTGACCTTAACAGCGCAAAAAAGGTAAAGAAGGAAGAGACAACAGGAAGGAGAGAGCGCTGATTCACAGCCGAGGTTTTAATGAGGAGGTAGTAAAAAAGAAGAAAAAAGTGCAGTAACATTAATAACGTAAGGAAGGAAGAGGAGGTAGAGTTGCTAAAAGTAACCTCTCTCAGAGTCATATTAAAAAAATGGCCATTTGCAATATTAACCGATTCCCAAATGAATATATCTATGTACACACCTTCTTATGTGAACTACAAAGTTGACGGTGACCCAAACGGTACTGCCATAGCCGCCTCTATACTCCCAAAGCCTGGCAGTTCGACGACGAAGCCATGGAGCGCCCGGTCGCAAATTTAGAGCGCGAAGATTTCATAGCACAGAGCATTCCTCGGGGAGCCTGTAGTCAGCGCACAGCTTTTGCAGCGACAAGGACCCAAAACATGGTTTTCAAACCCGACGAGAAAAGGAGTGGTAGCGCGAAGAGCGCGAGGAGCACGAGCGAACATTCCATCGCTTGGGACAAGTTTTTTCAGCGTCTCGCCTCAGCGGGGCGCCCGTTATATGCCCGTCCTAGAGTTCCTGTATAGACTCCCTACTGGAGCCAGAGTTGCGCGTCTGTTTTTCACGTGCCGCCGCGCCTCTATTCGCCGAGATCCGAACACGTGAGGAGCCAGATCAAGTGCCGTGCAGGAAAGTAGACGTTGCACGCGCCCCGGCGTACGTTCCCCTGCTTTCGAGCGCGCCGCGCGCCTCGAACGCGCGGCGCCGCTATTCGCCGAATTCAGTCACGTGACGAGCAGGCAGTGCAGGAAAGACGGCGCTACGGAGATGAACGCGGAACTCTGGCTCCCGTACTGCTCATTCACACTGGAAGCGGATCCGCGTTCGCAAAGCGGTTGCGAACGCGGTTGTATAAAGATCCAGTACAATTGCACGCGCACTTGATGTCATCGAATGCGCGTGCAATTGCACTGGATCGTTATACAAGCGCGTTCGCAACCGCTTTGCGAACGCTGATCCGCTTCCAGTGTGAATGAGCAGTACGGGGGCCTATACAGGAACTCTAGCCTGTTCTAAAGCCCCTTCATGTTTTAAAAGTAGCGCAAGGTGCGTCGATGCAAGAGGCACGTGCAACGTGCAGCCCAGAGCCACTAGATGAGCTACGCTTAGAGTATCGGCACTCCATACCCCGACATTGTTGTGGACGCCGCCATTTTGGCTCGTAAGCAGAGCAGACGCAACTGCCGATCGTCATGATTCAAAAGTGCGACTTCCTCAGCATTAGATTCGGTGTTACGAAGGTCATGCATTGTTGCACTGCTCTGTCGCGAGCTGTTTAAACATTTGTGGAAGGCGGAAAAGCGTTTCCTGTGATTTCAGATAAAGCTTCAGATAACTGGACTCCATGACTTTAAGACACAATATGATCAAGTGTCGTTATTCTGAAGCGTAGCTTATTTAGTGGCACTATAGTTCAGCCCTCGGAAATATCATGGCGGCACAGTGCAGCACTGAGCTAGATTTCAGACTCCATGTTCTTCCCAGAAGTGGCGCGCGGCACGTGTCTCGAGCATTTCCACAACAATGAATGGCGCCATTTTTCCCTAAATAGAGGGGCTTTAGCCCGTCCTCCTCTCATCCATTGCCTGCCGCTCTACCTTTTCACTTTCGGCGGTCGCGTCTCGTGCCGATCTGCCAGGCTCTGTCAGTATAGAGGGGGCTATGGTACTGGCTATCACAAGAAGGAAGAAAGACGACAATTATTTAGGGACTGAGATAGAAAAATTTGAGCTCTTTCGCCGTCAGAGCAATCGAAGGCGTACTTATGCAGGTTAGGCCCCGAATAGGGGCCTAGCCTACATTGTAGCCTAGCCTTTTTAAGTACGCCTTCGATTGCTCTGATGGCGAAAGAGCTCGACTTTTTTTTAAATTTTAGTTCCTAAATTATTGTCGTCTTTTTTTCTTTTTTCTTTCTTGTGATAGCCAGTTCCCTATGGGTCACTGTCAACTTTGTCGTTCATATGTAAATATTTGTACATAGATATACTTACTTGGTAATTGGTTAATAATGTAAATAGTCAATTCCTTTATAAATGACTCTTAGAGAGAGCTCAATTTTTGTAACCCTACCTCCTCTTCCTTCCTTACTTTATTAATGTTACTGCACTTGACATCTTTTTTCTCTTTCACTACCTCTTCATTAAACCACAGTTGTGAGTCAGCGTTTTTTCCTTCCTGGGGGGATCGGTGGCCCAGTGGGCTAGCGCACACCAGCTCAGAGCACGTGGAGCGGAAGATAGCGCTGTAGAACCCAGGGATCCTGGGTTCAATCCCTACCCGTTTCGATCGGGATGAGCATTGTACCGGCGGGCGGTCCTGTATCACTACTGCGTGATGCACGTTAAAGACCCCAGGCAAGTAGTCCTACTGGATAGGCTAAATATCTCATCTACAGTGGGTACCAATGTGGCCATGTTCTGGCAGACTAAACTCCTGCTGCATAAACAACTAACGACTAATTTTTTTGTTTCTTTCTTTCCTGCTGTCTCTTCTTTCCTCACCTCATTTGCGCTGTTTAACTTCAACACAACGTTCTTACGGTTACGCCGGAAGTCACATAGGCTATTCTAAAACAGCAATACAAAAAAGCTGTCAACTACAGCCATTAAAAGGCAGTGTTGGGTAAAGTACATCTAAAAATACTTGAAGTAAAGTAAAAAGTAAATGAGAGATTGTGTACTTGAGGAAAAGTAATAAGTTCACCGGGTGCAATGTACTTGAAGTGAAGTACTATAAATACAACGTTATAGTTTCAAAGTGGACTGTCCAGGTACTATTTCACACAATCTTTTATTGTGCCTTTTTATTCAGCTATAAATGTTTTTCATTGGTATTCATTGCCCCATGATAATCGGGGGTGCACAGTTATTTTCGAAAATGGCGGCGAAGATCGAATAAGTCAAGTAGTTACAGAGTTGACAACGCATAATCTTGTCACACAAATTTAACGAGACAAAATTTGGGGAACGTACTTTGAAGTCGGGAGTTGTCCTTTCATTGGAAAGTACCAGAAAAAAATACCTTAAAGGCCGACGAACAGTTTTGAGATTCTGCAAGGCAGAAGATCCTTCTCACCATGGGGAAGGAGGAAACAGGCAACGGCGGACAGGGTAGAAGGGGGGAGAGGAGGAATCGAGGGAAAAGGGGAAAGCGCGAACTGGTCGTCGGTTTTTAAATAAAGTGAAGGTACATACCCAGAGAAGGTAGTACTTCAAGTATTCTAAATCTGTTTTACGCTTCAAGTGGTTCAGGCTAACGACACTCCAGTCATCTTGATGGCTAAAACCGTGGTTGCCATATGTCTAAAACCATAATCTGAAATCGAAGGAACGGGTTTTCGGTCCTCCAGAGGCATTAAAGGGATGCTGAACCAAAATCTGGATTCCCCAAAACACGCGGCAAAAGCGTGCAACGGGACTCAAACACCAAAACATCACTGATCCAGCGATATCTCGAACGGATGACCGTATTTTTTCAAAAAAAGAGGCGCATTCGGCACGGATGTTGACGTCATGTTTCTCCGAGAAGGAGAGGGAACGGCCTCGCGTCTTCTCCGCCTCGCGGCCTTGAGGGGGCAAAGCGAAGAGAGGAGGAAACTAGGTATCTTGTCGGTCACGCGCCTGGTCGGCCTGGTTCAATCTCAACTTCTTTTTCCACAAATACGGTCGTCCATTTGAAATATCGCCTTACTAGTAGTGTTGGAGGGATTGTAGCGTCCCGCCTACATCTCCAGGATTTTTTTTTAATCCAAATTTCGGTTCACCATTCCTTTAAAGGGATGCGAACCAAAATTTGGATTTCGCAAATTAAGAAGCGCTAAACGGGATGCTACGAACTCCAAAACATCACTCATACTCCTATATCTCAAACGGATAGCAGTGTTTCTGGAAAAGAAAGGGCGCAGTTAAGCGAGGAATGTGACGTCACAATTCTCTTTGAACAGTTGAGAATGAGGGGAAGCGGTCTCGCTTCTCTCCTCCTCGCTTCCGTTCACCTGCTCGGGGGGACGAAGCGAGAAGGAGAAGGAATGAGAATCGCGACCTCGCATGTCTTTTTGGTCTCGGCGGCCGTGTTCAATCGCGCACTTCTTTTCCAATAATATGGTCATTTGTTAAAGATATCGCTCTATAAGCGATTTTTTTTACCGGTTTTGTGGCGCCCCGCCTACCGCTCCAGCCTTGTTTTGTGAGCTCCAAATTTCGGTTCAGCATCCCTTTTATACACCCTTTCGAAAGACGGCCCTCTGTTGGCAGCTACGGAATTCCTGCACAATGGCGGGCTAAAACCACAACCTCACAGCTCACTTTAGGAATTAGGTTGGATTTCAAGGCAAAAACGTAACCCAAAAAAAATGTTATGAGTGCAGTGACGTTGCACTTTCATCGCTGTTTGATGGGTTTATCGGCTCCTAGCATTGGCTGCGCTTCGACATTCGCTATCTTATTGAAAGACTTGCACGTTGCACGATGTCAGTTGCTCCGCCATTCTACGGTGCTTTCTAACTTCTAATAATCGGCACGTGACTTTAGAAAGGCGTCTATACCAGGGTGGAGAATAGAGCCGATTTTATTATTCCATTCAAAAATTGTATGTTCACCAACCCGCTTTTTGTTCTTTGTAGAATAAGAAATCAAGATTATTTAAAGGGACCATGAAATGATTTTAAAATCGTGTTTCATCCACCGCACGTCGTTAAAAGGTGTGAAAAGAAACACAAAAATGGGGAGCCCAAAAAAATTATTTGCTATAGAACTTTTAAAAGAAAACTGGACTCTTTTGCGCCTTCTTTCCTTCGCCTTTTCACTACGATGCATCCGCGGAAACGGAGCACGTCAGCAGAATCCACGTCGCCTATTGGGTAAGAGCCTACCCCAGCAGCACCGCGATCGTAAACAATAAATAGCCGGCGAATGTTTCCTAAAAATTTTGTTAAATAATATTCAGATCCACATTTTGTAGCATAATTGAAGATGTGTGGCGAAAATTGACAAATTTGATAATGCTGAGAGCCAAGCGCCATCTATCGTGTGGTAAACGAAGCAACCACTGCGCGTGCGCAGTAGGGCAGGGCCGACAGTTACTTGGGTGGCGGCGACGGACGAACGTTTATTTTCTTTGTTTTCCTTCCTCTCAAAACTCTGACTGACTGAACGTTTATTTTTCTACGTGTTCTTCTCGCGCCTGCCGACTTCAAGCAGCAAGAAAACAGTACTTAAAACAGACCACGACGAACACGAACGCTGAACCCACCGACTCCGACGAAGCGAGCTGCTCAGAATATAGGCCTAGCAGGCATTCCGACTCGGCGCTGCGTTGCTTCGTCGCAAGACCGTCTGCCTACGACCGGATGGAATATGCCCACGCGACCCTTGTGGACCCTTCCCGTTTTATAGACGCTTTGCAGCAGCTGTGCATGGACGCCGCCATAACTGACCTTCAGTTTTTGTTTCCTCCTATTCCGTTTATTTCACTTTATCATTACCATAGCAGGTCAGGTTATTGCCATATTAGATTCAACTGTGTCCTTTTCTAAACCATCGGCCTTTGTAGAGGATCTTCAACTGCCGTTTCAGTTGCTCGGCATCTCGGTAAGACAAGAGAAGGTCAGCAATGGCGGCTGTGATTTGGCGCGTGTGTAAAGCGTCTATAGTTTGATCCCTGACCTCAATTTTAGATTAAGAGGTGAGGTCAATCTCTTCCCCTTGTTTTCCGAGGCAGTGTTGACGAACACTCGTCGAAAAGGGACTCTCGTCGATTCTATCTTCTTGTTTTGTGTGATATAGAGCTGATATAAACGCCGTATGGATTACCTTCGTAACACGGTATGTACACTTTGTTATTGGTATGCCATTTTTATTCTGACAGACTCCACGTCACTGTCGAGCTATAACAGTTCGTGGGAGGTATACGTGCAACCCCGGTCCAACCTTTCTTTGCCGAGTGTCGCGTCAGTATCGAGTTGCAGTCGTAAAAGAACGGTCCCGAAGCGCTTATTAACAGCGCGAATACAGCACTTCCATCAAGCGCGCGCGTCCGCTCCGAGTGTGAACAGGTATTTACGTGGCTATTGCTGACACTCGTAGTTCCAACGTATCTTTTTTAACGTCGGCTCGCTCCTGCATCTCCGAGACCGCGAAAAACGCCACGGCAATTTGTTTCCATCTACGTCGCTTTGCAGACGACTGACACGGGGCGGCCTTTTTGCCAACAATGACAGTTGGGTTGACTTCTGGAGTCTTCACCGGAAGACTCGCTGCACTTCCCAACAGGCATACCGGCGTATGGGACTAGTCCCATGCTATCGCTGTAGCGCTACATATTTCATTGAATTTCGCTCAGCTGCGATGCGGCGATGAGAGGCGCCGATTCAGAAAATACGTCGGTGACATCAGCGCAGTAAAACCAACCGGCGCACCCCAACTCGTTGCCGCTAACGCTCCCATTCTCCTACTGCCGAGAGAACTTCCGGTTCCAGAAACAGCCTACGTCACGGCTTGTTTTGCGGTCAGTTGGAGAGAACGAAAAAGTCGATATTTCAATAATTTTTTGTGTAGAAGTTAATAAACCGAGACGAAAACGGATGCCTGTTCGGCATTCAGTGAACATTGACGGTTTAATGTAAAAGTTATCTGGAAAAAGTAAAAAGGTCATTTCATGGTCCCTTTAAGTTGTCATTTTTATCAGATCAGTTTTAATACCAAGTTTTGATCCAAACCTTTCCCTAAAAATAATTTAAAAATATATATATATAGTTTTATTTATTATTGCTCTATTATTTTATGCTTTCTGTGCGCATTTGTTTTCTGTTTCGGGAGAATCGGTGGCCGAGGGTGTTCGCGGACCGCAGCAAGCGCGTGGAGCGAGAGCTCGCACTGCAGAACAAAGGGCCTGTTCCTGGGTTCCAAACCCTCCGCTGCCCGTTTTGATCTGGATGAGCATCGTACCGGCGTGCAGTCGTGTATCCCTACTGGGTCCCCCAGTCTGGCGGTTGTACCGCAAGGGCTAAATTTCTCATCTACAGCTGAGGCAGAAAGTCGCCCACTGAGGCAGACTAACATCCGGATTTATAAACGTACAGTAGCACAATTATTACTTATTTTGCATTTAAATCAAAATCCCATGAAGGTAGACTGACCCCCCATTCACACTGGAAGCGGATCCGCGTTCGCGAAGCGGTTGCGAAAGCGGTTGTACAAAGATCCAGTGCAATTGCACGCGCATTTGATGTCATCGTGTGCGCGTGCAATTGTACTGAATCCTTATACAACCGCGTTCGCAACCGCTTTGCGAACGCGGATCCGCTTCCAGTGTGAATGAGCCCTTAGGTGAGGCTCAACACGAGTAGAACGCAGTGCTCTTCCGAGCAAATTAAAGCGTTAATTAGCTTTTCTTTTTTTACCTTACACTAAGTTCATCTTTCGCCAGTTACGTAACGTCAAAACGCGAAATGAAAGCCGAATAAAGCTTCTTTCTAATTAGCTAAAAGACCGAGCTGTATTTTTTAGTATGGCTGGGTACGGCAGAGAGGAAATAATCGAATGTTTGCAGATGATTTTGATTCATTATATATATATATATATATATATATATATATATATATATATATATATATATATATATATATATATATATATATATATATATGGGTGGTTTCATCTCAAATCGTGCAGGCAAAAGGGGTCGAATTTTTAATTTCGATGAAAAAAATATATGTTATGGCGCCGTTTCTAAAACCGCAGTCGACACAAACCGCAAGTTCGTCGGATTTTTTGTTCTCGACTTATGAATTTTTAAAGATTCCGCGGCGAAAAGCAGTGTTTTTCACACCCGTCGTGGGTCGGATGTTTCGCTTGATCACCCGCCATGGATTTTTAGTCCACATTATATTATCTTTTTTTAAATACTCTGTGGACACATTTAAAAGGCTCCAATACCATAAAATAATTTTAGGCCTTTTGCTTTTTTTCTGTAAAAATGTCAAAAACGCCTTCTCGGTCAATTGTTGACGAACTTTGACAATTAATTACTGGCGATCTACTTGGGTTACACCGATATTTTTTATGTCCATGGAGAGCCCAAAACACTGTCTTTATATTTATTATAAAATGCCTTGGTTGTATAAATTATCCTTTGCGGTACGTTTGCGTTAATATTATGCAAAAAACAAAAAGTACCATTTTTGAAATTGATTTTCTCAAAAAATCCATTTTTTATTTTTTTTATTTTTTGTTGAAATGTAGATATGATAGTTGTCTACACGAAAATCAAGCCTAGAAAGTGTATATTTTGTTTGCATGTTTTATATTTAGGCCTCAATATCGGAAAAAGACGTCTTTGGTTTGCAAGACCTAAGTCAGACATAGCGACCCATGCGTCTCTATGAATTGTGAAAAAGTTTTCTTGAATTTTCTTCTGCATTTTGTAATCAATTATATACGGATTTTGTGGTATTGAATATTTATATATGTTTTGATAAGAGCGGGAACCATGAGATACGTATCTAACCAAATCAGCAGGCCTAGTAGACTTTCAATAACCAAAAGGCACAGACGTTGTATTGTTTCGATTTATAAACCTTTCAAAATAAACTAGCACGACTAGCTATTAGCTGTCATATTACTAAGACAGAGAAAGTCACCACATCGTCGATATATTATATACAATTCTGTACGAAACCAAACACTGGTGCTTGTTCACCGCACATCGCACAGGTCACCAGGGAATGTCCTTTCACTTCCGTTATACACAAAAGTGGTCACACAGAAACATTCCGAAACACACAGAGAGTGTGTCACGGAGAGGGGTAGGAAATAAAAATAAATAAATAGGAATTAAATTGCCCAACTCCGATCTTAACAAAAATTGCGTTAAAAAAAAAGTATTTAGGTACGAGCGGTGGCAAGGCGATAGGTCCACGCCTGGTGGAAAGTCAGACAAAGAAGTCGACGGCACGTAAAGGTAAAACAAACAAAAAAATCAATAATTTAATAAAGACGGGAAAACTCAGCCGCACATGGCAAGAACAAAAACCAACTCCCCCGGGCATTCCCTAAACGGGACGCAACCAAATGCATGCGACCACGCTCTCTACATCACCGCCAGGCCGCTACGCCATGACGAAATAAACACAACAACTGAACAGTGCTAACAAACAGTTAGTAAGAAAACATTGAAAAAAAACAAAAACAAGCAAAAAACGTTCAGAAAAAACCGCACCCGAGAAACAAAGTTCAGCGGGGCGAAGAAACACACACGAGTCGGTCCCACGACATTGAAGTCTGGCAGGATGACGGCGTCCAGATGATGCTCGAATCTGTTCCTCCCTCTATTACGCACATCGACGACGGCTGTGCGGAACAGTGGCTGTACGAAAGAAAGTGAAGAATAGATTCGAGCAGGCGATGCGCGAGAAGGTAACCGAGACTATGCTTCAAGCTTCATATCGGGAGAGGAGCTTTTGAGGTATAGTTTCTGCAGTTACTCAAACTTTCTCTTTCCTCTTCCCTTTTTCAAAAGAACACGTCAGCCGGCGCTAACGTTTCATCTCGGGAGAAGCCCACTCTTCACAAACGGCTATAGTTGACAAGGAGGCTGACTTCGACCCAACTAGTCTCCGGGCAGAATACAAACACAAGTATATTTACCAACACGCTCGTTTTAATGTCAGTCTCCGGGCTTTGCTGTTTCGAAAAGAGATAACCCTTTATAAGGACAGAACGAGTGGGTTGGTGGGGATAATTAAACTTAAACACTTCCTTCTCGTTTTCTTCCTCAAGTTTAATAGATAACCCTTCGGTGCTATCGGATCTTCCCGGAGAGAGAGAGAGAGCACGGCCGTTTCAAGGTAAGGATAGGGCGCTCGAAGCTACAGGCGGTATCGTTTCACGCATGCACGGATGGCTGGTTTCAAATTTCCCCACATCTCTAACGAAACCGGCCCATCTTCGTGTGTGCGTCTGCGGGATTTTTGTCCCGCGCCGCCGGTTTTAGCGCGCACGCGGCGTTGTTTTGGCTGCCAGAACAGTTGATGACCGTCGACATTGAATGGCCGTGGTGTCCTCATTCTTTCAGGCAACGATTCCTTTGCTTTCCCTTGTGCAATGCTCTGACTGACTCCTCCTGGGTGGCTGTCACTGATCGCCGCGTCAACGACAGAATCGTACCATTTCACTCATCGTGACACAGGGTGCGCTGCTCGCTTTACTGTCACGGGCCGTCCCATCTAACACAACGAGCGCGAAAGGTCGTGGTCATCTGCTGGCTCCGAAAGGGCGGGACGTTCATGCAGGCCAATGAGGGCCCCAAATCAATAAGACGTCTGCCGACTCCTACACGTTAAAAATTTACGACACCTGCTGGTCTGTTAAGAAGTGTTGCTTTCTCCCTTTGGAACTCCTCCGATGTAGCTTGCCGCCTATAATAAAATTTAAATAATCAATAAATATATCAGGGTGGAAATACTGTATTTCATTTTTATGTGGGAACGTTGAAAAAAAGAAAAAAAAACTATTTCCAAGCTTGTGAAGACGCGCAATTCGCAAGTCCATTTCGAGCCGTAAAAACACGTTTTTGTACGATATTGATGCTTAAATGTAGAACATACAAACAAAATATACAAGGCTTGATTTTCGGGTAGACAACTATCATATCTACATTTGAACAAAAAATAAAAAAAATAAAAAATGGGTTTTTTGAGAAAATCAATTTCAAAATTGGTACTTTTTGGTTTTTGCATAATATTAACGTAAACGTACCGCAAAGGATATTTCATAGAGCCAAGGCATTTTATAATAAATATAAAGAGCGTGTTCTGGGCTCTCTATGGACATAAAAAATATCGGTGTAACCCAAGTAGATCGCCAGTAATTAATTGTCAAAGTTCGTCAACAATTGACCGAGGAGGCGTTTTTGACATTTTTACAGAAAAAAAAGCAAAAGGCCTAAAATATTTCATGGTATTGGAGCTTTTTAAATGTGTCCACAGAGTGCTTCAAGAAAGATAATATAATGTGGACTGAAAATCCATGGCGGGAGATCAAGCGAAACATCCGACCCACGACGGGTGTGAAAAACACTGCTTTTCGCCGCGGCCTCTTTAGAAATTCACAAGTCGAGAACAAAAAATCCGACGAACTTGTGGTTTTTGCCGACTGCGGTTTTAGAAACGGCGCCATAACATATATTTTTTTCATCGAAATTAAAAATTCGAACCTTTTTGCCTGCACGATTTGAGATGAAACCACCCATATATATATATATATATATATATATATATATATATATATATATATATATATATATATATATATATATATATATATTGTTACTTAGAAAAAAAGAAAGAGCGCGTCGTGTTTGTTTCCCAGACTTGTGGAATATGGAGACGTCGTATCCTTGGAGTTTTAGTAGTGCCCATTGACCCAGACGTCCAAGAAAGGATCTTTGAAGTTTGATAACCAGCACGGAACGTGGTGGTCAGTAACCACTTTCAACGGACGCCCAAATATGTAAGGTCTAAACTTGCTGACTGCCCAAATTACGGCCAGGCATTCTTTTTCAGTGATGGTGTAATTCATCTCTGTGTTGGACAAAGTTCGGCTGGCACATGCGACAACATGTTCTCGAGCGTCTTGCTTCTGCATCAGTAGAGCACCAAGTCCATAACCGCAAGCATCGCTGTGAATTTCGATATCACGGTTAGAATTTGGCTCGGTAATCTGGAATTCATTATCTCTTGGTCAGGCAACAGAAAGCAGCTGATAAGAATTGTGTATGACCGCTATATTGGAAGGAGGTCTTTTTATCATTATGAATTGCTACTTCACCGGTTTGCACTATATAAACTTGCCGTGAGGAGGCGGTTCAGAGGTTTTGTTTTTCCTCATTAACTTGTTCATGGTCACGCCAGGTAAATGGATTTACTACGATCCATCGACTCCCATGTTCCAGCCGGAATGTAATAATGTTTTATCCATCTTGCATGTCCCCTGTATCCCCTTTGTCACGGACTCGATTGGCCTTCAATAAGGAACATCACCTGGATATTTTCATGTGTCTTCGGGAAGTTACCTTGCTTGTTCGTAAATGGATGTCTTTCGCCTAGATATCTTAATGAGATTTTTTGTGGTATTTGTATTTAGTAGGTGTTTTTAGTATTTTATAGCACCACAGTGGAGATTAAAAAGTTATTTGTGGGCACAAAAGATAAAGAAATATTAATATTAGTAGTAGTAGTAGTAAGAGCAGTGTAAAAATGTGCGAAGACTGGCTTGGTTGTCAGTGTGGTCTTCAGGGTTGCGAATGCACCCTCTTGATCTTGAGACCATACGAACGGTCGATATTTTTTAGGAGATAGTTTAAAGGAGCAGAAATGGTCGCAACTTCACCAATAAATCGTCGAAAATATGAACAGAGTCCAAGGGATGAACGGAGTGCCTTAACTGTTCCGGGGCGTGGAAAGTCGTTAACATCGCGGAGTTTCTCTGGTCTGGCGATATTCCGTGACGGCTGACGACATGTCCAAGAATTTCGATTTCTCGTGTACCAAAAAGACACTTTTTTAGAGTGGAGTTGAAGGCCGGCGTTTTGGAAGCATTCTAAAACAGTTGTCAATCAAGATAGATGTTCGGAAAAAGTAGACGAAAAGAAGACAACGTCATCCAGCTGACACAGACAGGTTGTCCATCGCAACCTGCGAAGTAGCGAATCCATCATTCGTTCGAAAGTCAAGCCCTGGTGACGCCTCAACGTCACCAGGGCTTGGCTACCAAGTTCCTCCACCGCTACGTCGGCCCTTACGTAGTCGTGCGCAAACTGTCCGACCTTTCATACAACGTGCAGCTAGAGCAAGACACCACTGACCAACGCCGAGCAACCTCCGATGTAGCCCGCGTCGCCCGCATGAAGCCCTACACCCCCAGACCCACCACCGGTAATAAGAAAAAAAAGACAAACAAACAAACAAAAAAACGTGCTTATTGCGGCCGGGACGACCGCGGAAAAAAAAAAAGGGGGGGGGGGGGGGGGGGTGATGTTACCTAGAAAAAGAGAAAGAGCGCGCCAGAAACATGGCTGGGACTCGCGACTGCTCAAGCTGAGCCCGGCAGTTCGAAATAAAAGCCGACCGCTAGAGACTGACTCCTGGACTACTCCTTCAACAACACCGTAACAATATTTAGATATATATAATTTCACAAAGTCGAAGCTTAAGCTTCCGTACGAGTAAGTGGCGTTAAAACGTGATTTGTCTTTCTCTTACCTGGATTTTCTCGTACCAGCATAGCTGCGTAGTGTAGGGATGTTTTCGGATTGAACGCGGTGCTTCTATGCTCTCCCGCTATTTAAGCGTGGCTACGGGCACATCCTGGGCAGCACATAGTTTGTGCCCTTTCCCTTAGTGCTATGCGTTATCAATAAAAACAGAGACGCCCTTCTCAGTAGGAATCTTAAGGCCTTAAGGTGAGCGCCCCCTTGAAGTTGGTATCCAGTTTAAATGTCAACAAAAACAGGAAATACTACGCTCCTGTCAAGAATGAAGGTACCTGGACCGCGTCACCTTTATGTCTAGATGCCTCAAACTACTGCGGTTACTCAGAAGTTAACCCCAAAAGCTGAAAAGGGCAATCCAGAAATTATTGCACTTTCAGTGGATACAGCTAAGAAACATTTTTTTAAGATTTATAACCTATGAGATATATGTTTGAAGCAATCGTCGCAGTGTTATCCTACGTTTTGTGTACTTTGGGGCCATGTTCGCACTGTAGGTTGCCCGTTCACTCGGAGTTTAAAATAATCAGTTGCGGCGTAATTAATTGTTCCACAAGTAAAAGTTGGCGACAATGGAGCTGCGGCCAGCAGTATCGGTTTTTATAGAATCCCGGGAATAATTATGAACCAGGAGAAGGCGACGCTCGAGCAATCTGTTCTCCGGCGTTATGAATGACTCCCGACGGATACGCCCGCAGAACCTCGAGCAGGCCGGTAAAGACGGGAGTAGAACACGGCAAATCATGGGAACTAATATCTCCGGCCCCGAGAGAAATAACGAGAAAGAAAGCGACAAAAGAACAGAGAAAGAAAGCAGACGAAGGGAGGCGTATTCGTTGTGCCGCGACAAGTTGAATTTGCTGGAGCACTTGTCAACTTTATTTCATTTGTCATTGCACGATTCTCGTGTTTTTGTAGAAAGTAAGAGAGAAAATAACAAGGTACAGACCTTACAGGTGATGCTTTGTTGCTTCTTAGTGCATATAAAGTCGTCGGCAACGATATAACGCCGATGTCCGCTTCTATGCCCCGCCGTTTTGAGGCGAGCAAATGCATGTGACCTTTCGCTCTAGATTATTATATTAACTTTATATTCTCGACCGAAAAGCTTCGTACCACCACTAAGGGTTTGTAGATTGCACTTCGCGCCATGTGAGGAACCTCTTTGCGATTGACTAAGATCATAACATATTCTGAAATGTGGTTATACAAAGACGGCTCTACGCCTCTACGGCACTACTGCTGCCGCAGTAAGACGCCGACTGCCTCTAACCTGGCGGCAAGGCACTGATAGCAGGCGACAATATTGATTTCCTTTCGAGTCTAACCGGAAGTGACGTCAGGTGCAAGAAGTCCTTGGTTCTTCCAGAACTTTGCAATAAACAGATTGATTGATTGATTGATTAATGGATGGATGGATGGATTGAACTAAGATATTGAGGTGGGCTAGTTGGATATGCATGATGTAAAAATTAAATAGCGCAAAGGTTAGACAAAGGACAAAGGACAGGACATGTAGACAGGACAAGCGCTAACTCACAACTGGCGTTTTAATAGAAAAGAAGAGAAGGAAGCAGCATAGAAATACGCCGAAAAAGGAAGAAAAAAAGGAAGAAGAAGGTTTATAATAAAAGGAAAAAGTGAAAGGTATATACAAGAATGAATAAAAGAAAAGAGAAGAAAATGAGAGAAAGGGGAGCTGCGTAACTAAATTAATTCCTGGGAATATATTGAAATTAAGAAAAGGCTGTAGCTTAAAGAAAGAAGAAGTTGAGAAGACTAGAAGTTCCCGCTGAATCAACCTCAAGTTGGCCACCGAAGGTAAGTTAATTCTTTTTTCAGTTAAAGCCACTGAAGGTGCACTTACACAGGCGTCTTCCTTGTCTTTGATGGTTAAGGCCTCGTAGATTTCTCTTGAAGTTTTATCGCGGAACCGTCGTAGGATTTTCGTTTTTGTCAGGATCGGTAGGCATTTACAGTCTCTAACATGTACTGCGAGATGTCCCGCTGGAGTTGAATTGAGTGAGGAGGCGTGTTCCCGCAACCTGGTGTTGACGCAGCGGCCTGTCTGCCCGACGTATATCTTGCCACAAGTGAACGGTATTTCATAAATTACCTGGCTTTGGCAAGGTACATATAATTGCTTGTGTTTGACGGTGCACGGTACTTCTCGATCTTGCGGATTATTTATCTTTGGACATAGCTTCTTGAGCTTGTTAGGTGCTGAAAATATGACAGGGATGCTATATCTAGACGCCACCTTTTTCAGGTTATGCGACACCTGGTGGATATAGGGTATCACTGCAGGACGCTGTCTTGGGGGTTTTGTATTTTCCTTTCCCTTTCGAGGGCGGATCATTCTTTCAACTGCCTCACACAAGATGGTATTTGAATAGCCAGAAGTCGCAAGCCGTTGTAATTGCTCTTCAAAGCTCTTTCCCGCCTTGTGTTCGCACGATTTCTTGAGGGCCGCGTTGAGACAGTTGTTGATGATTCCCGTCTTTATGAGCTTTGAATGCGAAGACTCATATTGAAGTAATCTTTTCTTCGACCTTGGTTTATACATCCAACACGAGTGGTATTCTTGGAATTTTAGTTGTAGATCGAGAAATTGTAGGGAGAAGTCTGTAGGTAGCTCGTAGGTAAACTTTAGCCCTTGAGAATTTTGCGTAAAGATTGCTCGGATGTTGTTGATTTGCGTCTCCTCTTTTTCACCTGGTTTTTTGCTTAGAAGCACAAGATAGTCGTCAACGTACCTGTATACTTTTGGTACCTGGTCGTTGGTTATTTGCTGAGCGATGGCTCGATCGCACTGAGACAAGAAGATGTCGCATAGCACCGGAGCTACGCAGGAACCGATGCAGATTCCCTTCTTTTGCAGGTAGTGATTGTTGTCAAAAGTGACGACTGTGGATGCAAGGTAGTATGTCAGCAGTTCCATGAATGAATCCAGATATAAGCCAGAGTTGTTTTGGAAAGAAACTGTACCATTGTGCTCAATACAATCTCTAACGGCTTCGAACAGACGGTCATGAGGTATGGAATAGAACAAATCTTCCACGTCAAGGGAGACACCGTATCTTACTTGTTGGTTGTTATTTTTTAGAAAATGTATAATTTCTTCTGAATTATGAATCAAAAAAGGATCTTCAAGTCGAAGAGCAGATAAGTTATTGAAAATGAACCGTGAGATTGCTCCTTGCCATGAACCTCTTTCTGTGACAACGACTCGGAATGGACATTCTATTTTGTGCGTCTTTGCCGTGAAAAACATATCCAAAAATTTTTTATTGGCAGTAGTAATTTGTTTTTTCAGGTTAGTCAGGACATGTCTGGAGCAAAGTTGAAGTACTTTAGCTTTTACTTTTTTTATGTTAATGTCTTGTAACTTTTTAAAGTTTTTCTGGATGGATATGTTTTTCACGGCAAAGACGCACAAAATAGAATGTCCATTCCGAGTCGTCGTCACAGAAAGAGGTTTATGGCAAGGAGCAATCTCACGGTTCATTTTCAATAACTTATCTGCTCTTCGACTTGAAGATCCTTTTTTGATTCATAATTCAGAAGAAATTATACATTTTCTAAAAAATAACAACCAACAAGTAAGATACGGTTTCTCCCTTGACGTGGAAGATTTGTTCTATTCCATACCTCATGACCGTCTGTTCGAAGCCGTTAGAGATTGTATTGAGCACAATGGTACAGTTTCTTTCCAAAACAACTCTGGCTTACATCTGGATTCATTCATGGAACTGCTGACATACTACCTTGCATCCACAGTCGTCACTTTTGACAACAATCACTACCTGCAAAAGAAGGGAATCTGAATCGGTTCCTGCGTAGCTCCGGTGCTATGCGACATCTTCTTGTCTCAGTGCGATCGAGCCATCGCTCAGCAAATAACCAACGACCAGGTACCAAAAGTATACAGGTACGTTGACGACTATCTTGTGCTTCTAAGCAAAAAACCAGGTGAAAAAGAGGAGACGCAAATCAACAACATCCGAGCAATCTTTACGCAAAATTCTCAAGGGCTAAAGTTTACCTACGAGCTACCTACAGACTTCTCCCTACAATTTCTCGATCTACAACTAAAATTCCAAGAATACCACTCGTGTTGGATGTATAAACCAAGGTCGAAGAAAAGATTACTTCAATATGAGTCTTCGCATTCAAAGCTCATAAAGACGGGAATCATCAACAACTGTCTCAACGCGGCCATCAAGAAATCGTGCGAACACAAGGCGGGAAAGAGCTTTGAAGAGCAATTACAACGGCTTGCGACTTCTGGCTATTCAAATACCATCTTGTGTGAGGCAGTTGAAAGAATGATCCGCCCTCGAAAGGGAAAGGAAAATACAAAACCCCCAAGACAGCGTCCTGCAGTGATACCCTATATCCACCAGGTGTCGCATAACCTGAAAAAGGTGGCGTCTAGATATAGCATCCCTGTCATATTTTCAGCACCTAACAAGCTCAAGAAGCTATGTCCAAAGATAAATAATTCGCAAGATCGAGAAGTACCATGCACCGTCAAACACAAGCAATTATATGTACCTTGCCAAAGCCAGGTAATTTATGAAATACCGTTCACTTGTGGCAAGATATACGTCGGGCAGACAGGCCGCTGCGTCAACACCAGGTTGCGGGAACACGCCTCCTCACTCAATTCAACTCCAGCGGGACATCTCGCAGTACATGTTAGAGACTGTAAATGCCTACCGATCCTGACAAAAACGAAAATCCTACGACGGTTCCGCGATAAAACTTCAAGAGAAATCTACGAGGCCTTAACCATCAAAGACAAGGAAGACGCCTGTGTGAGTGCACCTTCAGTGGCTTTAACTGAAAAAGAATTAACTTACCTTCGGTGGCCAACTTGAGGTTGATTCAGCGGGAACTTCTAGTCTTCTCAACTTCTTCTTTCTTTAAGCTACAGCCTTTTCTTAATTTCAATATATTCCCAGGAATTAATTTAGTTACGCAGCTCCCCTTTCTCTCATTTTCTTCTCTTTTCTTTTATTCATTCTTGTATATACCTTTCACTTTTTCCTTTTATTATAAACCTTTTTCTTCCTTTTTTTCTTCCTTTTTCGGCGTATTTCTATGCTGCTTCCTTCTCTTCTTTTCTATTAAAACGCCAGTTGTGAGTTAGCGCTTGTCCTGTCTACATGTTCTGTCCTTTGTCCTTTGTCTAACCTTTGCGCTATTTAATTTTTACATCATGGATGGATTGAGTTCTATTTTTTTAGGTCATGCATGATTTGTAACAGACGCCAATCGAACACTTCCGCAAATAGTGCGAACATCCGTTGCTCCGACATCGTTATCAAGATAGACAAACAGTCAAACACTGGATGCAATATAAAGTTCTATGCCTCACACGCTGCTATAAAACACACATACACTTCAGCTTGAATTCCGTCTTTGAGTTGTTGTAGTGAGAACAGCGTTTATTAATTTATACGTTTTGGACATATTCTAAAAATTGTATTGATTCTGTTATTCCTCTGCTAGGAATAATCTTGAAGCAATTAATCATCTAAATACCCAAAACCCATTAAATGGCTCGCAGTTTATTATTTCACATGGCAATTATCTGTGCCAGAAAAGGCAGTGAGAACGCACAAGTATCAGCACTGGTTTTTCAACCACTGCAATATTCTGTTACCTCTAATATGTATGAAAAACCCTGTCTTTAAAGGGACACTGAAATCTCCAAAATATTTCGAAGTACCTGAGTCAGACATATATATCACAAAATAAAGTTTCCGCGAACAACTTCTTTCACTAAATAATTACGATGTGAGACACATCTTGAGTTAAGAAAGGATGCCAAATCAAGACCTATATCGAGAAAATAAAACCCAAAATAGAGAATAACAGGCTGAAGTTGAGCTAGTTGGTACATAATTTAGGTAAATGGTCAGCTAGAACGAGAGGGACAAACACAGACAGGGAGAAACAGAGACATACACACCGCTGACTATCAACTACGACTTTATATTTCTTCTTCTTCACTGTGACCCACAAATTCACACCTAAAGTAATGCCAATGAATGACCCTAAATCCTTACAGTACACTAATAAATGAAAATACTAATTAAATAATATTAAATTAAAATTGAAACTAATTAATTACATTAAATTATTAATTATTAATTTTGGTACAACCCACAGACCACCGCCGAAACATGTCCCTCCTAGTCCCTTTCACGGCGCCGTGCCACACTGCAAAAACTGCCTTTCTTTCTTGCTGACCGTGATGGAGGGCATGCTCACGCAGTCGTCGCCGGTTTGCTAAATGGCCAGGGCCTCGAGGATCTCGCGCGCGAAAGCATTCCTGTGTCTGTTCATAATGGAGACGCTACTAAACTGTGGCCTGCACCCGCACGTGCGGCAATGGGCAGCAAGGTGCCCTGCTCCCGTGCCTTGCACCGACGCCGCGTGCTCCCTGACTCTGTCGTTAAGGGGTATCCACACGAAGGAGAACTCCGCGGACGGATGTCGTGACGTCAACGACACGGGAAACTCCGTCCCCGGCTCCGCCGCGTGCATCTGCGGAGCTTTCGTGCTGACAGCACGAAGCCTCCGCGTCTCCGCCACGGAGGAGAACGAGAGAACGGCGGCGCGAGGCGTCAAAAAGGGATGACGTATGTCGCACGTGATGCGCGCTCCGCGGAGGAAAGGAGCGGATTTCTCCTTCGTGTGGATAGCCCTTTAACGCAGCGTCCCGTCTGCCCAATGTAGCAGCTCCCACATGACATAGGAATCTTGTATACCACACCGGTCTGGCACATGGTGTACTTATTCCTGTGTGCAGTATTGCAGGTTGGCTGGCGGTTCGTGGCCCGATTTACTTGGCGGCACATAGAGTTCCCTCTGTTCGGTGCCGAGCACACCACGCTGACGTTTTGTCGTGCAGCGATCTTTTTGAGCCGGTGGGTGACACCGTGGATGTAGGGGACTACTGCGAAGTTCGCTCGTGAAGTCTGTCTGTCTCGCTCGGTACTGGGTGATCCTCTTGAAAATTTCCTGCAAATTGCCTCACATACGGCTCCAAGGAGGACACCTGGGTACCCGGAGTCACGAAGCCGGGCCATCTGCTTCTGAAAGCTGGCGTCAGCTTGATGGTTGCATGACTTGCGCAGCGCTGACATGAGTGCCGTGTTGGCAACACTCCGTTTTACGGTTTTCGAATGGCAGGATGCAAACGGAAGAAAACCTTTACTGGAACGAGGTTCGTACCTCCAGCATACATGTCCATCCTTAAACTCAAGTGCGAGGTCCAGGAACTTAATAGACTTGCCCACGGGTAGTTCATGAGTGAAGAGCAGGTCGGGGCAACATTCGTGGAATGTTTTCATGATCGTGCTCCTGCATCCGTTTTCTTCACTTTCGATGTCTGTGCTGCACAGGATCAAGAAGTCGTCTACGTACCTGAAGATGGCTTTTACTCTAGCAACGTTCAGTGTGGATTGTATGTGCCTACCAAACGCCGCCAAGAACAGATCGCATAGATGTGGTGCCACTCTAGACCCAATGCATATCCCACTTCTTTGGACGTAGTCTAGACCTTCATGCGAGATCACGGTCGCCGTTAAATATACCCCGAGCAGTTCCAAGAAGGCGTCTATGGTAATCCCTGCTGCGGTTTGAAAAGGCGTTACGCCGTGTTCCTCGATGGTCTCTCGTAGAATTGGCATGAGGCTAGTGTGAGGAATAGAATAGTACATATCCTGGATGTCGATGGAAAATCCAGATAGTACCTGGGATCCATGTACTTGAAGATAGGCAATGAGCTCTTCTGAGTTGGAAATTCTGTACGGGTCATCGCAATGCACCTGGGACAGGTGCTTTGCAAGATACGTTGACACATGAGCTTGCCAGGTTTTCCTCTCGGAGACGATGGCACGAAACGGTGCCCCCACCTTATGTGTTTTGGCCGAGAAGAAAACGTCAAGGTGACCGCCCTTCGTAGCCTTCACTTTGGTGCCTAGGCTGGGTAGATTGTGATCTTCAAGCAGCCGCTTAACGGCAAGCTTCGCTTTTTGGCTTCGTTTCCCATCAACCTGGACGAAGTTCTTTGCGACCGCAGCATTGGCCTTCTCTCCGTAGGTCCCAGCATCAAGGACTACGAAACCTCCTTCCTTATCTGAGACACGAAGCCGAAGATCTTTGCTTCGTAGTTCTTGTACCGCGCTGCCAAAGCCCAAGCCTGGACGTGCCGAGCACCTTTGGCTTGCGAAGCACTCAATGCCTTCCGTGATGATTTGTGATTTCTGTTCTTCGTGAGCTCTGGACGCAATGGTGCGAACAAGGGCAACCTTGTCTACCGCCTCTAGCTGCGGTGGTGCAGCATACTTCGGTCCTTGTTCGAGAATGGATGTTGTCGCTTCTGAGAGATGGACGTGACCAAAGGTCTGGAGTGGCCATCTTTTGGCGTGTTCTTCTTTCCTCAGTGCGAGATGTTGTTTCAGGGCAGGAAGAAACCAGGATTTCCACAGGCTCTCTGTAGAATACCGTGCCATCGCCAGTTGGTTTCTGAAGACTTGGTGAGTGGGGCACTTAGCACGCAGGAAGTCAGTGAGAAGGCGTTGTTGGCGCCACGTTTCTGACCGGAGTATCCTGGTTTCTTCCTGCCCTGAAGCAACATCTCGCACTGAGGAAAGAAGAACACGCCAAAAGATGGCCACTCCAGACCTTTGGTCACGTCCATCTCTCAGAAGCGACAACATCCATTCTCGAACAAGGACCGAAGTATGCTGCACCACCGCAGCTAGAAGCGGTAGACAAGGTTGCCCTTGTTCGCACCATTGCGTCCCGAGCTCACGAAGAACAGAAATCACAAATCATCACGGAAGGCATTGAGTGCTTCGCAAGCCAAAGGTGCTCGGCACGTCCAGGCTTGGGCTTTGGCAGCGCGGTACAAGAACTACGAAGCAAAGATCTTCGGGTTTGTGTCTCAGATAAGAAAGGAGGTTTCGTAGTCCTTGATGCTGGGACCTACGGAGAGAAGGCCAATGCTGCGGTAGCAAAGAACTTCGTCCAGGTTGATGGGAAACGAAGCCAAAAAGCGAAACTTGCCGTTAAGCGGCTGCTTGAAGATCACAATCTACCCAGCCTAGGCACCAAAGTGAAGGCTACGAAGGGCGGTCACCTTGACGTTTTCTTCTCGGCCAAAACACATAAGGTGGGGGCACCGTTTCGTGCCATCGTCTCCGAGAGGAAAACCTGGCAAGCTCATGTGTCAACGTATCTTGCAAAGCACCTGTCCCAGGTGCATTGCGATGACCCGTACAGAATTTCCAACTCAGAAGAGCTCATTGCCTATCTTCAAGTACATGGATCCCAGGTACTATCTGGATTTTCCATCGACATCCAGGATATGTACTATTCTATTCCTCACACTAGCCTCATGCCAATTCTACGAGAGACCATCGAGGAACACGGCGTAACGCCTTTTCAAACCGCAGCAGGGATTACCATAGACGCCTTCTTGGAACTGCTCGGGGTATATTTAACGGCGACCGTGATCTCGCATGAAGGTCTAGACTACGTCCAAAGAAGTGGGATATGCATTGGGTCTAGAGTGGCACCACATCTATGCGATCTGTTCTTGGCGGCGTTTGGTAGGCACATACAATCCACACTGAACGTTGCTAGAGTAAAAGCCATCTTCAGGTACGTAGACGACTTCTTGATCCTGTGCAGCACAGACATCGAAAGTGAAGAAAACGGATGCAGGAGCACGATCATGAAAACATTCCACGAATGTTGCCCCGACCTGCTCTTCACTCATGAACTACCCGTGGGCAAGTCTATTAAGTTCCTGGACCTCGCACTTGAGTTTAAGGATGGACATGTATGCTGGAGGTACGAACCTCGTTCCAGTAAAGGTTTTCTTCCGTTTGCATCCTGCCATTCGAAAACCGTAAAACGGAGTGTTGCCAACACGGCACTCGTGTCAGCGCTGCGCAAGTCATGCAACCATCAAGCTGACGCCAGCTTTCAGAAGCAGATGGCCCGGCTTCGTGACTCCGGGTACCCAGGTGTCCTCCTTGGAGCCGTATGTGAGGCAATTTGCAGGAAATTTTCAAGAGGATCACCCAGTACCGAGCGAGACAGACAGACTTCACGAGCGAACTTCGCAGTAGTCCCCTACATCCACGGTGTCACCCACCGGCTCAAAAAGATCGCTGCACGACAAAACGTCAGCGTGGTGTGCTCGGCACCGAACAGAGGGAACTCTATGTGCCGCCAAGTAAATCGGGCCACGAACCGCCAGCCAACCTGCAATACTGCACACAGGAATAAGTACACCATGTGCCAGACCGGTGTGGTATACAAGATTCCTGTGTCATGTGGAAGCTGCTACATTGGGCAGACGGGACGCTGCGTTAACGACAGAGTCAGGGAGCACGCGGCGTCGGTGCAAGGCACGGGAGCAGGGCACCTTGCTGCCCATTGCCGCACGTGCGGGTGCAGGCCACAGTTTAGTAGCGTCTCCATTATGAACAGACACAGGAATGCTTTCGCGCGCGAGATGCTCGAGGCCCTGGCCATTGAGCAAACCGGCGACGACTGCGTGAGCATGCCCTCCATCACGGTCAGCAAGAAAGAAAGGCAGTTTTTGCAGTGTGGCACGGCGCCGTGAAAGGGACTAGGAGGGACATGTTTCGGCGGTGGTCTGTGGGTTGTACCAAAATTAATAATAGACCCTTTTCAAAAGTCAGAGTCCTCTTGTGGCAGTCCAAAAAGCTCCAATATTGCCGCTCTAATGGCGGTGATAGGAGATCAAGCGCGACTAAATCAAGCACCCTCGATTTCGTGTATCGAAGGTGTCGTGAAACGGCCAACATCTCTTCCTTTTTCTGCTTTATGCTTTCGAAGACGTTTGATTTTTCTGGTGTGGAAAAACGGCGTAGTTCCGCCATTAGAGCGTCGGGTCTGGCTCTGCACAAGGTAGGTAGACTGACTTTCAGAAAGGGTCTATTAATAATTTAATGTAATTAATTAGTTTCAATTTTAATTTAATATTATTTAATTAGTATTTTCATTTATTAGTGTACTGTAAGGATTTAGGGTCATTCATTGGCATTACTTTAGGTGTGAATTTGAGGGTCACAGTGAAGAAGAAGAAATATAAAGTCGTAGTTGATAGTCAGCGGTGTGTATGTCTCTGTTTCTCCCTGTCTGTGTTTGTCCCTCTCGTTCTAGCTGACCATTTACCCAAAATAGAGGTTAGTTTCGGTTTCGCTTCATAATAAAACGTGCCTCCTGCATTAAGTATTATGCTAAACACCGTTTTTGTTTTCATGATAAAGAGATGACCTGCGCGTATAACACCCCAGCTTCCTTGTATTCGCAGAAATAATTTGTGTAGCTCAGTGAAGCCAGCACACTAGACAGGCCCAACAGCCGGCACGCATCTCCGACCTTCACTATAACCGCCATTTCAGAAAACAAGTGGCGCCACCCATAGTTAGTTGGAGTCGCTAATTGTCGTCGTTGCAGCGATTGGACACGGGCCACTACCCAATGCATGTCGAGGCATCGATTGCCACGAGCCCAGATCGAATGCATACGCAGACTTTGCGTCCACTGTGTGAGCAGCATTTGAATATCGTCACAGCTAGGATCGCAAAGCTGGATGGCGCATTCCCGGGGATCGTACTGTTGCCATTGTCCCCACAGCTCCGTCAACAAATTTCGCGAAGGAGCAAAAGGCAGCTTGGAAGGAGAAACTGAAAGAAAAGCTTCGCTTTCATCCTTTAAATTCCGCCGCGACGAGGATGCTTCTTGGTCAGTGGTGTTGCGTTGGAGTATTCTTAGGTACCACTAGTGCCAGGAAGCTGGTGTAAAGTAAGAAATATTCCTACCCACTGTCGTTGCACAGCCCCTTTAATATTTCGTCTGCATATTTTGATTGCCTTTAAAACTCATGTCTTAACACTAAGTTGGTCTATGTTCGACACCAGGAAGGTGCCCTGATGGGCATACCAGGACTTTGCTGTGGAGTGTGCACCAAAACACACTAAGCTAGTCTGAGTGGCACATCATGATACATTATCTGCTGTGGTGTGCACACTAAAACACACTAAGCCGCTTTGATGTGCACATCAGGATACCTAGCTGGTGTTGTGTGCACACCAAAACACACTAAGCAGCTCTGATGTGCACATTAGGATACAACAGGTGGTGTGGTGTGCACACCAAAACTCATTAGGCCACTCTGATATGCATGTCAGGACACACTAGGCTGGTGTAATGTGCATGCCAAAACACACAACTCTAACGTGCGCACCAAAACACATAAGGTGTGTTGGATGTGCACACCATAACACATTAGGTGGGTCTGAAGTGCATGCCAAAACATATTAGGTGGGTTTGATGTGCACATCATAACACATTAGGGGGTCCGTTGATCACACCAAAACACATTAAGTGGGTGTGATCTGCATACCAAAACACATTAGGTGGGTCTGATGTGCACACCAAAACACGTTAGGTGAGTCTGGTATTTACACCAGAAAACATTCGGATAATCTGGTACTTTACACCAGGAAACACTTGAACACACCATACCCGTTCTCCTGGACTTTTTGGTAGGGTATCATATATACAGGTATCTGTTTTAGGGTTTTCACAACATTTTAAATATTCGTTAAGGCTTCACTAATGGAGTATAATCGCGCGGGTTATACGGCCAGCGGACATTATATAAGAGGCTAATCGTCACGATAAGTTGAACAATTAACTCAAATTTGTCGAATAGTTTTCATTAGAAAAACATTGTTTAAATTATCAACTTGCTGAGCGTCATAGAAAACCCCTAAACAGTAAATTTTAGAAAAATTCGTAGCACATGGGAAACGTGGTGGTGCGCTAAAGTTACACTCCGGCAACAAGCGGAAGGCTGGCGGCGTAAAACGCGGATGATAATTTCATCATCAACGTCCGTCATAAAAAATCACAAAAAACCAACGCATACTGAGTCGCATCGTCTCAAAGTGAGGATGGCTTGGCCGTTTTGACGGATTCGTTCATTTTTTTTAATTACTGCACCCACGCCTAATCCAGGAACGAGCCTTGACTATAAGCTGCTGCTACGGCAAATCCTCTCAAATGCGTCATCTTAGAGAAAACTAATATTAAAAAGGACATGGTTTGATTGTTTTAATGCGAAAGTAATAGCTGGTCCCATCGAGCGAGCCGACGTCATTAGCCGCGCCAAACGGCAAGTAAATGAAGCCGAACGAGGCCGCCGTGTGTCAGTTTCAATCAGCGCCATCCGATGGCGTTGCATGCCCGCGCCGCCAGCGCGCCGGAAGGCGGAATCGGCTGGCGCTGGGGCGACGGTGCCGCCGTCCGAGTGCGCCTGGCGACTCCTGCAGCCGATTCCGAGCCGCTGAGAGAGCGGCGGTACGGCCGATGTCAGCGAGGCGCGGCAACTTCACGAGGACGCGCGCAAGTGTGGCCTTCATGCTTTCGCATTCACAACTCATAAGAAGTGCGTAGGTGTACCTCAAGCATTTTTAGGCATTCGTTCATCATTTCAAATTTGGGAACCCGCGCCTTATTCGGGGACCTTTTGAGATCGAGCGAGTTCACTATTCACATTTCCACTCTGCATTCGCGTTTTCCAAGTTTGTAACTCTTTTCTTCAAACTTCTTATTTCTTCGTCTTGTTCACCAACGCGCTTGAGCATGACGTCATAGTTGTCTGACAAATACTGGAGTGACTTGTCCATTCCATCTACTGTTACCTTAAAAGAGCTGTGCAACAATTTCAGTGCTTTGCTTAAATAGTTTTGGAGTTGGTGTCTCGACCTTTCTCAGGTAAAGAACAAAAAACGCTTTTGCCGGTATGCCCTAGTTTTTATTTTAAAAATGGACAGAGATTGAGGTTTTCAGCGACTCTCAACTCCTTCAAACTTTTCCGAGTCACGTGCGCTCTGAAGTCAATGGGCGTTGCGAGGGGTTCCGGTGAAGCTCTCTCTTTCTCTCTCTAGAGCCATCAGTGAGCAGCGAGAACTCATCCGCTCGCGACCGCGTGATTACGTGCTGACGCAGCGCGAAAAATATGGTGAAAGGAGAAAAGTCTCATCCGGGTCCGGCCACCTCCCTCCGGCTGTGTCCCCCTCCCCCTCCGGCTTCTGGCGGCTGTTCGCGGTAGCAGAGAGAGCTGACGGTTTTGTGGACCTTGGATAGATGGCGCCACTAAAACTCCGTATAATAAACGTTTTGTCAATAATATCAGGTTTTTGACGCATTTATATTAATGTTGGAACGACAAGATTTGTAGGAAAGTTACCTTTTATCGAGCAGGTATTCGCACAACTTGCTATCTTTCTACAGGACTCCCATTGACGTCATGCCGCGTGTTTCTCATGGCCGCCGCTCGCGGCTGTAGGTCGGGGAATATTATAATTTTTGGCTTGCGATTACGCGGTGGAATCGCAATATTTCGAAAGCAGGGGGTGTGTTTTCTGTCCTTTGTGACAAGATGAACAATGTCAAAAGTAGAAGATGCCAATTCTTCCAACGTTAAAATCGTTGCACAGCTCCTTTACGGTTTGGGAGTGTGTCAAGTTTAGGATTCATGACAGCTGGAGAACAGCTACATTGAGTTCACCGTTTTGCACGTCACTCTGAGTACCGCAAGCGGCACAATGTTTTTTAGCTTGACTTCTGCTTTCACTACCTCAAGACTTAGCAGCTCTGCAAGTCTGGCACCGCCATGCTTCTCGGATATTAGCATTCTTTAAGTGTCGTTTCGAAAATTCCTGCACAATTGCCTAAGTGATAAGAGTAATGACACTCAGTGCATCCAATCTGCCATTCACTTTCTGACAGTTCTTCAGTACATACCAGATATTTATCATCTGTATCATACGCCAGTTTGTTTGTAAAACATAAAATCACGGGAAAAACAGCAGCAGCAGCAGCAGTTTTTCCATCCAACGAGGGACGCAACAGCAAGCAATCAAACTGACTCCATTATTAACGTCACTTTTGCAATTCCAGCCGCAGCCAGCAAGCTCAGCTGGGGCACAATGCGGGATACGTGGAATACTGATTACCTCCCAATAATTCTTGACGCGGCAATCGGAAGCAACAACCTGAGCCCCCCCCCCCCCAAAAAAAAAAGAAAAAAAAAGAACAGAAAAACATCACACTTAATCCATAATCTAGGTCAAGTTTACAGAAACCAGAAGAAAGGGACGACCTGCAGCCACACCAGGTCACCGCACTGCTAACGGTAGCCACCAACCTGGCTACTGAAGTAAGAGAAGTCAGGGATGACACACCCGAACCAGACTACCACCTCTTGGCTCTTTGGGACAAAAGAACTAGAGCTCTTGAAGAGTACTATAAAGGACAACAAAAGAAACATGTCGACAAAGTTAACCGACTTGCCGAGGAAGCAGGCAAGTATACAATACAACTAGTCACCGAACGATGGTTGAATTATTGCGACACCTTCAACAAGAGCACCAGCATTGGGGATGCATAGAGAACTTTCAACTCTATGCTGGGCAAAAGAAAGGGAGTCAGCCCCATCCCAGTAACAGCCCTTTTCTCCAACGAAGTAACAGAGGACATCTTAGACAAATTGGGGGAAACATTCTTCCCGCAACCCACCACCAAACGAAAAGCCGAGATATATCTACCCAAGCATGCAGGACCATCGGACAAAGCCCAAGACCTCCCCTTTATTGAGTGGGAATTTGGAACTGCGATTCACCAATGCCGAAACAAAAGTGCACCAGGCCACATGGCATCACGGTCTCAATGCTTAGAAATGCTACCCATACAAACAAACTCGTTATCCTAAAATGGTTCAACGACATATGGGAATCAGGGCAGTTGCCCGAGGAATGGAGGCTCTCCCTCGTCATTCCCATACTCGAGCCAGGGATACCAGCGACGGACCCCAGAAACGTACGACCAATGTCGCTTATATCAATCATGGTTAAACTTCTTGAGCCCATGGTACTACCCAGACTCCAATACAACGCAGAAAATCTAGGCATCTTCCATCCCACGGAAACAGGTTTCAGGGCAAATCTTAGCGCTCATGACAGCTTATTTGTGATCTGTAAAGATGTCGTCGACATGTACCCATCCAGGAAACAAATGCGGGTGATTGCATCCAAAGATATCAAAAAGGCCTTCGATACTTTTCTACCCAATACTGTTGCGCGGCCGCTTTAACTGACACACTTGGTGCACGAGCACTCGTGCACATCAAGAGCGATCAGAGCGAGGGACTACGCTTGTACCCTTTACGGTCAGTTCAAGCAAATCTGAGACAAGGTATAGCTACGACTGTGTTATGCCTTGATCCACTGTTGATGTCCAGCACAAAATAGGGACGTGACAAGGAAGTATGCCTCATCGAAAAAGTGATTATACTAACAGTATAACAACGACAAAAAGGTCCTTCAGTTCTTCGAACTCTAGCGCGAGCTTCTTTTCTTCAATACTACTTCGACGTCTCGTGACCTTCGAGTATGCGTGAGCAATCGAATTGCAAAGGAAGACAGCAAGCATCTGGTGGAGGTCAGGCATTTGAAAGTGACGCCTTGTCGTTCTCATTGTGTAAGTGTCTATTGTCGTTATCAATAAAATTGAATCAAGAGATGCACGGATGAGTTATAATGTGACCTAGTAGATAATTGATCGTAAAGTGCGTTGCGATGTATTGAAAAAATCAAATACACAACTTCATACATTAACAAGAAGAGGCACAAACACCGTCGCCGTAATGTTTCCAAGCGAATTCGTAACTGACTTCTTACCTGTCAGGCGGAAAATCCACACAACTGTGAAAGCAAACATCGCAGCGCTCGCAATGGACAAGTTCACACAACAAACGATCGATAACAAACCGAATTACTTGCTGTTTTATAGTTGCGCTATTGGAACGTCGTCTAAGTATTTTAAGAAATATGTACTACCTTTTATTTCTGCTAGCCATGTATGATTCTAGTTTCATGTAATACCCCAAAGGTAATATTTATTTTTTCAGTTAACCACAATACGTCATAATTGACCTTTTGGTAGTTGCGTATTTCAGACAAAAAAAATATATATTTAGTTATGTGGACACCTTTACTGTGGGTAAATTTCTTCAAAGAAAGACTTATTTTCCGGGTTTAACAAGCCTACGTAATTCATTAAGAAAACTAAAGTTACTTTTCGTTTATACGGAAGTTTGGATAGCTTATTTGAGTCTTATTTGAGAACTATCCCGTACGATTCTCAAACCAGAGTAGACTGTGAGTATCTAAACCACGCTAAAAATGGGCGTTGGGTCTCCTGGCGGTCCGTCATCGGGATCGTATACTCTTGGCAGCACCGACATTCGAGTTGTTCGAAGTTACATTTTTTCTTCTCTTTTGTCACTCCTGTGTTCAAGTATTTTTTTTATATAAAGTGCAATACAATAATCAGCAAACGCTGGCAATAGTCAAAGAAAACTAAAAATATGAACGCTAGCAGTAAGAGTTAGACGTCACGCCACGGACGTCTACGCGACAGAATTATCAATATATAAATTTGAAAAATTAATTTCTGCCATTAATCTAACGGTATAAAATTATTGTGAAATATACGGCGTAAAATAAAGCAATATTTAAACTCCTAGTAACTCCTGTGAACAGCTGAACGAAAATAAAAACACTGATATTAATTTACGAATACTAAATACGACCACTGCCAAATTATTACAGTAATGGGAAACCGCACACCACTCTAAAAGCGATAATAAAAATTCTACCACCAGCTTCCCAGTGTGCATTCAACGGGTTGGCTGTTTGTCAAGCAACCTTGTGCCCCGATGTCATGTTCGCACTCGAGAAGGTTACTTGTTCGAACTGCCACTTATGACGGCGTCTCTTTCTGCTGCGTTTCAAGCCGTCCCAGGGGAGGAGTTCTGCTTGTTATGTCATCTTTTAGCGGTCGTAGTTTGTAAGTGCCCCTCAGCAATCGCGCACGAAAATTATTGACACCCTGCTCGCTCAAGCGCGTCGTGGTACCGAATGAGGCATTCACTAACGACCATAGATATTCCCCAGTTTCGTTGTTCTGGTTCCGAAGGTTCTCACGTGACGAAAGACATCGAAACGTAATATCGCCCGCGATCGGGGGGCCCCGTCCGACGCGATGTGCCAGATCGTCATTCTTGTCCAGCTCGCTTGGACCTTTGCATGTAATTGCATTATAATCATAACCTCAAAATGCAGGCTGTTCACCCTTGTTGGTTTTAGCCTGGTGGCAGCTGATAAAACCCGTTTGCTCTACTGACGTATAACCCCTGGTTAGCTTAGTTGGTAGAGCGCTCCACCTGTAATGGAGAGGTCCCGGGTTCGGTACCGGGACCAGGCGGATTTTTTCGGTCGCGCACCAGTCACCTAGCTGTGCTTGGAGATTTGTGTTTGTCCTTTGTCCCTCTTGTTCCCCTTCTCCAGGGATTATTTTCGTCATTCTTGTCCAGCTCGCTCGCACCTTTGCATTTAATTACATTATAATCATAGTTTAGTCCATTCTTTCTCAGCGCTAGCTTATGATTTGCTTCCGCTAGGTTTCTGAAACGTGCAGTGCACACCACCAAGATCGTAGTTATCAGAAGATTAGTGGGGGCTTGTTCTGGGCCAACGTTGAGCCTGCGTTCATCGCAGCGAACTCGATTTCGGCAGGCCACTTTATGAATTTGCATTAAACTTTTCTACGGATGTTTGATATCTTCAAAGCAAAGCAGTAAAACAGCCGTAGAATCTTACCTGACTGATCGGAACTGGTCTTGCGGCAAGACGAGTCATTCGTTTTCCTGTGCTGGGGTGCGAACTTTGCGTCACACGCTGGAGCTGCTCAGAAGCGTTGCATGCTCTAGCCGGTAGTCTCGGACTCTCGGTTTGGCCGAAGACCCCTGAAAAAAAACTTTCAGATAAGGTATCTACAAATCTCCGCAAGGCATAAAAAAATGGCATCTCGTAATTCAGGGACATTTCACTTACAAAAAAAGGAGAAGATAGCTTTTGTAACTTTGAAATGAAAAAAAATGTACCGGAGTTACCCTCTAAGAAACGCAGGGCAGGGCACACGTCCTGCTTTTCTTTACGTCCATGTTGATACTCGTTGCTTCTTGATTCGTCTCCCTGCGTTCGTGTCGGCTAGTGCCGTACTCTAATTTGTTTCCGAGCGATAATAGGCTGCACGGAACTCGTCACGCCCCGCGCGCCTTAAATAACCCCCCCCCCCCCCCCCCCTTACCCTATAACCCGATTTTTTTTTTTTTTTTGAGAGAGAGAGTCGGAATGAATATGATGTCAGAAGATTATTAATCAATAATTTGTTACAGCGTCACGTATCTTTTAAATAAGGTCAAGAAACGCAACTGTTCGAAACCAAAAGCGAAACTGAACTGGGGAGGAACAAGGAATGTAGAAGTGGACAGAGTTGTCAGAACCCACGTAACTACGCCCGACTGCGTCTTCCTTTTTCTTGCAGTTTTCTGGCCATGCGAAGCAGACGAAAAACACACAAGTCGCACGTCGTGCGGAAAACCCAAAAGTCAAGCACCTCGTGCTTGACGTTTGCACGTTTTAAAAGCTCTTACCAATTAATGTACGTAAGACGAGCGATTTCTTCAGCCAGGAGAAGGGGCAACGACTCGGCGACGCCTTCGTGCGAATCAGCTTGGTGGTCGGGTGCGTCGTACGGGATAAATCCTGATTTTCTGATCACTAAACGATTGCTGTTTCGAAGCTAGACAGATTTGACGGTACCGTGACCAACAGCTCAGAAGTAGAGGTGTCACGCCCGTCATCCGCCGCCACCGCTCAATCCGCTTCGTTCAGCCGTCCAGCCAGCGATCCTCGCGATACGGCGCCATGTTGATAATTAGGCATCGAATGTACAAAGTGCTTCCGATTCTTTGTGCACCACGTTCTTCTTTTTTTTTTTTTTTTGCAATCAACGTAATTTCAGGTTTTTAAAAGCAGCCAAAAATGGGTACCACATACTGTTTAAATTTTTAATATTAAGTCTGTGCTTTCCATGTCCACGACTTTGATTATATTTGATGTGCGTCTCTAAACCACAGAAAACGGTAGGTGACCACGGAAAAAAATAGTGCGCGCGAGTCTAACCGGCCAGTTCTCCATCGGCCGCTTTCGAGCGGAAAGATATCAAATTTCCAGCCGCAAATTGTGTTCGGGGTAGTTGGACTCTCATGTGTCATGTAGAAATTAAAACATTGGATAGCATAAATACCCTGTCAGTGTCCCTTTTAAAGGAATAGAAGGTCGTGCTGTGCGATGTGCCAGCTCAACGCACAGCAATGGGGCACCAGCAAGCAAGCATTGAACTCAAAGTGGTCTGCCTCACTTTTATCCTCCACGCTTCGAATTTACAGTGATGTGTTTGCGTAAGCGAGCTTCCCGAGGCTTGACTTTCTTTCAGGAAGCGATGGAAGGACTCCTCACTGTCCCTCCACGTTGCTGATGAACGTTGATACACGCGGAATGTCTGGTTCACGCGGTCGCGTAGGTGGCGTGCAGAGCAACCTGGGCAACAAGCTGATGGTATACAGTTACGATAAAGTCACCAGAATAACTCTTCTATCGTGCAAACCACCGACAACCAGTAATCATGGAAGCCACAAGAGACGAGCAGATATTGTTAAAGACCTTCTTTTGCCGGTTCAGTGTATTTCCCGCTAGGTGCCTTCATGCGAAGTTTGTTCGAGGGTATTGCAAATTTTCAGGCAAATCGGGGTTTATAAAAAAAACACAGGAGTACCCCTTAAGGTTGAAGTGAGTATAGTAACCAGCGACGAAACCTACTCTCGGGGTCAACTTTTTGTGAAATTTTGGAAGCGAAGAGTACACGTGCGCAACTTTGATCAACGCTCGAGTTGCGCGACCGCTTGCTCGTGGAAGATATCGAAATGTTTTAGAAGGGTGAAATCACTGTGAATCCAAGTCACGTACGACGATGACGTGAAGTGCATCAACGCCGAAGGGCAGGCCAGTCAACAAGGCCAGCACTCGTTTCAACGAGTTCTGACGGCACAGTTGCTTCAGTGCACACCTGCGTGATCACACGGTCTGTCCGTAACAAATATATAACTTACATTATGATTGTATCCAGCTCCTTCGCCTTTTTATGGGTCGTAATGAAAACGGAAGAATCAGCCGGTCTCTTTCCCGTTGTGATGATTACAAGCCGCAACGAAACACACCAACATTGCGAGCTTAAAAAAACGAAGTGTGTGGTCGCGAACCGGTATGTTAGATCCAGTATATTTTCTGCTAAAAAATTATATAAAAGCCCTGACGCTGCTTTGATATCATGTGCTGAGAAGATGCTTCCTTCGCGGCATGTTTTCGTCAGACAGTATATCGTGCCGCGCACAAATACAATTTCTTTTACAAACCTCATAAGTTCTCTTAGACCTGTCATGTTTGCAATAAATACAGGATCGAAATCATAGCGTTACACAAACAATTCAAGCTGTTGCACACGGCACGCCTCAGTTATTCCGTTTACGTTCATCATCTGCAGAAGGCATCCCGAGATGTCCCGAAGACCGGAAGTTACCGTCGCAAATATTTTAAAATCAGCCGATGCTCAGCAAACTTGTGTCGCGGAAAGTGCGAAATCTAGCCTTACTTTACCTATTCATTTTATACGTTTAATTTCGACATTCGATTTTTTAATAATGATTCTTTCGGTGTGAAATCCACTCCCGTGTATACTTGTTCACAGCAGCGCCTCTAGAAACAGTTTTTCTTTAGTAATGACGTCAGACGTACGGAGTCATGAACTGAAATTTCAGGTTCAGCACACTTCCCCACGGTACGTCAGACGTAAGCCAGTTCGTGTTTCTCCGCAGGTGTTCTGAAACTTGCAGACTAATGTCAAAGTGAGACGGGGTGAAGAGAATGGACGGCGTTTGTAGCCGCTTTGGGCCCCCGTAATTGCAAATATATTCAACTAAAAGTGACTAATGAAAGCCTTAAAACGTCACTGGTGATGTCCGACGAGCCTCGAGAACTTCTCGGTTTCCGGAATCCGCTCACTCCTGCTGTTTCGCCGGCATCGACGCCTGCGACGTTATCCTTTATTTATTTTTGTTTTGGGCACAAGTTCGCCCCATTAAACGTTTGATTTGCTTTAGTTTTCGTCGATACATAATTGTCGTTCGTGACATTTTGGTGGAGGTGCGTGGTATCGCATTCTATGCCTGTGAAACGTTTCCCTCTGAAGATCTGTCGGACACGATATTTTTCAACTCCTGGAAAGCTCATCCCCGTCGACGAGTCCGACACCCGAGCCAGCCGTCACACCCAGAGACACCCTCCTGAATTCGGTTTGCTGCTAGACAAACTCAAGCCGAAGACGACAACGATGGCCGTGCAATCACAGACCGCAACCGGTTCTACCATCGTTTACCTACCCGTCACACCACGAACGGCTGCTCCGTTCCACGGCGAACTGTATGAAGACGTTGAAGATTATATTGCACAATACGAACGCGGTGCCCGTCACAATGGCTGTCCCGACGAGCAGCGCCTGCACAACTTCTATTTCTTGCTTGAGAAGACTGCAAAGCATTAGTACGAAAATCATTAGTCCTCTTTGACATCGTGGGACATTTTCAAGAGCGGGCTGAAGGGCACATATGACAACCAACACCGCCGAGATAGTGACGAAGACCTACTGCGAACCAGAGCCCAGGGCTCCAACGAGAGCGTCACAAGCTTCGTGGAGGACGTTCTGTCGCCTGAATGCCCGCGGCGACCCTCGGGCTATGAAAGAGAAGAAGCTACAAATCGTCATGCGAGAGACAACATCTTGGGCGGCCTTGTCCGCAGCCCTCCGACAACAGTCGAAGATTTTGTCACCGAGGCGACGAACATCGAACGTGCCCTGCAGGCCCGAGCCAGTCACTACCAGCGAATACTCGGCCTCGCTGCCCTCGGGCCGTCTAGCTGTGACCTTGGCTCCAGCATCCCGGGCATTCGCGAGGTCATTTGCGACGTCGTCCGGGAAGAGCTCAGGAGGTTGCTGCCTGCTGCCAACCAACCGGCTTCGCTGTCGATAGCCGAAGTTGTACGCGAAGAATTTCAGCAGGCAATTCAACCGGAGGCTCCTACCAGCGTAGCAGCATGTACCCGAGGAGCCCACCCTGACCTATGTCGCAGTAGCTCGGAGACCGGCACCAGCTGCCCGGCAGTATTCAACGCCGCCGTGACGTAACCCTCCAGCGCCGCAATACACCCGGCGTCAGGAAGATTGTGCTCACGTTCGCCCAGAACAAGCTGCAGCAAGGAAGACCGACCTGTGGTGGACGGCCAACAGGCGACCACTATGTTACCACTGCGGTGAGGCTGACCACGTCTACCGGAGGTGGCCATATTGCCAAATGGGCCTGCGAGGGTTTGCGCCGAACGACCCTCACCCAAGATACGACGAACGCCCTCGTGACATCAAGGAATACTCCCGTCGCCCTCCGTCACCGGCGCCGACAGCACCACGAGGTTCACGTTTTCTATCCCCCCGACGTTCGGCATCCTCTTTCTGTCGGTCGCGCCATGACAGCCTGTCTCCCATTTCCCGCCGGGGAAACTAAGCGCAGCAACTTCCGGAGGCGAGGTCGCCGTGGACGGACGACGTAAAGAGCTTCCAAGAACGCCGGAGCGCTCTCACTCCCCCGACGCCACGCATCGCAACGACGCCTCTGCAACGGTGCCCAACAACCTAAACGTTTTTATCGACGGCCACGACGCATCGGCACTCGTAGACACCGGAGCAGACTACTCAGTCTTGAGTGGGAGGCTCTCTCGCCGCCTGCGAAAAGTGACAACGCCGTGGGATGGACCTCAAATCCGAACCGCCGGAGGGCACCTCATCACACCCGTGGGGAGATGCACTGCTCGCGTCGAGATCTACGGTGAGACGCGCCCCGTGAAGTTCATCATTCTGCAAGACTATGCGAGGGGCGTTATCCTCTGCGAATACGGCGCCGTCATCGAACTTGGAGAAAACAGATTGACTCTGCGGGCACCTGTTCCGCCTTCAGAAAAATCGAAAACAGCGCCAGCCGAAGTCCGGGTCTCTGTCGACCACGTGAATTTGCCGTCGCGATCAAGTGGTGTCGTAACTGTCGTGTCCGATACAGCTACCTGCAGCGAAATTGTTTAGGAAGGAAGCGTTAAATTGCTCCGGGGAAGAAGAATACTTTCTTGCACTTGAACCAGTACCGCGCCAAGTGCTGCGTTACTTGCGTGGAAGTACATTGCGCTAGATGCCCGTGCACACCTTTGTTTACTAACACCGCCATCCTGGGACGACACAGCGATAAAACCACAAGGGAAGTACACGAAGCATTCATTATCAAAACAAGGGGCGTTGACAAGTGCGTCAGCGAGCCGTCCGTGGCATTGTTAGATAAGGAGATTCTATTTTTAGAGAGAGAGTGGGGTGGCAGGAAATGAAGTGGTTTGTTATAGTATTTAAGTCTTTGTATTTTCTAATAAACCTTCAGTTGCGAGTGCGCCACGTGTCGTCGTTACCTACTTCTTTTGTCCCTGTCTTTCGGCGCTTCCTTCCAGTCATGGTAAAATAGTTTGTTGTTAGGCAAGTCGGTGCGCTCGTGTTTGTTTCTCTCTCTTGTGTCCGTCTTTTTTTGCGCAAAACCAAGAAACCAAAAGCCCTGTGCATCGAGCGCCGTACACAGTCCCCGTTAAAAAAAGGAGGTGATCCAGGAGCAAGTTTCAAGAGAGGTTGAACGACGACATAATCCAACCTTCAAGCATTCCGTGGACCCCTTCAGTCGTACTGGTTGAGAAGAAGGACGGAATGCATGGGTTCTGCGTCGACTACCGGCAGCTGAACGCGGTGAGGAATAAAGGCGTCTACCCACTCCCCCATACAGACGACAGGGTAGACCGGCTGCGCCACTCTCGATACTTTTTATCAATGGACCTGAAGAGCGACTACTGACAGATCGAAGTCGGCGAACGGGGCCGAGAGAAGACGGCTTTTGTCACGCCGGGTGGACTGTACGAGTTCAAGGTGATGCCCTTCGAACTATGCACGGCCCCAGCAACTTTCCAGCATGTCATGGACACCGTACTGGCAGGACTGAAGCGGCAGAGCTATCTCGTCTACCTCAGCGACCTATATTTCTTTACGGCGACTTTGACGAGCACTTGCGACGACTCCAAGCTGTCCTCCAAGCCATACGGACCGCCAGACTCACTCTCAAGCCGTCAAAGCGTGTGTGACGAATTGTAGTTCCTAGGAGACGTGGTTGGAAACGAAGGCGTTCACCCAGCCCCAGAATGACTCGCGCAGTCACAGCATTTCCGGCGCCGACAGACAAGAAGGCCATGCGAAGTTTCCTTGGACTATGTGCCTACAATCGGCGCTTCATTCGGGATTTCGCAAGTATTACCGCACCGCTCTCAAACCTCACGAAGGACGGCAAGAATTCTGAATGGGCCGCAGGCATTCGACGAGCTGAAGCGACGACGTCCAGACTCCTCCTGTTCTTGGACATTTTAATCAGCATGCGTTAACCCAAATTCACACGGACGCAAGTAACGCAGCACATGGCGCGGTACTGGTTCAAGTGCAAGAAAGTACCGAGCGAGTCATCGCCTACGCAAGTCGGACACTGTCCAAAGCGGAGAGAAATTACTCCACGACTGAAAAAGAATGTCTTACGGTCGTCTGGGCATCACGAAGTTTCGCCCGTACTTAAACGGGAGCCCTTTTCGCGTTGTCACGGACCACCACTCGCTCTGCTGGCTTGCAAACCTAAAGGACTCTTCAGGACGCCTCGCTCGATGGGCTCTCCGACTGCAGGAGTTCAGCATTACTGGGGTCTACAAGTCAGGCCGTAAGCACAGCGACGCCGACTGCCTGTCCAGAGCCCCCGTCGAAACAGCTTTCGGCAGCAGCGACGACGATAATAACGACGAGTGCTTCCTAGGCGCGGTGAACACTGACGACATGGCAGGACATCAACGAGACGACCTCCCAACACTTCTAAACAGTATTCACACAGGCAAATCTCGTATTTCCCCGGAGCTCGCATATCACGTGACGTGATGCGTTTGTGATGTGGCGCGTTGACGTCGGCCCCGCGGTGGAGGGCGGAGGGAGTGCTCGGGGAGTGCAATTATAAAAAAACACCTGTTTGGCGGCGAGTCAATTTTATTTTCAAGGTATTTTGTAGGGAACAACCTGAGTGTCAGGAGTAGAAACCGCGAACTTCGGCTACTAACGCTGACCGTGTAAATTCTGGACCCTGTAAAACAACGATGCTGAGAAGGGAGTTGTGTTTTGATCGCCTATCATGACGTCACACATATTCCTCCGCCGATTTCTGCCCCATGCGAGTACCGCTTTGCACACCGTGTGAGCTATACTGAAGCGAGCTGTGCCTGTGCTGCCCTTGTGGGCTATTGCGCTTTCGGAGATAGTTGAAAGCAAACATTGATATGAAAACAAGGATTTCTTTTTTTTTCTTACATTAAAAAGTTTTTTTTTTTTTTTAAGTAAAGTAACTGTGTTATGGGTATGTTTATACAACCGGAAGTTAGTCTGCCCCAATGGGCGTCTGGTGTCTCAGCTGTACAGAGTGCATTTTAAGAAATGCCTGCACGTCTACTTACTCGCAAAACACCCAAGGAGCCAATCTCTGTGATTGGCGAAATGAGCTCAGCGAATGATGAGGCGGAACATGTGTTTAGACCTCAAAATTAAGTCTGGGTTGTGGCATTACGCAATGCATGCATGACGCTTTGCATTGCGTAATGCCCCAGCGCAGACTTCAGTTTGAGGTCTAAACGGATGTTCCGCCTCATCATTCCCTGAGCTCATTTCGTCGATCACAGAGATTGGCTCCTTGAGTGTTTTGCGGGCAAGTAGACGCGCAGGCATTTCTAAGAGTGCGCCTTAAATAGCGGCCAGGCTGCCTCAATCGACCGCAAGAATCGGCTTCCTAACCTATCGCACTACGATTTTGTGCAGCGTTGCCCACAGGTGGTGAATTTTTATCTTTAAAATTGGCGAAGAGCAAATTTACCTGGGGATAAGAAAAAAAAAGAAAAAGGCTTAATTCCTATGTAAACGCAGCGAAGCCACCGGTCTTTAAACAATAAGGTGCCCTGTTTGAAGACCGGTGGCTTCGCTGCGTTTCCATAGGAGTTAACATTTTTATTTTATTTGTTTTTACTTCTTGCTCAAGTAAGTTCGCTCTTTGCAAATTTATTGAAAAAATGCGCCACCTGTGGGTAACGCTGCACAAAATCGTAGCGTGATAGGTTAAGAAACCGATTTTTGCGGTTGATTTAAGTAGCCTGGCCGCTATTTAAGATACCCTGTATATGAGCAATTTAGCCAGTGCGGTAGAAGCGCTAGCCTGCGCTCGTTAACGTGCACCACGCAGAACTGATGCAAGGCCGCACGCCAGTACGATGCTTATCGAGATTGAAACTGGCAGCGCTGAAAATAGATCTCTGTTATCTGCAGCGAGGGCTGTCGCTCCACGTGCTCTGAGCTGGTGTGCGCTAGCCCACTCGGCTACACTAGAGAGGCTTTAGGCCACCCCCCCCCCCCCCCCCTTTTTTTAGCAATGTTTATGCCGTTAGACGCAATTTTCCTGGAGGTCACGGCCCGCTCTAAGCCCCGCCACACGGATCGGTGGCCCCGTCCATTACTACTGGATTGACTTGGCTTTTAGGTCGAACACGCTCGCAAGCCTTGTCTCTCTGTCGCAACATCCGGGGTATCTAGTCCGGCATCAGAGCGCCTGCTAAGTCGTGCTTGCGGATGTGCGGCGGCGTAGATGTAAAAAAAAGAGGAGGCGACATACCGCTCAAGCCAGCCAAATGAAAAAATCCAAAGTGAAGCCGGAAGAAGAGGTTGCAGTCGGTGTGAACGCCCCCAAGGGTGGCCCGAACAGCTTTTTGTGCCAAAGTTTCGGTCATCATTGGGGGCGTGTCCCTCCAAACCGGAAGTCTCACCCGGCTTCACCTCTGCTGGCGTCATGTCACCTCCGGAAGCTTTCTAATTCCATGTCCGGCAGCCTCCGGCATCGTTTGCTATTCCACCACCGGCTCTCGTCGTCTGCAAAGCCCAAGACGCAACCATGAAAGTGGCGCGTCGGCGTCCGCCATTGCCCGCGTCCTTCTGCCATTCCGAACCCCGTCTCAAAACGTCTGCGACGCTCGCGAGACGTGACCATGAAAGCGGCGTTCTAGCGTTTCATCATGCACGAGCCATGGTCCAATACAAGCGTCTGTCAGCGTCTGTCGATGTGCGGTGAAAATTGACCGAGTGACTAAAAATCAATAAAATTAATATGCAGTCGTTCCAGCTTTACTCTTCTTTTTTTCTTTTTTTATTTTGGCATAGCATTTGCGAGCAAGTAGAGTGAGGTCATGACGCATAATTAAAACGTAATCTAAATATATTCGCTTTGGCAGGACAGGTGCGCTACAAAACTTGAGGGCTACTTGCCATTTGAAGCGAATTTACTGGAACATACCTGGACATATTTGATGTGAAGTGAACGCCCTATTGCTATCAGCCAAACGGCTCGTGAATACTTACCTGTGAAGGTAGCTTCTCGGGCATGCAGAGAAGAAGTCGTCTGCTTTTTGCTCAGGGGTTGCGGTGACGTCAGGACGACGCCGTGCTCTGTTTGGCTTTGACTGGAAGGATCATATAGACCTAATTCTAGATATGCCTTGAGGTCTACACACTATTTTTTTTTTCGATCAGCCAATAAGAGCTCGGCATTCTGACATAACCGCAACCCCCGTGGAAGAAGCAGACGAACTTGCGTTCCGCATTGAAACCATGGCCGCAATCAGGACGGTTGCACAATTCACAGAGCAGCGAAGCCGTTTTTGCGTGAGCCAACATATTTATTTATCATCAACAAGCGCAAGTGAATAAATCTAGCCGGATCAAGCAAAATAGTTGGCGTGAGACATCAGGCAGTCCCTCTACAAAGCACCTGCAAAGCGCTTCCGAAGACGCCTATACTTACGACATTTGCTTGCTGCGAACTACGTCGGTTGATGAGATCTTTCCCTAAATACCTTGGTGGACGCAAAACGACTCGCAACCATAAAAAAAGACGAGCTCAACGGGCTACGTGACTGGACCACGCTGCAAACGCCAGCAGTCAGATTGGTTATCGTTTTAAACCAAAGCGGAAAAAGCAGTCACGGGATATTTTTTGAAAAAAAAAAAATAATAACTTTTTCTAGATTATTTGTTTCTCAAACATTAAAAAAGAAAATACTGTTTGTAACAATACTATGACGGCCACGGAGAAACACGTTTCCAACGAACATTGCACACGTCAATCATCCCTCCAAACGATGAGAGTCGAGAAACGGCGCCTAGATAGCTAACCACCTTTCGTTATGTGCGCAGGATCTAGAGCGGGGCTATACCTCCACCTAAATTGCATCTAACAACGTAAAAATTGTACACAAACAAAAAATTTCGCGTGTGGAAAATTTAAAAAAAAACTACTGTTTTCTATCTAGGCTTTTAGTTTTATATATATATATATATATATATATATATATTAAAGTCCCTTCAAGCCGTGCTTGAAGGGACTTTGCAACGTCTGCAACGAACAGTGTGCATTTTGTCTGATGTCTATACGAGCAGAGCGACTGCAGCTTTGCACAAAGGTTCAAATAAGAATCCTCGGCGATAAAAGAAAAAAAAAACTGCGATCGAGCACTAAGAATGCCCCGCACCATGGGCTGTGGGAGCGAGGGTCGGTTACCACCACCAGAGGCTGCTGCTGACCACCCAGAGCAAAGAACGTCCGGGCGCGCAAACAGCGCACGAAAGACAGGCGCAAATGCATAAAAGAGCGGGACACGCCCACTGAAGGGGGGAGACGGACCGGCGGCACGGAGACGCGTAGGTCGAATGCCCGGCATTGTTATACTTTATTACTAACAACCCTTTGATGTCACGTTAATAAATGTAGTTTCTCGTTTTGGAAACCCCGGCTTCGTGTTGTTCCTCCCGGATGGGCATGCAGCAAGGCAACCCTACCACATGGCGCCCCACGTGGGGCCCGAAAAGCTCCCTGGTGCCGGCGACTCAAGCAGGTATTCGGACCAATGCCACAACTGTGGACAGCGCAGCCACTTCCAAAGAGAGTGCCCAAATACAAGCCCGAGGCAGTACGAAACAAATGACGGAAGGGCTGGAAGTGAGCGGAGGGATTGTGGAAATCCGGTCAGCCATCGCGCGCCTATGGGCCGTGAAAATCCTGAAGGTCACGTCGCATCACAATCGGCAAACTATTACGGCCGGCGGCAATGAGCCCCACTGCAGAGCCGCCGATGGCCGCTATCACAGCCGGGATCACGCTAGCAGCGTCACTTGTTCCATCGGTATGTCGAATTCAGCATAACGGTGAAATGATCGAGCCACGCATGACGATCACTTTGCTCGGTTTTCCTTTTGCCGCGCTTTTGGATACCGGGGCTGCTATCTCGCTTATAGTGGGCGCTGCCTATGAACTATGCAAAAATAAAAAAAAAAAATCTTTCGTTTGACAGCCACACGTCTGCAGTTAGCCTCCGGGTCAACAATATCGGTGGACGGAGCCGTAAGGCTTAAAATTTAATTTAATGAGAAGAAACAGCGTCAGCGCTTTCTGTATCTCCCGGGACTCGCCGTACCCGTGATCTTGGGTCGAGATTTTATCGCAGGCGTAAGCATGACGCTCGACTTCCCTGGTGGCGGCTATCGTCTGGGAAACCAGGCGGACCTGACTCGGTTCACCAGACGAGAGAACTGCATCGCTGGCCCAACCCTCCCAGCCCACTTCACAACGCCTGCAGCTGCCCTACCATCCGAAATCTCGGATACCCTACAGAAGTGTCCAGGCACTGACCTCGAGAAAGGACAGCTGGAGGACGTCCTGCGGCCGTTCTCTCCGATGTTCACGGAGCGACGAGGAAAGACAGGCATCCTGCTGCATCGGATTGAAACCGTTAACGCACCGCCTTGGGGGTGCAATCCACGCCCCATCAGCGTGCACAAAAGAGAACTCCTGGACGTGGCCCTTCAGGAGATGCTGGACACCGGCGCAGTACGTGAGTCAAAGAGCCCTTGGGCATTTCCTGTCGTTATCGCTCCGGAAAAAGATGGAACTGCCAGACTCTGCGTAGATTACAGACGGCTGAACGAAGTGTATGTACGGGACGGCTACCCTTTCCCTAGCATTTCCTCTATAATCCACGCGCTCGGCAACGCGACGGTGTTTACCACATTGGATTGCAGCCGTGGATTCCTTCAGATCGAAGTGCATCCGTTAGACGTGAAGAAAACCGCTTTCATTTGCCACTTAAAGCTGTACGAGTTCACCCGCTTGCCTTCTGGATTGTCCAACTCGCCAGCGAGTTTTCAGCGTCTGATGGACGTTGTGCTCGGAAACGCAAAGTACGAAATCGCGATGGCATACATGGATGACGTTGTTGTTTTCTCGCGTACATTGGAGGAGCATCTCGAACACTTGACTATCGTGCTTGAGCGGATGCGGAACGCGGGTCTAACAATCAACCCGGGGAAAGTTCAATTGGCCGAGCCCAAAATTAACCTCCTCGGATATGTTGTCGATAGCGGCACGCTCTGTCCGAACGAAGAAAAACTGCGCGCACTAACTGAGTACCCGTGCCCCCTTGACGTGAAAAGTTTACAGCGATATCTCAGAATGATTGCATTCTATAGGGACTTCATTCCTTACTGCTCCGAGATTTTTCAGCCGCTTAATCACCTTCTTCGAAAAGGCGTCAAATGGTGTTGGAGCCAACAGCAATAAAGCGCATTCGTAGCGTTATCAAAAGCAGTGACAGAGAACGCGTGTTTGCATCTTCCCGACCTAGACCAACCATTCGTTTTGCAGACAGATGCAAGCGATTGCGGCGTCGGAGCTGTTTTACTGCAGGAACATGACGGTATACTTCGGCCGGTTGCTTTCGCAAGTCAGACCCTCAATTCCGCACAGCGTAATTACAGTGTTGCCGAAAGAGAATGTTTAGCCATAGTGTATGCGTTAAAGCGATTTGACATGTATTTGGATGGCGCAACATTCCAAATTCAGTGTGATCATTTAGCGTTGTCATGGCTGAAAAGACTTCAGAACCCCGCTGGTCGCCTCGCTCGTTGGGCCCTTACGCTACAACAGTACGATTACACTATTGTTTACAGGCCGGGTGTTACAAACCAAATTGCTGATGCACTTTCCCGCGCCCCTCTTCCTGAGAACCACGTGCAGGAAGTCCCAGGTCTGGTCGCAGTCGTTAATACAACACAGGGACCCCCTGACTCACTGTGGGGTACATTGGTCTCAAGAGAGGATCTTCTCAAGGCCCAGCACGACGATGGGTTGTGCCAACAAGTGACTGCTTGGTTGGCAGCGTTCGGTCCAATCGACCACCCAAGTGACAAGGAGTTCGACTCCTACTTGATGAGCGACAACGGCCTCCTGCTGCGCTACATCCCTCAGACCGACGATGATCCGGATGGCTCGGCATTCCGGACCGTGACACCCCGCAAGCTACGTAAGCTTTTCATCCGATACATGCATGACTCTGCCTTGGCAGGACACAGCAGTGGGAGCAAGACTTACGATAAGTTGTCCCAGATTGCGACGTGGCCCGGCATGCGGCAAGATGAACAGAGGTATGCGCGTAGTTGCCGTCATACCAGAAAGCGGAGCCACGTGGTGGTCAACCCCCAGGTCTCATGCAACCGATCGCAAGCCAGAGCCCTTGGCAGATCTGTTGCTGTGACGTCATGGGTCCATTTCCACGTAGCCCACGCGGAAACCAGTACTTGTTCGTAGTAACAGACCATTTCACCAAATGGGTGGAGCTGTTCCCTTTACGAAAGTTGGATTCGCAGAAAATATGGGACTGCCTACTTCAAGTTTTCGCGCGTTTCGGTTTCCCGGCAAGCCTAATTTAGGATAATGCGTCGTATTTTACGAGCAAAGTGTTCGTCGATGCATGCGCGGTTCTGGGAATTGAACATAAACGGACTTCACCATATCATCCACAGGCAAATATAACCGAAGAGTGAATCGAAACCTTAAGATGATGCTTGTTGCTCATACGGAGCGTCACAAAGACTGGGATGCGAAGCTACCAGAAATGGCCTTCGCCACTCGCACCACGGTTAACCGGTCAACCGGGCTCAGCCCTGCCCAGCTCAATTTTGGCAGAGAGCTTGCTTTCCCTCTCACTAACACTCTCCGTTCGACAGAGCCCAGGGCACAGGACCGCGACTGCACAAAGTTCGCAGACGACCTGCGAAAGCGCTTCGCCATCAACCTCAAGGAAGCCCGGGAAAGCCTTGACGTTGCCAGACTGCAGCAATCCGACCAAAACAACTAGGGACGCCGAGACCTGCAGTTCGAGGTGGGAGACTTGGTGCTCAGGCGCACTCACCCCCTGAGTGACGCGGCGAAAGGCTTCACGGCCTCACTGGGCAACAGGTGGGATGGTCCATTTCGTGTAGGCAAAAAGCTTTCCCCGCTTACATACACACTAATTCACCATTTCAGTGGTGAGTCCAAAGGAACAATTCATGTCACCGACCTTAAACGATTCCACATCCCGGAAGATGGTTTTTCGCAGGGTCTGACCGATGCCGACGACGGCCCGGTCCCAAAACCCCCCTCGCCGCACAAAGGCGGTACAACCTGCGACGTCGGTGACGGCTGAGAGAGAAGTTGTGAAGCGGTGGACAAGATTATTCTGGTTTTTTTTTTTCCTTTCTTTCGGATTTCGAGCGTGGTACCTCGATCGTATATCATCCCACGGGTCTGATCGCCTTTCTGAGGGGGGGGGGGGGGGGGGGATTGCGCGATTGTGTGCCCACCCCAGATCCTTTATCCTTTTTTTATGCAACATAGAGCCAGGGGTTACACATGAGAGTAACCCATGGCAATTGCTCGTTCTGATCCACGAAGATGGATCACGGGCAACGCCACCACCGATCCCGGACATCTGGACGCCAGGGTCCCAGGACACGTGGCGGTTCCAGTCACCGGGGGCGGCAGCCGGCGAGGCCAACCCCACGGAACCGCGGCCAGTAGGCAGGATGGGCCAGGGACACCGGAGGCGGCCTCTGCCGGCGATGCCGGGAACGGCCGCAGAGGACGGCCGCTACCTGGACGGTCCTCGTCGAGGACATCTCCCGAGGCTGGGCTTCGGAATTGAGCTGGGGGGACCAGCCCAGGGCAGAGCGCGCCGGCCCTCCCAGGCAGTACCGGAACCGTTCCGGGGCCAGACACTGGAGGAGCGCCACCCCACGGAGCCGGCCGCGCACTACACGTCGGAGGAGATGGGCCTCCTCTGCCCGCTCTGTGGGGTTTCTGAGATATGCCGGGCGACGCAACTCCGAGGGGCCCTGCATGGGGAGCGGGCTGACGCGGAGCGCATCACCCGAATCAACCGTCTCGGCGACCGCGACTTGGAGCGCGCAATTGCGCCCATACAGCGCCGCCGGCCAGACCTTCTGCACCGACCCCCTCCCAGCGACGACCACGACGACACTGTCATTTATATGCCAGACGCCTAGGGGGGGGGGGGGGGAAATGTGGGAGCGAGGGTCGGCCACCACCAGCGGCAGTTGCGGTGCGCGGACGTGTTTCCTGGTTCTCCTCGAGCATCCGTAGCTAAGTGCCAGTTTTTCTTCTTTTCTCTCTCTTTTTTTGAGAGTTGATTGGAAGTGACTATGCGGTAGCAGTATTAGGTTTGAACAGCAGCAGTTAACGTTAGTTTCGCAAAGTAGGCTCTGTTTGAATTTTTGACGGGAAGGGACGGTTTGTTCCCGGTCTAGACATGGGTCTAGATTTGGGTCGGCATGACAAGGGTGGGGACGGGTTGGTGCAGTGCGAGGGGTGTGGGAGGTGGTGTTACCTAGAGGAGACGGGTTTCGGGAGCCTGGAGGAGGCGGCGGGGATGAGTTTCGAGTGTCGGCTTTCTGTGAAGCTTCAGCAGGTAACTGGGGAATGGGAGGGTAGAGTTCGGGAAATTGAGGCCCAGCTTAAGGCAGAAGGAGAGAAGCGGGTGGGTCTTCAGGCCCAGGTAGAGGAGCTGACTAGGCGGCTTAATCATGAGAGGGAGCAGCGGGTCGGCCTCGAGAAGCAGGCGGAAGAGCTGGGGGAAGTATGGAAGGCGGGTTTAGAGGAGCGTAAGAGGGAGTGTGACAGTAGGGTAGAGCGCCTGGAAGGGGTAATTCGAGCGAGTGAGAGTAGCAAGGGAAGAAAGGAGGAAGTGTCAGTTCTAGCGGGACGAACCGCCAGTCTGCAGGCTGGGGTCCCTGGTGGTCGGGAGTCCGGCCTGTTGGCAGGCGGGCTCGACGACGCTGGAGAGCTGATTGAACCTCAGCTCAATGGAGCCTTCGAGCAGCAGGCGTCGGGCAGTCAGGTGACAGGAGATAAGTCGCAGGACAAAGGCGCGCAGGCACCAGGGGGATCTAGGGTACTGGTAGTGGGGAGCTCTAACGTAGCTCGGGTTAGGAGGGGTGTACATAACAGGGTGAAGGGAGACCAGAGGGTAACCGTAGAAGTCCAGCCAGGGAAGTGTACGGTGGATGCTATGACCGCAGCACGTGAGGGGTGTGGGATAACCGGGAGGGAAGGAATCCAGTAATAGTTCATGCGGGGCTTAATGATGTGCTCAAGGGTAGCAGCCAGAACCTCTAAAAGCAGCTAAACGTGGGAATACGTAAGCTGAGGGACGTGTCTGAGAATGTGCATGTGGTTGTGTGCACCATTCCAGAAGTTCGGGGGCAGTCCGGGTTAACGGAGAGGAGGGTTGTCGAAGCCAACGGAGTAATTAAGGGTATGAGTCGACAGCTTCGGTACGACGTAATGGAAGTAAACAGAAAAGTGTACGAGGCTGGCTCCCGCCCTTTTGCAGATGGCATTCACTACAGTGAGGCCACGGGTTACAGGGTGGGGATAGGATGGGCCACACGGTGACTGCTTTTTTGGGGGGACCAAAGGCCCTGGGAGCACTGAAGTAACTGAAAACCCAACCAAGTCAGGAGAGGCACCCGGGGTTAAAAAGAGGAGAAAACGTAAGAACAGGTATAAACAAACAGCACAATCAGACATTGGATATATTAATATGCAGGGTGGTAGAAATAGCTTAAAATGGGAAGAGGTAGAGGAGCAACTAAGAAAGGAGGATTTAATGGTGTATGGGTTTGTGGAAACACATCTCAGAGACATGGAGCAGCCACCTTGCAACCCTGACTATCTGTGGGAAGAATGCAACAGAATGGAGGGAACGAGGAAGGGAGGTGGAATTGGAGCATTTATTAAGAAGAATATGAACTTTCAAAGGATCAGAAAGGAGTGCGCCGAACATTTGTGGCTGAAAGGAAAAGTCGCTGGGGAATCAACAGTCCTTGGAGTTGTTTACTTATGGACAGGGACAGGTGCTAAAGAGGAAAACAGACAAATGATTGATTGCACATCAAGAGACATTAGTGAACTAGGGGAAGGCTCCGAAATAATTATTATGGGAGACATGAATGCCCATATTGAGGGTCTGGATGGGTTTACAGACTCAACTGGAAGCATATTACTAGAACTGGTGGAAAAACATGACTTAGTTTTATGTAATACCAGTCAGAAGTGTGACGGGCACATAACTTGGGAAACTGGCAATCTAAATTCATCTATAGATTACGTATTCATGTCCAACAAAATATATGGTAAGTTACAAGTAATGAAAATAGATGAAGAAGGTTCCAAAAGTCTTGGTAGTGATCACAAACGTATTAAGCTGAATTCTGCCAGAGAAGTAAATACTGAAACTAGACAACATAATTCAAAGCAAACTTTCTGCAGCGACAAAGAGTTGGAAATAGTTGTTGAAAGAATAGAGGCGGCAGTTTCAGGGCAACGGTATACAGATTGGACCTATGAGAGCCTAACTAGGCTTTTTGCTCTAGAACTAGACAAAGTTCAGAGTAAACGAAAGGGGAAGCAAGGACATAGACCAAAAAGCTGGTGGGACAAAGAAGTGAAGCAAACGATACAAAAACGTTAGGAAGCCTCTAGAGAACACAGGTATTCCAAGCGTAGTGGGGAGTCCGAAACGGAAGTAAAAAGAAAATGGGACAATTTTATAACATGTCGCCGAGAGGCATCCAGTTTGATCAATGCGAAAATTCAGAGAAAGGGTGAGGAATGGATGAGTAATGTTACTAAGAAAGATAGAAACGCCGCCAAGAAGTTTTAGGAGCACTTGAACTCACTCGGTGAAACGACGCAAGCTAGAGACAGGTTCATACTCTCGCATCAGGGAGATCAATTAGAGGGAGATGATGCGATGCAATATACCGGAGCAGTGATGGAGGAAAAATTTCGGGAACGGGTACATGTGGAAGATAGGAGAACCGAAGGAAGTAGCAGTCCAGCTTGTGACATCGCGGATTTTGGACAAAGAGAATGGGAAAAGGCGGAGCGAAGAGTCCCTAGTGGCACGTCGAGAGGCACAGATGGGATCCCAATCAAGCTGGTGAAGAATTTAGGTCCTAAATCTAAGGCAAATCTAAGGCAAAACCATGATAACAAAAGGAAATATTCCAGATAAATGGAGGTTTAGTAGGATGAGTATGATATATAAGGGAAAGGGAGATAAGTCTGATATTAGGAATTATCGTCCCATAACCGTGACACCGGTTATTTACAGGTTGGTAATGCAGATTATAAAGAACAGACTGAAGGAATGGGTAGATTGCGAGGGCATACTGGGTGAGTTACAGAACGGGTTTCGGAAACAAAGAAGGTTGGAGGTCAATTTATTTTCTCTAACACAGTGTATAGAAATAGCACAAAAAGAAAACAGACAGCTCTGGCTGGCATTTCTGGATATCAAGGGTGCCTATGACAATGTGAACCAAAGGAACCTGTGGGAGATAATGGAGAGCTTAAACCTAGATGAAGGACTAACAGCACTCTTAAGGAACATTTACAAAGATAACAGGGTGATTATAACATGGGAAGGAAAGGCGACAGGGAAAATAGAGATAAGACAAGGCCTTAGGCAGGGGTGCCTGTTATCGCCTTTGCTGTTTATGTTGTATATGAGAGGATTGGAGGGTAGACTAGAGAAGAGTGGGCTTGGACTCGACCTTTCTTACAGTAAGCTAGGCCAAAAAATTCAGCAATCCTTACCGGAATTGATGTATGCGGATGATATCGTACTGATGGCTAACAACAGGACAGAGTTGCAGGAATTAATGAGCATCTGTGGTAGGGAAGGAGAGGAATTAGGTTTAGAATTCAGTAGCGAAAAATCAGCAGTCATGATTTTAACGAGGATGAAGTTGAGAGGCTGAAGATACAGAATATTACAGTTGAGAGAGCTAGTAAATACAAGTATCTAGGAGTATAGATATGTGATGGTGCAGAATATCTCAGAGAGCATGAAAAGTATATAATAGGTAAGGGCAACAGAAATGCAGCTGTAATGAAAAATAGAGCACTTTGGAATTACAACAGGTATGATGTGGTGAGAGAGATTTGGAAAGGGGTCATGGTGCCTGGCTTGACTTTTCGAAACGCAGTGCTATGCATGAAATCCAAAGTGCATGCGAGACTAGAAATAAACCAGCGCGGAGTAGGTAGACTGGCTTTGGGGGCACATTGCAAAACGCCAAACCAGGGAGTACAAGGAGACATGGGATGGGCGTCATTTGAGAGCAGGGAAGCGGTGAGCAAGATAGAATTTGAGGACAGGTTGAGGCAAATGGATGGTAGCAATGGGCACGAAAGGTTTTCAGCTATTTATACATGAGGAGTGTAGACACAAAGTGGAGACAGCGCACTAGGAAATTAAGAGGAAAGTTTTTGGGCTATAGCGAAGATACGGAAGAGCAAGTCTCAGTTAAGAAGAAAGTTAAGGCCACAGAAAGAGATGGGTGGCTAGAGGGAATGCAGACAAAGACGGCTCTGGAAAGCTATAGATTAAACAAAAGAGTTATTGCCAAAGAAAGCACTTATGACAATTCTAGGGGAAGCTCATTGCTGTTTGAGGCGAGGACGGGTGTTCTGCGAACCAGAACATACAGAGTGAAGTACCAGGAAATGGATACAGTGTGCACTGCTTGTGGAGAGGAGGATGAGACGGCTGAGCACTTGATACTCTACTGTAAAGGGCTTCACCCTATGCCTACCGAAGACAACATAGAATTAATAAAGTCATTGGGTTTTAGAGACAACGAAGGAAAAGTGGATTTCAAGAGTGTAGAGATTACCAAGCAAAGATTAAGTGAATGGTGGCAGAAATCGAGAGAAAACTAGGTATTTTCTTATTCACTGATGGCAAGGGGGTTTCATAGCCTCACTTTCTTTGCACTGCGGAGGGAATATAGATTTCACATATAAATATTCTAAGCTTAAATGGTAAAACAATATGGCTAGGTGGCGTAAGCTATCGCCCGATCCAAAGGGCTCAGCCATATTCATCCATCCATTCATCCAGCAAAGAACGTCTGGGCGCGCAAACAGCGCACGAAAGACAGGCGCAAGTGTATAAAACAGGGGGACACACCCACAGAAGGGGGAAGACGGACCGGCGGCACGGAGACGCGTAGGTCGAATGCCCGGCATTGTTATGCTTTATTACTAACAACCCTTTGATGTCACGTTAATAAATGTAGTTTCTCGTTTTGGAAACCCCGGCTTCGTGTTGTTCCTCCCAGATGGGCATGCAGCAAGGCAACCCTACTACAAGCTTAAAAAGGGGAGGGATATTTAATGTGTCAAATAGACTTCGGCTTCACTACCGTGATTCGAGTTGGCCATTATTCTTAACATACGTTTTTTTTTTAAACTTATAGGTCTATTATAGTTTGTCTTAACCGTGGTGCCCCGATCTAGTAAACAGTAGCGAAGTTTTTGATAAAAGGGGGTGTAGTATATTTGTACGTTCAACCATGCCGGTAAGAGGTCTTTTGTCTTATAAATTATTCCTATTGTTCTAGAGGGGTCGATTTGTATATGCTCAGTTTGTGTTGTCCGGGATATTTTGTCACTAAGCCATACCCCTAAGAATTTGCAATCAGTTATACGGTCTATAAGGCAGTTGTGAACATTAGGTGCGTTAAAGCCAATAGATAAACGGATAACTTGCCAGACACAACACACGTGGGTCGCGCGAACAGAAGGGCATTGAAAGATCACACCGGGTTTTAAGAACACGGGGACCACACTGGGGGTTCACCAGACGCTGTGTCTGCGTCTGTACGTAAACCTTTGTCGTGCTCGCGGCTCCCGCAGGCAGACCCCACAACCATGAAACTTAATCCGCGGTCTTCGCCGGTGCACCCTGCGCCCGAGACTAGCGTCGACGGCACTTCGTCTAGTTTTTTTAAACGGCTTGTCCGTTGACAAGTGCACTTAGGAGTTATGCGTGCTGTCCAGGTTTGCGTGTCTGAATCGACGGCCCTTGGGTTAGGGGGAAGACTTGAGGGCAATAATTAGCCGTGGGATAGACACAACCTCGCCGATGGCGAGAAAACTGTAGGTTCAACACGCACCGGAACGTATAAACAAATTAAAAACCAATTTCTGTCCCGGCGGCGCGCATATATACGACAACCTCTACCCCTATTGAAAATTCCATCAAGCTACGTAATTTGGGACACTGACTGCCAGTCAGCAGCGTTGGTGGAACGTGATGGACCATCAGACGTCATCTGATGGTCCATCAGATGACGTCTGACTGCTACTGCCAAGGGAATTTCATCAACAAGGGCAGCATTTATATAAGAGTAAAGCTATACGCACTCATAAATATCGCCAAATGCCTCAATAAAACAAAATGTTCGAGAAAAAAAAAATAGCACCACCGCGCATCGAATCCGCGACCACATGCGTACAAATCGGACATCTTAACCGCTATGCAACGCCACGGTTAGAGAATCTCGATTTGACTATTCGTTTTATACGAAATGCTTTGGCTGCAAATGCAGCATGTTATGCAAAGCACTTGTACATCACTCGCCGTACTTCAGTTCTACTCACCTGCCATGTAGAGTACTTTCGCGTCGTAGAACGATCCTTTTGTTCGCGCATCACCGGCCCAGTAGACCTGGTACACCCTGTCGTCTTCAACTACACCGCTAAAGTCCCTTACATCGTCGGAACTCACAACAGGCTGTGTCTTGTCGAGTAGAAATTCTACTAAAACATAAGACATTGTAGAGCCCGGGCAGGATCGACAGGTTGGAGCGAGCGGGCAAACAAAACGAGTCGAGAGCGATCGTTCATGAAAGCTCGGCGAAGCCTCTATGGGCGAAGCGAAGTGCGAAGTGTCGTGTTCGGCGCTTCGGCGGGCTTCTGATCAAGGTTGTCGGTCGGTTGCGTGTCATATCTCTAACGTCAGCGGTTTTATGGGCTCACGTCCCAAAATCGTTTTCTCGTGCATAGATTACTTTTCGTATTCATAGATTTGACGAAATAGTGGTATCCGAATGAACTTTACGTCCTTTGACCGTACGTCTGTCTGCACGTCAAAGCTTTCTGACGTACAGTCAGAGACAATCGATGTACAATCATAATCGCCACCAAGACATCTTGATGGCATTTTGTGGCGGCCGACTGCCACCAGGAAACCATCAGAAAGCCGACAAGTGGAGTCTGACTGGAGTTTGACTGTCGGTCCGAGTAACTTGTTGGCCAATCAGACATGCTTGACGTACAGTCAGGCACAGTCAGCGGTCCACTAGAAAATATTGACTGCCAAACAGGGTTACATTGATGGATTTTTCCTTCGGGACACTACATTCCCTATACTGAGAAGCATGTCTGTCAAAAAGAGCTACACTGACTAGGAATAAGTAGATGCACGTTTGATGATGCGCCGAAAGTATAGCATATTTGGCAATCGTTCTCCGCGGGCAACCGATTCATACCTTTTTTGTGATGTGGTCATCGCCAACAGCGACGATTGGCCGTTCTGCAGATTATGTCGTTTTCTTATAACGGAAGACTAAGAAGTGTACTGTGCATAAAATTTACTCTAAGGATGTAAGTGCGGGTTTGTTTTTCGTGCTTGAAATGAAAAGCAATAGAATCTACATCATTTGTTCTCAAGGTTTGGCAACTGTTTTAAAAGTAACAATGCATAATTACCTAATGCATCTCAACTTTAGACTTTCACATACACAAAAACTAAGTAACCGCTTTAGAGATGCTTTTGTTATGTCTACATTTCTTGATACTTGTTTAGTGACAGAGCGCTCTTGGAAGGACAATTTTAATAAGCTGTTTAGTACTGGTGTTTAAATCGTTATAGTGCGCCCTACAGTATGTTTGATTTTACCTCGAACCTATTTATTTTGAAATTCAGTGTAAGGTACGCTAATGCGATTTATGCAGGTGACTTCTACAGCCTGTGTGACATAATACAAAGTAGTATTCCTCATGTTACATCTGTTGATTAACTAATATTTGGTAACTAACTCTCAGCAAGTGAAAATGAACAAATGGTTATAGCTAGAAAGTTAATAAACGCCATCGAAAACAGCGAAAGCAGTATATTTCAGAGGGACTTGAAGCACGTGGGTAGCGCTGGGCGCTGGGGAGAGCCATTGTTACTATTCGCGAAACAGGTACCAGGCTACCAGTGCCTATCCTCGGATGACAGGATTTTATCCTACGGTGTCGCAGCGCTAGCCTCGTGCGTGTTGCGCGAGTAATAACTTTGCCATTACCCAGAGCTTTCCAAGTGCTTCAAGTCCACCTGAAATTGTGATTTAGTGGTTCTTGGTGACGCTCTGCAAATGTATCATTCGAACCTTATGTTTATTTTCACTAAATAAAAAAGTAAATACCAAACAGTAAATAATGGACGTAACGCGAGTAATAACCCACTATAATATATCCTTGACATATAACTCACCTGCACTAACAGGACTTGTTTACCTTTCACGGACTTTATCTTAAATAAATATTTGCAATTCAAACAAAATAGCCTACATAATTAAACTAAGTAATGTTCCCGCTCTTTTTGCACTAACTTATCTTCGTTTGATTGCTCTATATACAGCGAATCTCTGATATTTTTGTGTTTTAATCATGTTTAATGAACTTAAACGTTTGCCAAATAATTTCATAAAAATAATGTATGCTTCGATTTCAGCTTTTTCTTCTACGCTTTTCTACGTCTTTTAAGACTAGTGCACACAGGTGGAAATTCGATAGACACTCCGTGTTCTTTAAAAAGAATAATGCAAAGCAATCCTAAACCGACCGCGGTGTTGTTTCTTGATATATTGCAAGCAGACTAGATCGTTTCTGTCTTACGTTAAGTATAGATTGATCACTAGACCAGGAAACTGCAGACATATAAATTAATAGTCGATGTCTGTAACTATATCTCTTTGCACAATACAACAAATGGTGAGCTTCAGGTGCAGTGCATCCTGCCGTTCATTATTGATTTAAATATGAAAATAATTCTAATCACTTATTTGTGAACCCTTAGAAGGGGAAGATAAAAAACCGACAAAAGAATACAAGATCTGCTGTGTTTTATTAGTTTTTTTCCGTCTCAGGGTGTACAAGTATGCCGTTTCATAACCAGCTAGCCTGCAAGCTTGCACACTTCCTAATCGCTGTATTCGCGCAGTAGCTTATGAAACTATGTAAAATATATACCATAATTAGTTTACTTTTATTCGCATTTTAAGAATCAATACAAAATATAATAGCAGAAGCAAAGATTGTGTCCGTCCGCTTTTAAATCTCAATTTTCCACACACACAAAAAAAAAATGCTGAGGCCTTTCTTTTTGCGAAAAGGCACAATAAAGGTTATCGGTTATTTGTAAAAATCAACTAAAGGTCTCATAAACCTTTTAATGCCGTCACAATATTGTTATAACTGCAGTTTCTTGCTGACATTTTACTCTTCCATGGTTGCATTGCATTTCTTTCAGAATCTCGCAAGACATCCACGGAGGAGAGACAAAAATGTATAAACAGGCAGTTACAATGTAAATATTCTACAAAAGTCCAATCAAACCTTTTATTTACTTGAAGTCCAGTGTTCGCAATCTTTAGCTGTGTTTGGAGATTTATGTTTGTCCCTTGTCCCTCTTGTTCCCCTTCTCCAGGGATTATTTTCATCATTATTGTCCAGCTCGCTTGCCCCTTTGCATTTAATTGCATTATAATTATAACATGCCCAGTTTGCTTATGTTGGCGCCACCACGCAGTCATAGGGAACTGCGGTGGCGGCGCAGCTGAGTTGTTTTGAGATGCCTTGTATATTTAGTGAAAAACAAATGGCAGAAATACGTAGGGTTAAAAGGACAATAAAAATATCAATGCTGTAGGTGCTGAAAAAAAAATGAAAGAAAACAAGATTGCCACCGCGGACTTCTGCCTTCGTAAAAGACTGCGGGCGCCTGGATATCTTTTTGTCTGTCTATACACACGCACATTGCCTGTGTTTACCCATTTATTTACATTTTAAACAAAATTATCATGGGTTGTCTCGTCTGATATGTGGAGGTTAGCTTTGATAAATCTTTCAAGGTGAAGAAGTCGTGTTTCCCCGCTTTATTCAGAGAACGAAAGATGTTGAAAGCTTCGCAGCTGTGATCCTAAAACAGCTAGAAAAAGACATACTCGATTCACAGAATTGTCAGTCCTAGTGCCACGACAACACTACTGTAAAAGTGTTTTTCAAACAGGGCAGCATGAGGAAACAGGGCAAAAAGCAATATCTCAAAGGCGACGCGAAGCTTAGAGAAGTTTCCCTCATCTCCATACTAAAAATATCATAAAGGTAAGCTTTACGTATTGACACTTTCAGGTCAGTTTACTTTGAGATAAACCAGTTGAAGATTAAAATCTCTTCATGCAGAACATGGGCGTCGACATAACAGCCGTAAGATTATCCGAAAATAGCATTGTGCCCTTCGTCTACTTTATATGAAAACGGTGGATGGTACATCCTTTCCCTCGTCTCCGGTCATAACGATGTGCTTTTTAACTCGTTTGATATACGGGCGACCAGTCAGAGAGTAGGATAATGATGTCAAAGTCTTTCTGATAGGTTAGGGGAGTAGTAAAGGGAAACGGGGTTCGGCTCTATTAATAGAGTAAACGAGTGACCCGGAAGGGAATTTGGGATATTGGGTTCCAATTCAGAGGGTCAAGGGTGATAAAGGAGAAACACAAAGCTCCGGGAGGGGACATTCTTACCAGCCTGATTATTGAAATGTGCTACGCTAAATAAACCTTTTTAAGTTTGGAAGTTACGACAAGAGGTCACTTCGCAATTTGTTCGCCACCAGGCCCTCTTGTCTCAAGTGGGTGAACATCGAGAATCATCCTCGATGAAAGACCAAACATCGTAACTCTCAGTTTGCTCAGTTTTTTTTTTCGCTTCTACAGTAAACAGAGCGAGATGACAAAGTTTATCTTGGCACATGGAAGCTCGAAAGCTTAAAAGTATTAATTTCCTAGTTCAACATGAGCGCATTGGTGAAATTAAATGAAAATAGAAAGAATAAACATAGGGACGTACAGAACAGCACCTATTTCGAGGTGCTGTTCCGTCTGTCCCTATGTTTATTCTTTCTGTTTTATTTAATAATTTCAACTTGCTAAACGACGTCTCACAGGCAGGGATGAAATCGGCTATAATAACCAATAGCTCGAAGGCGATGCGAAGCTTAGAGAAGTCGCCCTCATCTCCATACTAAAAATAAAATAAAGGTGGGCTCTGCGTATGGACACATTCAGGTCAGTTCGCTTTGAGATAAACCAGTTGAAGATTGAAATCTCTTTATGCAGATGATGTGCGTCGACGTAACGGCCGTAGAAATATTCGAAACTAGCATTTTTCCCCTCGTCTATGTTATGTGATAACGGTGGAGGGTATATTCCATTCTTCTTTCTATTTTCCGCTTGGTCATTGAGCAGTCCACTGTAAATGTTTTCCCATACACTTTTTGTTTCTTGGACGCCTTTCAACTTTGATGCCTCCCTCTTCGCAGAGACGAAGCCTTCGTAAAGTCACTCGCACACCAAGGTTTCTTGTTTATCATGAAAATAAGTACAGAGCGCTTTAATGTCTAATCCTACATTGTGAAAAACCATTTTGAATCTTGCAGCCTTTTTGAACGCGACCTATGCGAACCCCTACCTTGTTTAAAAGGCCAAGCAAAATCGAGAACTCGAGACTCAGCATTCGATTGTACCAGTTTTATATAACTTCTTTCTTCTCATCTGGCTGGTTTTAATTTAATTGCTTTTGATTACCTGTAAAACTTAAAATACCTCCTCAAGGTAGCTGCTGGTGGGCTTCACTTCTTCCGTCTGCGCAATCCACCTCGTTTCGAACTCCAACTAGGGAGGAATAGGCTCGATGCCTTTTAGTTCTTCCCCCCCCCCCCCCCCCCCCCACTGCGTTAAGCGAGAAAAAATACGTAAAGTGCTTTAATAATCTGAAAAACGCAACCATCATTGTGCTTTGATTTGCGGAATGTACGCCCACCATGTTGAGGAAGTGATTGTCACAATATTTTCATTTGTTTATTTTTCGAGCATACCAATAGCCATGCGCTTATCCCGGTAGACCACGGTTAAAATTGCGCACAAATAAAAAGGAACAGTAGAGAGAGAAAAGAGACAAGCGCAAACTTGCAGCTTCATGTATTGAAGGAAGAAAAAAAGTGAAAGCCGTTTACAACTCCCTGTAACAACGAATTAGAGCGCAGCTCTTGAGGAGGAGGAGCGAAGGGTACTGGGGGTTGAAGTGACCTGGGGGGATCACGTGACCTTGGGGTGTTACGTGACCATGCCGATGATGTCATCAGTGACGTCACTGATGACGTTATCAGTGACGATGACGATGCGGACTCCGATGACGTCATCAGCGATAATGACGATGACGATGCGGATGTCGGTGACGTCATCAGTGACGTCACTGATGACGTCATCTATGATGATGACGATGCGGATGCCCCCCCGAAGTCACGTGACACCCCCAGGTCACGTGACCCCCGCCGAGGTCACGTGACCTCCCCGATGACGTCATCGTCACTGATGACGTCACCGGCATCCACATCGTCATCGTCATCATCACTGATGACGTCATGTGACGTCACTGATGACCTCACCGGCATCCGCATCGTCATCGTCATCATCACTGCGGACGTCATCAGTGATGTCACTGATTACGTCATCTGTGATGATGACGATGACGATGCGGATGCCCCCCCCCCCGAAGTCACGTGACACCCCCAGGTCACGTGACCCCCGCCGAGGTCACGTGACCTCCCCGATGACGTCATCGTCACTGATGACGTCACCGGCATCCGCATCGTCATCATCACTGATGACGTCATCAGTGACGTCACTGATGACCTCACCGGCATCCGCATCGTCATCATCACTGATGACGTCATCAATGACGTCACCGGCATCTGCATCGTCATCGTCATCATCACTGATGACGTCATCAATGACATCACCGGCATCCGCATCGTCATCCTCATCATCACTGATGACGTTGTAGGGCCAGCAAAAAGGAGAAGAAGAACCAGGGGCTTGATATAGAGAGCTCGAGACCGAAGACACCATCGCGGACTGTCGACCGAGATGGAATGTACATATAAGTAAATATATGAAGGGCAGATGAGCAACCCTTCATATGGTGACCCGGACGTGATCCCGATCTCAGCAAACTGAAATCCACACCTGACAGGACAACGCAACGGCAAGTCACCGTCGTTTTTCTCTTCACAGTTCTTCCCACAGTAGCCCGACATGGCTGACGCTAACGCCGGAGGTGAACAGCCGACCACCGAACAATTGGTCCACCAACTCGGCACTATCAGCCGCCGACTACCCACATTCTGGCCTGCGGACCCGGAATTGTGGTTCGCGCAAGTAGAGCAGGAGTTTGCCCGTAGAAACATCACCGCACAAATGACAAAATTTCGTGAGGTCGTCACGTCCTTGTCGTCTGCAGAGGCAATGGAAGTGAAAGACATCGTCATTTCTCCACCAGACCAAGAGCCCTATGAGCACCTCAAGCGAGAATTAATCCGGAGAACCACCGCGTCAGAACAGCGACGCCTGCAACAATTGATCACGGCTGAGGAACTTGGAGACCGCAAGCCGTCGCAGCTCCTACGACGCATGACACAACTTTTGGGCAGCCAAGCCTCCTTGCGGGATTCTTCCCTTCTACGAGAACTTTTTGCAGCGTCTGCCTTCGGATGTCCGCAGGATCCTGGCAACATCCAGCAATATTCCTCTCGACGACCTCGCCGAACTCGCCGACAAGATTCTAGATACGGCCCCACCAATGATTCAGGCGACCACTTACCCCACAAGTGGCCACCCGCTGCCTGCGACAGAGGCGTCTTCCTTTGATTTTCAAAGGCTGCACGATGACGTAGCCCATTTGATAACTGAGGTGGCTGCTCTTCGACAACCTCGTCCTAACCTGCCTCAACCGAATCACATGAGACGCTCTTTCTCAAAAGGCCGAGCAGATGCACCACCAGTTTGCTGGTACCACCGTACCTACGGACCCCGTGCGCACAACTGCTCTCCACCTTGCAGCTGGCCGAAGGAAAACCCCAGAAGCACTTACTGAAGGTGACAAGTCAAGTGCTTCTTCCCTCTCCAGGTCACCTTTTCTTTATCGTGGAACAGAACACAAAATTGAAATTTCTAATTGACACCGGAGCCCAAGTAAGCGTAGTACCACCGTCTCCCACAGAACGGAAATCTAAAAATGTCGCTTCGAGCTTACAGGCAATAAATGGATCCGGCATAGCTACATACGGACAGAAGTCGCTCACTCTCAATCTTGGGTTTCCGCGAATTTTTCGCTGGATTTTTCTTATTCCTGATGTCCACCATCCCATCTTGGGAGCAGATTTTTTGGCATATTTTGGTCTCTGCGTCGATGTACGCCATTCACGTCTTTTTGACACCACAACCCGACAAACCGTTACAGGGGCCACCACAAAGGCATCTCTGTCACCCTCACCTGCTCTTCACAGCACCACTTCTATCTATGACAACTTGTTCAGAGAATTTCCAGACCTCGCTAGACCAAGCAACATTATGCGGCCTTTAAAGCATAATGTTACACACCATATTGTAACCTCCGGGCCACCAGTTTACGCTAGAGCTCGAAGACTAGCTCCGGAACGCCTTCAGATCGCCCGTCAAGAATTTGACCACATGCTGGAACTGGGCATCATCCGACCATCTTCGAGTTCATGGTCTTCTCCACTTCACATGGTGCCTATGGTGACTCCAGGTGATTGGCGTCCCTGCGGCGATTATCGCGCCTTAAACAACGTAACACAAGCTGATCAACACCCCGTGCCTCATATTCAAGACTTCTCAAGCAAACTCCACGGGATGAAAGTGTTCTCTAAAATAGATTTAATCAAGGCTTACCACCGAATTCCCATCGAACCAAGTGACATTCCCAAAACGGCTATTACCACTCCATTTGGACTTTACGAATTTATCCGTATGCCATTTGGACTTCGAAACGCTGCACAAACGTTCCAGCGATTTATGGACCAGGTGACAAGAGGACTCGATTTTTGTTTTGCCTACGTTGACGATCTCCTCGTTGCAAGCAGAAATCAAGAAGAACACCTGGAGCACCTCCGCCTTCTCATGACACGTCTGGAGGAGAACGGCGTCATCATCAACCTAAACAAATGCCAGTTCGGCGTTCAGGAATTGATTTTCCTTGGGCATCGCCTTGACACCAACGGCATTAGACCACTACCGGATAAAGTAGACGCAATTATTCGTTTTCCGAAGCCCCAGAACCTCAAGAAATTGAGAGAATTCCTGGGATTCATAAATTTTTTCTGGCGTTTTCTTCCTAACTGTGCTACTACCATCCAGCCTCTTACAGAGGCCCTGTCTCCTAAGAACAGCAAAGACCAAGACATCATCTGGACGGATCGCAGAGTCCTCGCATTTGAGAGGATTAAGGACGACCTCGCGAGTGCCACGATGTTGGTTCACCCGGTGCCTAACGCTCCAACGCGTGTCATGACCGATGCGTCCGAAGAAGGCGTCGGGGCTGTTTTACAACAGAACATTGAGCAGCAATGGCAACCTCTCTCCTTCTTTTCTCAGAAACTACGCCCATCAGAAAAGAAGTATAGTACTTTTGGAAGAGAACTCTTGGCAATACATCTCGCATTGAAACATTTTCGATACTTCCTCGAAGGACGCTCCTTTCACATAGTCACCGATCACAAGCCCTTGACTTATGCCTTAACATCCAGTGGACATACATACTCTCCTCGAGAAATCAGGCAAATGGCGTTCATTATAGAATTCACAACCGATATCAGATACGTCAAAGGTTCTCGCAACAACGCAGCCGACGCTCTCTCCCGCGCAGATATACAGTCGTTGGAAGGAACCTTCTTGAGTACCGTCGATTTTCATCAGATGGCGCGCTCCCAACAGTCAGACCAAGAACTTCAAAATCTACGCTCTGGACACACCGCGCTCAGGTTCGAAGATCTTCATCTTCCATGGTGCAGTGCCACTCTAACGTGCGACATCTCTACAGGCACACCACGGCCGTTTGTTCCTCAGCAGTTCCGTCGTCAAATCTTCACTGCTCTGCACTCACTCGCACACCCTGGCATTCGGGCCACACAACGCCTAGTCACATCACGATTCGTCTGGCCCAAAATCAATGTCGATGTTCGCACATGGACACGTACTTGTCAGCAGTGCCAAAAGGCAAAAATTAATCGCCATACCGTTGCGCCAGTCGGCAGGTTCAAGCTCCCAGATACTAGATTTTCCGAAGTTCATATCGACCTTGTTGGACCATTACCACCTTCAAATGGATTTACGTACATTCTCACGTGCGTTGATCGATTCACACGCTGGCCAGAAGCAACACCACTAACCAATATCACAGCTGAAGAGGTCGCCCAAGCCTTTATGACAACATGGGTCTCACGCTTCGGCGTACCGGCCAAAATCACAACTGACAGAGGCCGACAGTTTGAGTCCCGCCTTTTTGCACAACTCCTACGGATTTTAGGAGCAACGCGAATCCGCACCACGTCCTATCACCCGACCTCAAACGGTCTAGTGGAACGGTTTCATCGGCAACTGAAGACATCGGTAAAGGCCTGCAAAAATCCAACAAACTGGTCGGAAGCACTCCCACTCGTTTTACTGGGTCTTCGTACGGTCTACAAAGCAGACCTCTCCTCTACACCGGCTGAACTCGTTTATGGTACGACCCTAAGGTTGCCAGGCGAGTTTTTCCATACTCTCGAAGAAGATGCTGTACCAGACATGCAGAACTACGTATCAAGACTCAGGACGACGATGAAAGCTTTGCGCCCACCACCTACACGACAACCGCTTAACAGAAAAGTTTTCATGAGCAAAGACTTAGATACGTGTACACACGTTTTCGTTCGCAGAGACGCAATGCGGACACCTCTGCAGGCCCCTTATGACGGACCGTTTTCCGTCATTCAACGGGGCCCCAAGGCTTTCCTTGTAGACCTAGGAAACAGACACGACAGGGTGTCTGTTGATCGACTGAAACCCGCGTACATTGAGAGTGTACAAGTTTCGCCCCAGACACCATTGAAACCATCGTTGCGACACCCTCCACGACTTCAGACCAAGTCATCAATTTGCCGACATGTGCATTGGCAAACCGTGCCTTGGCCTTCCCGGAGGGGGGAGTAATGTAGGGCCAGCAAGAAGGAGAAGAAGAAGAACCAGGGGCTTGATATAGAGAGCTCGAGACCGAAGACACCATCGCGGACTGTCGACCGAGAGGGAATGTACATATAAGTAAATATATGAAGGGCAGATGAGCAACCCTTCAACGTCATCAGTGACGTCACTGATGACGTCATCAGTGATGATGACGATGACGATGCGGATGCCGGTGACGTCATCGATGACCTCATCGGGGAGGTCACGTGACCTCGGCGGGGGTCACGTGACCTTGGGGGTGGTCACGTGACCTGGGGGTGCCACGTGACTTCGGGGGGTCACGTGACTTCGGGGGGGTCACGTCACCTCGGGGGGGTCACGTGACTTTAGGGGTGTCACGTGACTTTGGGGGTCACGTGACCTTGGGATGACCTTGGGGGCCACGTGACCTTGGGATGACCTTGGTTACGCCGACGGCGACGCCGACGGCGACGGCGACGCCGACGCCGCTCTAGCCGGGAACGGGCCCCTAAGAGCTGCGCTCTAAAAGAACGGGCCGCTGTATCAGCTCGAGCCGAGCCCACACTGGCACGGGCGAATCCCAGCACTCGGAGGACACACACCATCAACCGCACTCATACGTTTGTTGAAAGGCGATTTGATTGTCGGTTAATGCCACAGAAGGTACTTTTTCTGTGACAGACTGACGATCCAGGTACATTGCAGTGGTCTGGGATTTAGTATATTGTCATTCGCATGCCCCGTAATTGAGTATTATAATGCGTCCTGAAATTTCTAAACTAGATCTCTCCGAGTTCGCAAATGGTGCCTTACCTCGTCCACATAAGTGTCCGTCGATATCCGCCTGATCACGTCGTAGAAGTGTCATGCTGTCGCAGGTCGCGATCCAGGAGGCGTCCCAACAGCGGTGCTGAATGTGGAGAAACGTGTTCTGCTGCAGGTCCGTCTCCAGTGTGGCAGTCCACAGAAGTTTGGGCAGCCGCAAGTTGGGACGCCGCGACGTCAGCAACGCTCGCGTTCGCTCGTGCTTTACGCCAGCATTTGTACGGCGAACCGCCAAGATCGCGACATCCAACAGCATGACGCCTCTGTTTTTGGGACGTCATTTGTTGCCGTTTAGGGATCACTTTAGATGTATCGGCAGCATAGGACGCTAAACACACGAGTTGGAGACGTTCTTCAAGCTCCATAGTTCTGAGGAGTGCTAGAGCGGCGCAGCGGCGGCGCGGGACCGGTGCAGCCATCGCGTTAGGACTGGTGCTGTGATCGGCTCCCGGAGCGGAACCGTAAGGTGTCGTACGTCTGCATCTGTTGGCCCTTGTGTCTCCACACCACTTCGTATGCTACATTTTATAATTCGCGGTTTCATGAAACCATTCTTTATTCGAGTGTGCTAGAAACGATGTTTCCCGAAATTGATTTTTGTCTGCGTTTTTAAGCGCCATCCGTTTTCTATCGTTTCCTTAAACGCTCGTGTTATTCACATTCATTTAACAATAGTAAATTCATTCAAAATGTCTCGAGTTTTGCATATGAACCATAGGTTCGCGGGATCATGATGATTTCGTGCCGGAAGTTACTGGCGTTAGCGCGCCGTAGCGGTCACTAAGAAGTCGAAGGTTTGACGAGAGCGTCTAGCCAAAACATTTAGCGACGGTCACTTTGGTATATCACGTCCGGGTCACCAAATCTGTAGGAGCTGGATCGAGAGCAACCAGTAAAGGCAGCGGTAGGATTCGAACTGCGTTTATGTGCCCGCACCGAGCGAGCCTGTCTTTTTGTCATCTTCTTTATAGATCGACTTGTGCTGACCGTGAGGGTCGCTGTAGGCATCATGTTGAAGCGTAGATTCAGATTCTTAAGAAATATCCCCGTAGAACTAGCATTCCAATGCCTATTTTCGGTGTTTTTTTTTTTCTTTTTTTTGTTTTACAGATTTGTTTGTGGTCTGGAAACCCGTTAGCGGCCTGGAAACCCAGACCTATACTAACGCAAGGCGTGAAGTTGGGCTAGTTAGTTCATAATGCAAACTTGGAAACAACGCAAAAAAGACAATGGACAAGAACGACAAGTGAACGAACACAACGCTGACTGGCAACTGAAGTTTATTTCTGCGAGGAACAGAAAGGAAATCATAAAAGATGCAAGATAGATAAAACATAATCTACCCCCTTGAGGCACGCCCGAGCACTTAAACAAATCTGCCGAATTTCTTAATGAAAGTCACTTTGTCATCCGCAAAAGCCACGGACGGGGCACTAACACACGTGTCCGCTCCGTAGGTAGAAATAAAAAACGCCTCATCAATTTCTCTAGTCACTTTGTTGCGGTAACGAGCAAGAATCTTAATCTCCGAGAGAACCGGAGAACACGAACACCTTTCGCAGTGAACTGCAAGCTGTCCCGACGGTGAAGGCCGAAGGGAAAGGGAATGCTCCCTGGCCCTAACATTGACTCACCTCCCCGTCTGACCTATGTACACCCTGCCACACAACAAAGGGATCAGATACACGACACCCGTCGCGCACGTAACATACTGGGTTCGGTGGCTAACCACACACCGAGGCCCAGATGACCCAACATGATTAACTGCGGCGCAAAGACGGGACAACTTCTAAGGAGCTGAGAACACAACAGGCACGTCAAACTTTTCAGCCACCTGCTTGATCCTATCTGAAAATTTGTGTACATACAACAGAACAACCGACCTGGAGGGCCATCCTCCTCCTTTCCCTCATACTCAAAAGACCTCGAAACACTTTGAGAAGTGATTATGCAACACACACAACCACTGCCACCGGGAAGCCCGCAGAATGCAACCTGCTGGCCTGAGACAAAAAACTTTTCTCACAGCTATAGCGACAAGATTTCACCAAAAAGGAGCGTAGACATGACACAGCAATAGCCCTTTTTACAAGTTTTGAATGGGCATAATCATACCTCATTAGCCCCTTCTTTGACCGTGGTTCATACGACCAGCAAATATGAGAGGCCTGAATCTTAAGAGACAGGTCCAAATATTGAATGGCACCCTCAGAAGGGGTCTTGGGCTTGAACCTCAGGCCCGGGGAACATCCCGAAAAAAAGGTCGATCATCTCCTTTCTCGTACAGCGCGCCAGTGATGAGATGGACCTCGTTCCTCCAGAACACATCTGAAAGTGCTGAAAGCGCGTTGTCTCGTGTTTTCTTGTTTTTTTTTATTATTTCGCGGGATATTTTCCTATTTCGGTTCATAAACGAATAGTTAACATTAAGTTAATGAGTCTTAATTAACTAAAGGATTGGGCGCGTTAGAAAAATTTGAGCACTTTCCCGATATGTTTGCTTACAACATGCAGTTCGCGTAATTCTCGCAGAGCGCTCAGTATTTTTTTTTGTAAAGTTTTGTGCAATTTATTTATTTATTTATGTGGGACACCATGTATATCTATATGATGATTATGCCATTGATGCAAAGGCGTAAGCCAGCTGGACAAGACTGGCGAAGATAATCCCTGGAGAAGGGGAACAAGAGGGACAAAGGTCAAACACCTATCTCCAGACACAGCTAAGTGACTGGTGCGCGACTGATCGGTCGTGCACCAGTCACCTAGCTGTGCTTGGAGATGTGTGTTTGTCCTTTGTCCTTTATATATATATATATATATATATATATATATATATATATATATATATATATATATATATATATATATATATATATATATATATAGTCCAGGAGCCCGGCCTTCGTCAGAAAGACGAAGGCCGGACTCCTGCCGAAACGTCGAAGAATAAACCGTCCGTTATTGCTCTTGTTTTCACCAAGTTTTTTGTGTTCTTCTCAGTTATATATATGTATTATATATATATATATATATGGTGAGCGGGAAGCCGAGGGTGTGGGTATAATAATAATAATAATAATAATAATAATAATAATAATAATAATAATGGTTTATTTTCCAGTGCCCACAAACAACCTAGCGGTATACTGTGTGGTGCACAAATATGGGTGAATTATCATACATATAAGACAAAATACAAATCATCAAAGAAGAATTAACAACAGACACAAGCAAAAAAAAAACAAAAAAAAAACTAGGAGGCTTGATTTGTCCTGCTTGAGGCAATTGACCTTTTTCGGAGAATTTTGTGCGCATGCCCGAACTTGAGGAGAGAGTAGGAAAGGGAAAGGCGCCATCTTTGCGGGCTCTCCTCGTACGCTGCCTGGCTTCGCTCGCATTGCTAGGCGCGTCTGTCCGGCACTGTCGCGATGCTTCACCGCTGCTCGGCTGTTGCATGTACAAACAGCAAGAAAAACACGCCGAACGTGAGCTTCTTTAGATTCCCGAAAGCTACCGCGCACCTCAAGAAGAGAAAAAAATGGATTCAAGCGCTGCGACGCGAGAACTCCGACGGGACGCCTTGGCAGCCATCTGCGAACTCGCGTGTTTGCAGCATCCACTTCATTGGAGCTTAGTTCATTCATATTTGTTTGAACTCAAGATATACCCGTCATACTCCGTGCAGGCTAGTCATTCATAGCAAGGTTTTTGTTCCTGATTTTTACGACGCAGGGGTATCTTCACGAGACCAGAATCACCCAGACTTCGCTCCCTCCTTGCTTACATAGAAGCCGACACGTGCCTCCGCACCGAGTTTGCTTGCACGGTACAGCAGGGCAGCAAAGAGGCGGGACGCCAAGCCGTTGTCACGGAAAGCAGATCTTTACACTGTCGCATAGTGTAAAGAGCAGGCCAGCAATGTGCTGGCGTGTTCCGCTCAACCTGCAAAGTATATATTTACGCTTGAAACTCATTAAAATATTGAATAAAAAAATGGCCTACTACAGAATTTTATATCAACACGTCACCTAGTTCGATAAGTAGATCGATGACATAGCTTGGCCCTTTTTAGTTGCATGCTGAAGTACCACAAAAAAGACGAAAACGACAAATCTTGTTTTTTTAGATAACTTATCGCGTCACGCATAAAATATGATCAAAGGACTGGCACACACGGATCTTGATACAAATCTGCCGAAAGGATAGCGACTAAGGGGCTCACGCCTAACAAATATTGACACATCTTGTAGTCCTTAAGACACATTATTACATCGCCACGGGTTTTACCGAAGAAACAAACTCACACTGCAACGCAGTCGCAAGACGCTTGAACGATATCGGCGCTCTTGGAAAGCGATATCAGTTGCCTGTAATGTCCCGGCTTCATAGACGGTGCACACGTGCTCCTTACAAGGCGAAAGCTGTGGTCGGGATCAAAGTTGTTCACCATGACCTTCTTGACGTAGGCTTCTTTGAAAGCCCATCCTTTCCGGAGTTGTCTGCAGTCCTTCGCCAAGTACCGATCGACGTACGCTGTGTTGACGACCGGTACCGATGCAGCATCGGCACTCCATCAGTCTTCAAAAGCGTACAGACGGATAAAGTACGAAGTGTCGAAGACGGTTGCTTTACTCGATCCTCCGGGATCGTCATTAGCCATTTGTAGAGAACGACGGCCGGAAAACAGCGAGAAAAACTTTCCACAACGAACGCACCAAAACGATCGCGTCTAGGAAGCGAACGGGGTGACGGGAGGACGGACTGAGCTGACTGAGCCCGCAAACGTTTTGAATTATCTCCACGAGGGTGCGCCACGGTCGCTTCAACGAACTCTGAAAAAGGTCAATTGCATCCATTCGCGTAATTGTTGCATAAAATCCTGATGTGCACTAAAAATATCAAAGTTATTCTGATGTAAAATCAATTTGAACCCTCAAAAGAGGTGACACAGGTGATGTACAGGAGGGGTAAAACGTTGATTTGTTCCTAATGATTCGGGGTGGAACATGGAAGGAAATAGACTGGAATAAGTCCGTCGAGTTTACCTCACCATGTAGAACTTCGTATAAAAACATAAAATCTCAGTACTGTCTTCTCACAGTCAGTTTGTGCAATAGAAACCCGTGAAGCAATGATTCGTAATGGTAGAAACACCCCCTTCCAACATACCTATCATAGACAATTCTAATCATTCGCTGCCGGACTAAGGCCGAAACGTCGAAGAATAAATCGTCCGTTGTTGCTGTTTCCACCAAGATTTTTCTTTCTTCCCATTTATATATATATATAAGTAAAAAAGCCACCGAAGGTTCAAACAAACTTGGATAGTTTAATCGGACGTTTCGGAGGCGGACCCTCCTTCTTCAAGCGTGACATAAAAGTGAATAGGGTTACATGATGGCCGAGATTCTCACTCGGAGAGGGAGAGGAGAAAGCAGTACATGAGAGGGGACGACAGAAGGCACAACATAACAACATAAATTCCCCAAAAAGTGACGGCAACAGTAATTATATTTCAAGTTAAGATTTACGACAGGCGGAACACAAGTGTCCCCAGCCCCGAAAAGCCTCCCCCGATTACGGAACTGCGATGGCAGGGCCCCAAGGGCAAGAAGCCACACGCGGCCGGCAGAGCGAGGCATCTGGGGCTGACCCCCGCCCGCCCCGCCACGGGCGAGTCCCGCACACTTGCTCCCATGCCCGTTCGACTCCGACACCGGACCAGAAGCGCCAAAGGGCGCCGCTCACAATACATCTGCTAGACAAAGAGCGAGAGGGGCATTTTTGTTGTGTGGCCAAACCAACAGGAGCAAGCAAGGTCCGGTCAGGCTCCCATGTAAATTTATAACTTTAAAAGTAAGGTATCTCCGTAGGTCCTTCGAAAACCAACAGGAGCAAGCAAGGTCCGGTCAGGCTCCCATGTCCTTCGTCAAGATCTGAAAGCTTCACGCGAAGAAGATCGTCAGCGCACCTAAAATTTGCTGATTTAGGGGCTTTCGATTACGTTCAGCAAGCTTGCAGTTGGAACCCGGTTTTTTTCTCACTAATTAAAAAGTGAGTTACTAGATCTAGCATTTATTATGTTTCTAATTTTTTTTTTGGAAGCTCTGCTGTCACCGTCGTCAACAAATTTTACGGGAAAATGTTTAGTATTTGTTTCTCAACCAACCTATGGTTAGGAACGTTTGAAAGCATTCGCTGAAGCTCCCGTTATGTGCTACAATTTTTAATGTCAAAATCACTTCACTTCGCCCTTTCGAATTGTCAGAATGCAATGCATCTTGTGACCGTCAGACAACAATGACTCTTCTAACCTTTACGTAAACATGCTCTCGACCAAGAATAAAGGTCTATTGGTGTAGGCATTTGTGGGCGCTACTTGTTTACGTTGGTGTTTGAACACAACTTGTGCGATTCTTTATGGTAGCTGCAGCTTGGTGTTTGGTATTTTACTCACATGCCATTTTGAGTTATAGAATCATACGATACATCCAACATGTTTACAGAAATGAAATGCCAAGTGAAACGCGACAGTAATTCGAAGGTCGTGTGTGAACAATGCGAGCAGTAAACAGGGTGCTTACATTTTAGTTGGAACAGATTTACAAAAAAATATAGGATGAGAGATAGTCGAGCTTCGGTTTTCAACATGTATGAGGCTCGGCACACATTAAATCATGGGATAATCGACACGTAAAGTTAACAAATTAGCTAACATGATCAAATTAACTTTTACTTGGGCGTTTAAATTGAATAAGTTATGGTAATTAGTATTGGAGAATAGAGGAATTTAAATATTTCCAAGAACGTAATTTTTTTAGATACATTAATCGATCAAGTCCCGCGCTTTTTCGCCCGATTTAAAAACTGCGTGCGAAAAGAGCGCCATTAAGCTCCGGTCATGATGACACTTGGAGGAGTGATGTAGTCCTTTAGATAACGTCATGACAATACTTCTTATCAGCCTACTTCCACCGCAGCTAGAGCTACGAGGTAAAAGGACCAATCAAACAACTTCGAAGGCACAAGTCACAACGCATTTTCGCTTTATGATTGGTTCAGCGATGATGGAGCAAGCACAGACAAATCACGAGTATAATGATGGTGCGCTTTTGATGCTTCCTGGGTGGTTCCATCAGCTCGTGCGTCGCCTGCGTCTGGACTTAATGTGAAACGAAGTACGGCTTCGTTTGACTTACCCGCTCTTCCTGCACCGGTTCAGAAAAGTGTAAAGCAGCGTACTTCCGGTATGTGTACTGAGATACGACCGGTGGCTCACCGCCCTACACTTTTCTGCACCGGTGCACAGAAGGTGCGAATAAATCTAACGAAGCTCCTATGTCGCCAGTGTTTCCCTGAAGGGTGTGCCGGCGACACAAGGGACGACGTGACCTAAACAAATACGTCACTCAAGCGTCATTGCGGGCGCTTTTTTTGTGCGCGATTTGTAAATCGGGCGAAAAAACGCGAAAATTGATCGCAAAATGTTTATGAACGTCACTATTTCACAAATTTTATAAATTGGTCTGGCGTGTACTAGCAATTTCCGTCCATACTGCGATTCCAAGGGTAAAACTGAAATCAATCGGTTAAAAGGCAATTAAGAAATATTAGTCAATTAGTCTACTTACCATGACGTTCTTGCCCTCATCTGATGTCTGCCTAGCCTGATAGTGCGTGGTAAAGACGGCACTGGCCTAACCCTCACCCGCCTTTGAAAACCAAAATGAGTGATTTTTTATTAAAGGGACAATGAAGGCAATTTCGGACATCTTTTTGGCGATTGAACTGGGTTCCAGGCACGTCTCAGGCCACGTTGCCCAAATTTCAGCCAAAACCGGCGTTTGTGTGCCGCGCAAATCAATCAACAGTCGCGGTAATAATCGTACCGAGATCAACTGGGGCGACGCCCCGAGAGTTGCGGGAGAAGCCAGGAGAAGCGGAGCTCACGTGACCGATGCGGGGCCAAGAAGCGCGACGTCACAAGAGACGCGTCAGCGATTGGTCGAAACGAGAGACGTGGCCTCGGTCACGTTTTGGTTCGCGATTTTTAGGAATGCTGTTCTAATTTCCGCTTGAATAATCATGAAAAGTATAAATCGGACCGGAAATGATTACTAAACCGTAAATAAAGCAGCCATAAATGTTTTTTTTTTTCTTTGCTACGCTGGACGCGAAACGGCCAACGAGCAACTATGGGCACTTCGGCATGCGGGCCGCTCGTTTTTGGCTGGGCGGTCTCCGTCGGGTGGTGGTGGAGGCCGCCACACATGTACTCCCGTTCCGTTCGTGTTGGGTCACTGAACAAAAGCTTGAACTCGCTCGCGAGAACGCCATTGCCGTCCATGTTGACAGATTCGACGAAACGATCGCGCCACCACGCTGCTATAACCCACCGCGGTAACCGGAGTCTCGATCTCCTAAATGCTACCGATACCGACTATTCACACTTGACGTCACTCCCTACGTCACCTCCGTTTTCGGAGGCCCAGAAACGAGAATAGAGATTGTTCAGTCTCGGTTTCTTTACTTCTTTCGTAGGCACAGAAATACGCGTCAAAAATGTCTACAAAACATTGGGCAGCATGCTATGTTCCCAAGAAGCATAAAAACACCATTTAAAAGAAATTAAATAAAAGCGTCTTCATTGTCCCTTTAAGCACCCATTTAATTTAGGTTAACCCGAAAAACCTGCCTAGTATATCTAACCACCGAGATCTACTCAACAACACTTAATAACTACAATATGATGATTTTTCATCATCCTGTCTTAAAATATATATATATCAGGGTGTCGAACCGGAACCGAACCGAACCGAACCGAAAACAGGAACCGAGCCGGTATTTTTTCCGGAACTGAACCCGAACCCGAACCGTTATATTGTTATCGCGATGAACCCGAACCGGAACTGAACCGGAAAAAAAATAATGGTTACCGGCTCATGTCAAAACCGTTCGGCCACGCGCTGTTGACTATGAATGTGCTATCAATGCCATTTGTTTTTTAAGTGCCGTCAACTGACACACACCTTGCTTACATATTTTTCTTCTCCACTCAGTCTTAGAAATATAAACGCTGCATCCATGAATCTTGACAAACGCTGTATCCATGAATCTTGACATAGGAAGCAGTATTGCGCTGGTCGCGGCTTGCAGGAAAGAAAAAACATTAAAAAGCTGTGCAAAAAAAAAATCGCGTCACGGGATTTCATTTTCCTACAATCTCGTACATCCTAAATGCTGCTGTGTGCTCATTTCATAACACGTTTCTAGAACGCGCGAGTTCTTGAAGCTTGCTTCCATCGGAGTGAGAAAAGAAAAGGCTGTGGAGTTTGATAATAATGCATCCGGTTTCGTATAGGCACTTAGAAGCTAACATATTTGTGAGACAGCGAACTCTTCTATTTTAATATTTATCCTATTACGTCCTTCTGGCGTTGCGTTCGGTGAAGTTTTTTTCATATTTCGTGTCTTGTTTAATGAAAACTTCTTTAAGGGTCTAATTTGAGTTTCCGAAGGCTAGTTTAAATAAAGAAAGCTGTATTTTCTCTCCACTGTTCCTTCAATTGGTTACACGCCGAGGGGGCGGGATAGATAGCGAGTTCTACCTGTAAGTGGGTTTGTAAGGAGGTCGCGGATTTTACAGCTACTGCGTCGGACCCAATTAGATGAAGTCCGAATGCGTAAACGTCGGTGAGGTAACCTTTGAGTGCACATAAAGAAACCATTCCTGGTAGAAATCCCTGAGCCTACACTACGATGTATCCCGTTTCGTATGTGCTGATTTCAAATGTTTTATTTGTAATTGATTTTGATGTTGCAATTTGTCATTTATAATTTCCGAACCGGTTCGCGAACCGGTTCGCGGATCGAATTGATTGAACCGGAACTGAACCGGAACAAAATAAAATTACCTGAACCTGAACCGTAACCGAACCCGTATTTTTTTCGGTTCGACACACTGATATATATATATATATATATATATGTTTCTTTTTTTTTTATTTCAAATTTTATAGTAAGAACTGACTCAGTTCAATATTATCAACGAAGAACTTTTCTCATTATGCGTGGTATGTAAACACACAATGCGGAGACGTGATATTATGGTTAGCGTGGCAGAGTTGGCAGCTAATGGGGCTTAATTTCGGAGCACCGGATTCAAACTTCATTATTAAGATCTCTATTTAACGGTGATAGCTCTTTTGGGCTCTTCCCGCCCAATGGAAATGGCGGCCGTTATCCTTATAGTCGTTAAGGAAGTTTTCGTAGTGAGGAGTAGGGTATACAGCATTCGTTGTTAATATCGTCGAATGCTTGAAAACAATCGCCCACCGCCACGGTGTTCTATAAATTTGATCTTGGCTCCGCAGCGTATGAAACGAACGCGGCCTTACGCGCGTGTTACCACTTCATCGGCGTGTGATAAACACGGCACATATGAGTCTGCTGTAGTTCAAGCAAGACCATGCAAGATGTCCACAGTTGCTGTGACGTTCCGGTATAATATTTTATCATTTTCCTGTAACTCCAAATTTTATCGTAGGTAATTGTTTGAAACTAAAAAAGCTAAGGCTCAGTGCGTAAGCCGCCGCCCCATCCATCCGTCCTTCCATATGTAGATTCGCACCATGCCATTTGTCACAGCGTGTCACAAAATCTGCGACGTCACATCACGCCACATGGCAAAATTTCACATGGAAGAAAATTCCTGCACATTTTCCTTAAACGTAATCACTATGGGAACCCCCGCAGCGCCAATCAGCTTGCGGCTTGCAGCGTCTCCCAACGAGGGCGACGCTAGCACGCGTTTACTCCAGGACGTACGCGTCTGTCGGTTTGCGGCGAATCTCAACGAGGTTCGGCGTGTGTGTTGCTTGAGGTGGGTCGGGATTTACTAACAATGACGTCATCATGAGACTTCCAGATCAAGACTTCACGGTGCTTGATCGTGGCACCGATGACCAACGAATTCGCCGTTACGTGTCGCAGCTATCGCTGTGACTGTACTGGGAACTCACACAGGACTGCTCATTTTTTGTCATTAGTCACTAGTCGAGAATATTGCAGTTAATTATGAATAGCTAATTTTTGTTCTAGTTTAAAATTTCTTAAAATAAACCTTGTATAAAAGCAACAAAATCGCGCTGAATTCGGTCAATATTCTCCTATGTTTTTCGGTTCGACACCCCTACGCCGAGAGGACAATTATTCTATTTATTTTTGACAGAAGTTCTCGATATTAAGATCATCCATTTCCCAGTAGAAACGTATGGATTTGATTAGTCCGCTTCCTACGTCGACGTCGTTAGACCGGTGGATTTTCGTGGCAACACACTATCTGGCGCAACACGCCAAGACGAAGCTCTCCCGTTCGGGACTTCACTAGAAGTTTGCAAGTTATTCGTCGAGTACATCTTTTTCTGACAAGGCACGCCAAAACGTCTGATAGCCGATCAGAGGTCCGCCTTTTTGCCCCATATCACGCAAAAAGTGAGTTGCGTAAATTACACCAGCTATTGCAGGACAAAAAACCATCCGCCAGACGGATGAAGCAACCGAAGTTTGGACTGACATATTCGCTTTCTAAGTAGACTAACAGTCTGAAGTGTTCGCGCTCTACATATATAAAGTCGTCGAGAACAAAACGTGAGATGCAGTTCTGCCGTCCGTTACCTTCGTGTACAACACGTCCGTTCAAGAAACAACTGGGATCACTCTGCTTCAGACATTGCACGCCAGAAGAGTTACCACTTATCCCAATGCCAAGTTGCGTCACGAGCCTATTGACGATGGCAACGACCACGCTTAACCGATCTCTCAGCGCGTGGAGGCGGTTGGCAGACTGGTAAGACTCAGGGTTCAAGATCAACAGTGAGTTGTCGCAAACCGGTACAACCGTGATTGTCACGATATCCACTTTGAGCCCGGAAACTGGGTATATATTTGGTGGCCGATACTGGGACGCTGTCTCAGCGAGAAGCTTTCAAAACTCCCTTTGGCATACGTAGGGTGCGGCAAAGAGGAGTTGGGTTTTGGGGGAGGGGTTGGTGCAGGTGCACTTGGTGCCGCGTAGAAGCGTGTGTGTGGAAGGGGAGGGAGGGGCCACCGGTTTGATGAGTACACGGGAAGGAAGCCCTACGTTAGGATTGGACAAAGGCCACTGCGGGCCAGAATCTCTCTGTCCGGGTAGCCAGTGCAGTGAGCTCTCCACGCCGAAGTACGCTGGCCACCTGGTCGTCAAAGCTTAGGTACGCCAGGGCGCAACACTTGATGACAGTCAGCGCGAGGGCCGCTGTGTCCCCCCTCGCTACCGTTTTCTTCCTACATTTAACAATACAATTATCTTTGTTGCCTTGGTGTCGCACTGTTTGCTTATGCCACCACGCAACCGGGAAACCGTTACGAATATAATGTAATTAAATGCAAAGGTGCGAGCGAGCTGGACAATAATAACGAAAATAATCCCTGGAGAAGGGGAACAAGCGGGACAAAGGACAAACACAAATCTCCAAACACAGCTAAGTGACTTGTGCGCGACCGAAAAAATCCGCCAGGTACGGGTATCGAACCCAAGACCTCTTCACTTTCTTTTTTTTTTTTTTTTTGAGAGCCCTACTAGCTGAGTTATCTGACTGCGCTACTGAGTTGTTTTGAGAAGTCTCGTATATGTAGTGCAAAAATGACAGAAATGAGTAGTTATGGAAGGCCACTTAAAAGTCCGTTGCTGGAGGTGCGAAAAGAACGAAATAAATATCGCAATAGACCGATCTCACCAAGCGTTCCACGCATGCGCGAGGCAGCCATAACTTTAGTTCACAGAAGGCAGTCGGCAGTACACGAGACTGGCGCCAACAGCTAAATTATTACATCGGGTAAAAAGCGACAATTTGATATTAAGCGGCGAAACCTTCTATATACAGGCACATTCGGCTAAAAGCTAAAAGCATCTCCAAGCGTGGGCTCTCCCGGTCCCGGTCCGAGCAGACTCCCGAAACCCGAAACGCTTCTTAACGACCGCGGGGGAACCGCTCCCGCATTGCGGCCGCTATGGCCCCGCCGACACAAACCTAGAAAATTAAAAAAAAAAAAAAAAAAACAATGCCGACGCAACTCTGGAAAGATAAACTTTCCTAACAAAAATCACCTCAACTAATAAGCAGGATTCCTACAAACTTAACACCTCCCCAGCAAGAATGTTGCAAGTACACTTGTTGTTCGCGCAACATCAGTCCCACTGTTCGTCACTTCGGAGACACACAGCAACGAGCAAGACCCAGAGTCGTACATTCCAGATTCCACAATGTCCATATAGATATATTTAAACCCGCTAATCCCAAAGCTCTACAGTATGGGTGCAGACATCACTAGGCACTCTATTTCTAAAAAAGTTCACACTAGTCAAAGTAAACATTCAAAATAGAACAAAAAACTAGTCAAAGTAAACATTCAAAATAGAACAAAAAACAAAATAGAACAAAATAGAACAAAAAGAAAAAAAAAGAAATGCAAAATGCCCCAAGAAAGGAAACTACAGATAACTCTCAGCGTCTCCGCCAGCGCTTTCTCTAAGCTCTTTCGAGCCTCGATCTGCACGTTTCGAAATATGCTGAGGATTGACAAACTTCTCCTACGGAGAATAAAGGCTATGCGCCAAGAAATATTACGTAGAATATAAAATTCCGAGAGGCCGACCGAAAAGCAAAAGGAACGTTAATCAGGAGGGCAGTAAAATAAACGTAGCCTAAAGGCGAAACAAAACCCCAGTAGCCTTGCTAACAACCCTCCTAATCTTGGCCGTCTTGTCGTTCAGCTCGTTGCCATCGGAGACGTTCTGAGAACTGCCTGAGGCGGTGCGCAGTAGGTCGCTTCCACGACACTCGCTGAACCCGAGCTCAACCTGAAAGTCTGTTGTCCTCGCGTGCGAGCTCTGGCCACTGGCCGGAGTGGCTTCCCCTTCTTTTCCATGCCCATTTGTCGCCCGCAGCCCCCCGCAGCTACTTGCGTCCGGACTCCTCCTTCCGGACTCGTTCGACGCAGCCGTCTTCCTGATTGTCACCCTACGATGTACCGCCGGCCTGACCTTCGGCGAAGACACGGTGCCCGTACCGGAGTGTGTGCCTCTCCGCAGACGGAGCTTCCGTCTCGACGCCTGGATCGGAGGAATCAAGACCCTTTTCGCCGTCCTCTCGCCGTCGTCCACAGTCTCGCCGTGGTCATCCGCGTCGTAGCCCGGAGCCGATGCAGGATTCGACCCGGAGCACCTCTCGACCGCCGACTCCGACCTGTCGCTGCACCCCTTGCGCAGCTGCTTCTTTCAGCCTGGGACGGCACTTGCGTCCCCAATGCTGCGGTGACGGTTGCACCGGGGTTCCCCTGATCCCTGCGCTCGATGTAGCCAACCAGGGGCTCTAAGCTGGACGCTTGGCGAAAACGACGGCGAGAAATCTGGCGGCCGCGATTGGCCAACGCCACACTTGACCTTGGCGCCGGCCAATCATAGCCGCCGAATTTCTCGCCGATTTTTCTGCCAAGTGTCCAGATTAGGGCCCCAGGTTCGCCCCCTCGTCGCCACCGTCACCATCGCTCCCGCTCTCGCTCTTAATTTTCACTTCGCGGTCGCCGCAGTCATCGCCGTGTGCATCCTCCTCGCGGTCTTCCTCCGGGCTCATTTTAGTCTCAGCGCTCTTAAACCATGCCGGAGCGACGAGGGCTGCAAACTCCGGCATCGGCGCGAGGACGGCGCGGGGTTCTTTCGCGAGCTCTCTCATTTTTGTCGGGTCCTTCGAACTCCATTCTCTCATCGCCTGAATCTGGGCCAGCTTTACTTCCTCAATTTCGCGTTTGAGTCTAAGAATTTCAAGCGCTATAGCTGCCAATCTGCTACCTACTCCATCCTCCGCCCCCGAGAGCCGCCCTTAGCCCCTGATATTGTGGCCTTGGACATTGTGAGCCTCGGAGGAAACAACCCTGGGTCTTACCTGGGAACGAGGGTCCTGCCGTGCCGTCACATTTTCCCGGGGCTTCTCTGTGTCTCCCTTGTGCTGCCTCCTTCCGCCGGTCTCGAGTCCTTGACTCCCGGAGCCTCTCGCTGGGATGCCGCTCCGTCCGCCGCACACAACGCAACAGGCTATTGCCTCCGTCTTCTCACTCAGATGTTGTCGGGGCTCACCATCACCTGACGTTGTGGCGTTCTTCTCGCAACCCGTCGCAGAAAGTCAGCGGGATCCTGTCGACTGCGCCAGTCAACTTTCCTTTGGGCCTCCTGGATGGTATGGGGATGGGCGCGTCCTGGTCCAGATGGTGACGACCGATGACGGTGCTCGCCCGATGACAGCCCCCGGGAAGTTGATAATAAAAAAAAAGAACTAAAAGAACTAAAAGTTGTTCGATCCCGCTGAACACATTACGACGTTGGTTGGCTTTACAGTGGCCAGTGTGGCCACGTTTATTATGAAACAAAACAACTCAACAGTGAGTTAAAATCCCAAAATAAAACCCCGTACTTTTGTTCCCAGTCTCCCAAAATCGAATCGAAGCCAATCCTCCAGAATCCTCTCGGGAATCCTTTTGTAGACTCGTAGGGGCCTCCTTTCCCCTCAGAAACCGACCAATCCCTTCAAATTTCACCACTCCCACGTGGTACACTGTTCCCCAATGGTCGGCGAGCTGTCAGCCTGGCGCTCCTACCGCCAAATCCGAATTATTTCTAGAGTCAACCCTTGCATTTTACGTAGACTGGCTGGTGCCAACAGCTAAATTATTACATCTGGTAAAAAGCGACAATTTTACACTAAGCGGCAAAACCCTCTATATACAGGCACATTCGGCTAAAAGCTACAAGCATCTCCAAGCGCGGGCTCTCCCGGTCCCGGCCCGAGCAGACTCCCGAAACCCTAGACGCTTCTTAACGACCGCGGCGGGGGAACCGCTCCCGCATTGCGGCCGCTCTGGCCCCGCCGACACAGACCTAGAAAGTAAAAAAAAAACAATGCCGACGCAACTCTGGAAAGATAGACTTTCCTAACAAAAATCACCTTAACTAATAAGCATGATTCCTATAAAATTAACGGTTGGTAATGTCGGGGCGCCTCTTGGTTTCTGCGTGTCATTGTGAGCAGTGCTGTGTGCGTCGGTACCGATCATCTTGTATGGGGGACGGTGAGGACCGTGGTGTGACTCTCAACAGGGTTTTCCAGAGATAGAGTAGCTGGTCGTAGGCTGCATTATGTTATCTTTGTTTATGGCTTGTTGGACTTGGCGTGCTGGATTAAATGAGGGGTGTTCACCGTCGCAACGCTAGCAACAAGAGGTGCATGGATGGGGGTCTTACTGTTGTAAAGTCGACGCCTGTGGCAACTGACGGTGCGGCGCCCGTAGACACTGGAGCGTTCGCATTTTGTGGCTTTTGGTTGATGGGGGACAGGGCTGCTCCTCGCCTGAAGAGGACGGTGTGGGGAACTGTGGTGCCTTCGAAGGGTAGGATGACCTACTCGGTGGACCCCATCGTTCATGCCGTGATAATGGTGGCTTGATATCCTTCCATAAAGGCCACTAATTCATTGGAGAAAAAACCGACTTCGAAACCTTTTATAAAACCTTTGCATGAGTTAAGTGGTGCGGTAAGATAGGATGTGATTTGTTTGAGGTGATTATTATTTCTTACGTCGCCGACTTGTGTGAGTTGTTGTGCTTTGTATTATAGGTACTTTTGAGAAGGACGCTTTACGGCTTTTTGTGGCAAGCGAGTTTGTATTGTTAGATCCTTACATGCTCGGGGTGAAAGTGCCGCAGCTGAAATCAAGGCGGATAGGGATGCGTACATTTTGATGTGTTGCAAGTGGAGGGTGTGGGGGACTCGCATCACGATGGTGCGGAGACGTACCACAATGCTGCGGTCGAGGTACGAGGCTTTGTTTTCGGTTTTTGGCAGGCGTTATCTACCGTGATCCGTATCTGGATGAAGATTTTCGGGGAAAAGGGTGAGGGGGGGAGCCTAGTCCGAGTCGGCGTCGATGTTTGCGGCGTCTGAGTGGTGTTCGGAGAGTGATGCTGCAGGTGGTGGCTGCCTTGATGCCGCCGACGCGGCGTCCGTCATAGCAGAGCGCCGCGCTAGGCAGGAGGCTCAACGAGGCTTAACGGCAACCCGCCGCCGCGGAGATGAAGATTGTCGTTAATTCCATCCTCATTTTCACAGGTTGGTGTCAAAAGGAGAATGGAAGCATTTTGGGCAAGGTGAAGTCAATATTTTTCGTGGATGGCTCACCAATTGGAGGATGTCGATGGATTACTCGGAGCACAAAGCGAGAGAGTCAACACTCGCGGCGTTCGAATTTGAAATCCCCCGATGATGAAGTGCGAATAACACGCTTCGAAATTAAGCCCCGTTAGCTGCAAATTGTGCCACGCTGACGGCCATCTTATGTCTTCGCTTTATGTGTTTAGATGCTAGGCATAGTGATACACGTTTTTTGTTCATAGTACTCAACAGTGTACGTTCTGAGTACTAAATCTGAATTGAAGAAAAAACAACTATATAAAGAAATGAAAACCCATCATACTGTGTTCTTGAGTGATTTCGAGTCGGTCTCGGTGTTCAGACATGACACACACGTTTCTCTGTTTAAGCTGAATACACTGCTTTTTTAAAGTTTATTGCAATTTCCAAACACATTCTTTAAGGCGGCGGAGAGTTAGACGAGTGCCGACATCACCACGTATTTTTAGGCTCGTGACACATAATATGAAGGGAAAATCATAAGGGTAAGTTGACTAAATAACTAAAATCTCTTTATTAACTTTTGGAATATTGATTTCTGGGGCAATGTTAGAATTGCAGTATTGACGGTGATTACTAGTACAGGCCAGAGTAATTTATAAAATGTATAAACATGGAATGATCTTAAATATTTTTCGATCAACTTTCGCGTTTTTTTTTTGCCCGATTTAAAAATTGCACACACACACAAAAAAAACGCATCTGACTACAATGACGCTTGAAAAAGTGACGTATTTTTTTAGGTCACGTCGTCACTTGTGTCGTCTCGCACTCATCAAGGAAACGCTGTTGAGATACTGACGACGTTATATAAACGACTACGTCAGTCTTCCAAGCGTCATTCTGGGCAGGGCTTCATGAGCTCTTTTAGCATTTTTGTACGCGGAATGTTCAGATCGGTCGAAGAAGCGCGAAAAGTGATGGATTGATTCACCTAAATTCGTAACCTTTTTTGCAAATCTTGTAAACTTGTCTGATCTTTATTATTAATTGCTATGAATTCCTACAAACCAATAATTAAAAAGTTTATTATATTATTTAAGTTAAATAGTCAGCTTGAACTTAACGGCTATTCCCTCATTCAATGTCCAACAAGCCTTATAAATACAAGATGAAGGCATAACTCGTCGAACTCTTATCCTTTATTTTGTTCAAAATTATGTTGGAATTAAGATCAAACACCTTGTATATCGCTCGTGTCGTGCACACACGACCTTCTGAGTACACTTGTTCTTCTGCTTAAAATTTCGGTTCTGTAGCATGTTGGATGTATTGTATAACGCAAAATGGCACGTCAGTAAAGCACCGAGCACCACGATGCAGCTATCATAAAGAATCGAACACGGTGTGTAAACACATCAACTTAAACAAGTAGTACACTCAAATACCCACAGCAATGACCTTTATGCTTGGTCACCGAGAACTTGTTTACTCAAAGATTGAGAAAGGTCATTTTTCTCTGACAGCCACAAAAGTCATAGTTCTCTGAGTATCCAAAAGGGCACAATCAAGTGATTTTGACCTAGGAAATATAGCACATCACAGGGGTTTGAGAGAATGCTTTCGAACGCTCTTATTAATGGCATGGTTGAGAAGAAAACAAATCTTCTCGGCAACAATTTATTGACGACGGCGAAGTCAAACCTTGTAAGAAATAAAAAATAAGATATAAGAAATTTAAAATTTACTGACTCACTTTTTTAATTATTGTAAATAAACAGTGTCCCAAATATAAGCTTTCTGAGCGTCATCAAAAACCTCTAAATAGGCAAATTGTAGGTAGGCGGACGATTTCACTCACGTGAAACTTCTCTATCCTCTTGAAGGTCCTGCGGAGGAACCTTACATGAACAGGTGTAAATTTACATGGCAGCCTTAAACGGACCTTGTTTGTTCATGCTGATGTTGATCACACAACAGCAAGGCCACGGGAGAGAGTGTCGGCGACAAATCGAAGATATTGGTTTGATTTCACAGCGTGGGCGAGCGATGGCAGAGCGCGCGCCCCAAGCAGCACACACGCCGAAGCTCGGTGGCTTCGCGCTCGCTGTGAAACGCTGCAAGGCGCGAGCTAGTTGGCGCTGCGTGGAATAAATACCCTGCCGAAAACCAAAGTGTTACTTTTCTCTATCTGAATTACGGAACTAAAAAAATCTATCTAGGTTCTATATCGATTTCAGGATTTCAAAAATTATTCCTTTGTGTACAATCTGGATATCAGGTATCCAGATACAATTCCAGTTAGATTCTCGGTTTTATTATCCAGATAGTGAACAGTTATCCTGGATTTTTATGGTAGGGTAGTGGTGACGTTTGGGGCGGGGGGAGGAGGTGTAGGCCTTTTTTTCTAGGTGTTTTGGGGCCAAATGGTGTAATGTGACGTCATGGGTGGCATGACAAGACGTGACAAGTGGCATGATGTGACAATATATGGAAGGACGGATGAATAGCTCGGCGGCCTACGCCACCGAACAGTAAGCTTTTCAATTACCACAATTAGCTCCGATTAAATTTGAATTTACCTAAAAATAATAATTAAAAAAAATATATCGCCACATCACAGCAATTGTGGCCATCTTGCTTGATCTTTCTTGCACTACACGAGACTCACACCCACTGTGTGTTTTTTTAATGTAAATAACAAGGTAAGGCATAGTAACACGTGGAAACGCCCCCGCTTCACACGCGGCTGACCCAGGATCGAATCTTTAGAACACCGCGGCGGAGGGCGATTCTTTTCAAGCATTTGACGATATGACGACGGACAGTCTACGCCCAACTTCCCACTACTACCAGTACGTTCACTACTACAACGAAAACGGACGTTATTTCCTATGGTGGGGAGAGCCCAACGCATCTAAAGTTGTAGAACGAAAATTGCGATGTTGAAGTTAAAATCCCGTGCTTCGAAATTAAGCCCCGTTAGTTGCCAACTGTCCCACGCTGACGACAATATTAGGTCTTCGCGTTGTGTGTTTGCAAGTGAGGTATAGACCTTTTCATTTTAGTAGTTGCCTCACCGGCGGATAGAGGGCGCTGATGCGCTCAGCGCCATTAGGTTGCTTCAATTTTATTGGTTTCGGTTTCAACGTTTTTGCTTAAGTTTGTGATACGATTATTTTTTTGTAGCACAAAATCAATGAAACAGTGGTACTGAACCACTTTGAGGACTACGAGGTATATTTTAGCCTAAATTGCGGGCTTTTATTTTTTCTACCAACTCCTTTGATGATCTGATTATGGTCGGTTGCGAAACGACTGACTGATGTACAGGGAAGATTACCATCGTCTACGGCCGTACCGGATAACACCAGTTTCCAGGAAAGCCTATTGAAGAGACTAACACGGGAATGTAAAGAAGCATATCGACAGCTTGATTAGCATTGTGCTGAATCGACCAGAACAGATGAACTCGCGAATTTACTACTCACTCTTTGGTTTTTGTGGGAACCCAACCTTTAGTGAACTTGGCAGACTAAAACGTATCGTGTAATGACGCAGATAATTGATAGAAACAGGCACTTTCTTAATTCAGTACTCGAGCATGTTTTGACAGGCCGAGTAGGAAAATTGTTAAATTATCAACCCTGCTGAAGAACTCATTAGCAGCATTTCGCGATGTTGGCCCTAAAAAATAAATTATTTTTATCTCAATATTTGCTTACTCAAGATATGATACAAGTGACAGGCCCGTCAAATTAAATCTGGCATTTGTCCCCCGTAAAATTGGCCAATTAAAATTAAAGGGCGCAGGAGGAGAAATACTTCGGAAAGTTTGGCTGAATTCAAGCGCTTGGCACCACCTCATGGACCTGTCTGAACAAACATTTATTTGTTTAAACAAATTCGCTTTGTAGATTTCGGCGTCGGCAGCCACCAAAAGTGAACCTCTATTCGCCATCGACAATCCTGGACTCAAGTAATTGCAATATAGACGTCTTTTTTTTGCGTCAAATATTGCGGATTCCAGATACTAGAAAAAATTAAAACCCCAACGTGCGCAAGAAAAATATTAAAAAAGCCACGTCATTATTGCGCATGCGCCGAACCCAAACCGCGTTTTCAATTTGCAAATCGAAACGGCGTTATTTCTTTCTGCATGCTATTTTAAAAAACCCTATTGTTAAGTGTCTGTTGCAGTTTCTTAAACGGGAAGTCCCAAACTTTGTGTTAACATAAATTATGTGGATGGCACTGGTTATGTAAATATAATAAATAAATCACTTAAATTACTGTTGAAATGGGAGCGAGTAGGGTTCAAAATTTCTTAAACTTTATAAGTAAACCGACCAACCGAATATTTACCTCGCAAAAAAGGAATGAGAACCATATACACAGGTAGGTGTGATATTATGTACAAACAAATCGCCTGATGTTGACGTACCGTTACTTCTAGCCTCACGTTCGTTGTCTATCTCCTCCGCGAGTTTCCTCACATAATCAAAAAAAACAGTTTTCCATACATTATGAATACAATGAACGATACTTTCAGGAAATACAGATAGTCTCCTTGCGCTCCTTCCGATCCAAAATGCGTGATGTGAATATACGTGCTTCTTATTGAAAATGTTCCGTACTATTAGTAAACAAACCTCAGTTGTCGTAAGGACCTTTGAACCCTCTGTTGTCTTAGTTGTCGAGTAGACGTATCGGACTACAGTTTCCAAAGTAAGGCAAGAAAGCACGGTGAAACGCGACGAAAAGCACGAATTCAACGCATTCGCTAAGGCGCGGAGGGGAGAGCGGAGCAGCAAGTTGAAGCAACCTAATGGCTGCCGCGTCACGTCATTCCAAGATGGCAGCGCCCATGCGGAGGAGGATGAAAAGGTCTACAATGAGTCAAGCTCTTCGTTCACAATACTGAACTCGGTCCGTTTTGAGTATTAATTTTGATTATAACCATGTAAAGAGATGCAGTAGAAAACCACTCAGGGTTTGTTGTTGAGTGCTTTTGAGTCAGTCTCGATGTTTAGTTACACCGATCAGGTTTCTCTGTTGAACCTTAATATACTGGCCGTTAATTTTAATTCGAACAACTTGTTTTTAAATTTAAATTTGGGTGAGATTTTGACGAGTGCCGCCCTCGCCACGTGTTATTAGGCTCGGAAGACATTAGATGAGGAGAAAGTCGTCAAGGTCATTTAACTAATTAACTAAATACTCTTAATTAACTTTTAAATAAGGGTGGCGATGTGGTTTAGTTGGTTCATACTGACGAAAAGGCAAACCGTGCACAGTAAACGAGGACTAAAGGAAGTACAAACAGAACAAACGCTGCAATTAAATAATTTAAATAATTTAGTTCCGTGATAATGTTAGACTTGCAGAATGGACGGCATCTTCTAGTACACGACAGACCAATTTAAAAAAAAGTAACTGAAAATGTAATGTTTTTACATTTTTTCAATCAAGTTTCGCGTTTCTTCGCCTATAAAAGTGGCGTGCAAAAAAAAACGCGCCATTTTTTTTTCCATTAGGACGCTTGGAAGAGTGATATATTTCTTTAGGTCCCGTCGTCACTCGTGTCGTCGGCGCACCCATCAAGGAAAGGCTGCCGTGAAAGTGCCGATGTGACTTAAAAACGACAACGACACTCTTCCAAGCGTCATTTTGGGGAGAGCATGAGGCGCCCATTTTGCGGGGAACTTTTAAATCAGGCGAAAAAGTGCGAAAGTTGATCGACTGATATATATATAAATCACTTTTTTTTGCGAATTCTTTAAATTGGTCTGGTATCTTAAAGTAATTGCCATAAATTTGGCAATTTCATCATGACCCTTAAAACCAATACTTAAAAGTTATTATAATATTTTACTTCACTATTCAACTTAACGTTACGATGATCCCCTCATCTAATGTCCGCCAAGCCTTGTAAATATATGGTGAAGACAAAACTCGTCTAATTCTCATCCACTCTTTTTAAAAATATGTTCCAGTTAAAATCAAAAACCCTGTATACTACTCGTATTGTGCACGCAGGACCTTCTTATTACCCTCGTTCTTCCAATTGGAATTTATGTGCCGTAGACATGTTGGATGCATGTATTGTATGACGCAAAATGACATTGTGTAAACCACCGAGCACCAAGCTGCAGCTACCATGAAGAATCGCACACGTTTTTAAAGCACCAACGGAAACAAGTAGTACTCACAAATCCCCACATAAAGCACCTTTATGCTTGCTCACCGAGAATTTGTACTCGAAGATTCAAAAGTCATTTTTGTTTGACAGCCGCAAGAGTCATTGCTTTCTGACGATCCATAAGTGCGAAATGAAGGGATTTTGACGTTTAACACTATAGCACACAACTGGCGCTTCAGCGAATGCTTTCACACATTCCTATCGATAGGGTGGTGAGAAACAAAAAAAAAAATCCGAAAAAAATGTTTATTGACGACGGTAACATAACAACTGGCAAGAAACAAAAATAGATATAAAACAAACTTAAACTCTACGAACGTTCTAATTAATAAAAACGACCAGGGTTCCAAAAATAATCTTGCTGTGCGTCATTTAAAGACTTTAAATCAGCAAATTTTGCTTAGGCTGACGACCTCCTTCTAGTTATGCTTCTCAAACTTGTCGAAGGACCCTTGGAAATATCTTAATTTTAAAGTTTCAAATTTACATGGCAGCCTTGAAAGGACCTTGAGTTCTCCTGAAGGTGTTGGTCACACCATGGCAAAGCCATGGGAAGAGCGTCGGCGACAAATCAAAGGTGTTGGTTGACTTCCTCGCGCGGGCGACCAATGGCATCGCGCCACTGAAACGTAACCCTCTCATGGATGAGTTATAATGACCATATAGAAAGTGTACTATGTTGGGACGTTCATCTTGACTATAGGTTAAGTAAATACAGGATGTATATCTTAAAATAATTTGCATAAGCTGAACAGACGCGTTCTCTTTTGAGTGCAGCATGCATTCCAGTTGTCAGGTAATCTTATATTTGGTGCTACGCAGTAGTTCATTTTAAAATCAAAATGATTAGTGTATTTGGTCTTGAACAGCTTAGCACCGTTTCATTTCTTGATTAAGATACTAAACAAAATCCTCCTGCAGTGAATAATGAACGCGAATGTCTCCCGATGCATTTGACCTTTCAAAGCCCTCGGGGCAAAGAGAGATATCACAACGTTTACATGTGTGGCGTGTCTTGCTACTGCAAGGCTTGCTGCGACAGGCGACATCACTTGCGGTCTACCATTCTTCATCACCGCTGACGTCAAGGCCATCTTCAGGGTTATCAGTTATGTCTCAAGCTGCGTCAATTTCTTCCTGTGTGAGGGAAACTTTTTGTTTAGGTATTTTCATTCAGCGGAAGACAGTGCAGAGCAATAAAAAATTCAAGCCGTAAGAAGTCATCGTGTATTTGCCAAGAAAAAGTTGAAAACGCATGAAGCCTAATGAGGGCAGTGTTGCTGCATGGTGTCTATATTTCAGAATAACTATAGTGAGCGTCAACAAAACGACCGAAGAGAAATCTTTTTTTTTAAATTTTTATTGCTAATAATTTATTTATGGCTCAAAATATATAAAACAAAACTTGGATTCAATGATCGGACAAGCATTTGCCTAGAAATTGTTATTTAACTTTACAAACAGCTGCTTGGCGTTGCTAGGAATTGAGGCGAAGTTGCATGTCATCTTGGTAACAGCCGGCAAACGCTATCCCCCACCTAAAAAGGCCACCTAAAAAAATTACTTTTATGTCCTCACTAGAGGACACCAAGCCGCAAAGTATGGTGTAGGCGTATGCTCGCTTTTTTGTGGGCGCTTCTGTGATCAATATTTTTATTGCGAAAGCAACATTTGCAGAGGCCAATCTGATAAGTGGGCGGTCTAGGACACTACAGATCAACTCACCGTTTTGACGTCACGCAACGAACGAGATTACATTATTGGCAGATAAGTGCGCCGAATAGCGATTCGCGAAGCAAGACGCTTGAACAATATATGCAACGGCATGCGTTTTTTAATTTGTCGGGACTCTATAAATAACATCTTAAGAAACTCCGGGTGTGGCGAGTCCCGCACACTTTCTCATCGTTCCGCGGCCAATGTGATTACGGTAACAACGCCGAAGAAAGAATCACAAATGTAGAAATTAACCATATTAAGCCTCTCCCTGTGATCCGTAAGCTGCCAACGTCACTAGACGTACCTTGGAAAACAGAAGTCCATTCTTTACAAGAGAGTCATCGTTCCTTGCATTGCCCGTACTTAGTGGCATGTCCGTTAGTAAGAACTAGAGTAACTAGGCATAGCTGAACGCTCGTCTGATGGTTGGCCGAAAGAACGTGATATTTGAAACTCCTTTTCCGTGGGCGATCCTTGAAGATTCCCTTTGCAGGTGGTCATCGCCTCTGCGTAGATAGGGCACGTCCCGCAGATTATCGAGTTTCGTATAACTGACACATGACTAAGACCTGCAATGTACATGAAATTTGCTCCAAGAGTTCAAGTGTGGGGGCGCTTTCGTGTTTCTATTACAAAAGTAATAGAAGCTATATAATTTATTTTCATGTTGTGTCATTTTTTTAAATGTAACTACGCTTAATTACTACATGCAATTCAACTTCAGACCTGCACATACGCAAAAACGGGGTGATTGCCTCAGAGATGATTTTGTTATGCCTGCATTTGCATATTCATTTGGTGATTGAGCACTTAAAAGTGCAATATTTATGAGCGGTTTAGTGTTATTTAAACCTTCATAGCGTGTATATACATTGTTTTAATTTTAATTTGAACCCACGTTTGTATAACCGTTTCATGAAAGGTACGCTACTGCGGTTTGTGCGAGTGAGGTATACGGCCTGGAGTGCACAGTATAACAGATTTATCCTCACGTTACGTTAGATAACTAAAATTCGATAATTACCGTTTAATAAATGATAATGAATGTATGATTGTATTTACAAACATACTAAACGTAATCGAAATCAAATAAATCAATTATTTTCAGATTTCAGGTAGAGTGATTGTTTCCACTTCTGCAACAGGAACAAGGCTAGCAATGTGTAAACACGGATATCAAGGTTCTAATCTCCGTTGTCGCACGGCTAGCCTTGTGTCGGTTGCACGAGTGGTACTTTGGCACTCCCAAGCTTTTTTCACGCGCTTTAAGTCTAATTTTAACAGTCTTATTGAGTCGCTCTTTGCGACCTTCAGCAAGTTTATATTTCGAGCCACATGTTTATTTCTACAAATTAAAACTTAAGATATGAAAGTTTGGTTGAATATTCGACGTTACGCGAGGAATTACAAATTATATTATGTCCCCCTGGCCGTATAAATCACCAGCACCAACCGGATTGGTGTACAATTCGCGAATTTGATTTAAACAAATATTTAAGAATTAAAATAAACACCCGAAATCACAAAATATTCTTGCTCTTTTAGCACTAACTTCTAATCGTCCCATTGCTTTATGTGCAGCGAATGTGTGATCTGCGCGTATTTTCACCAAGCTTGACGCACTTATAATGTTGTCAAAATGTTTTGATAAAAATGAATTTATTTTTTGATTTTTACTTTGTTTTCTACGCCTCTTTATATCTCGTACAAATGGAGCATATATACCGCTGGAAATGTGACAAATAGTCAGTTTTTATTTTATTTAAAACGCAAAGCAATTCACTCCCCATAGTTGTGTTGTTTCCCGAGAAATTGCAAGCAGACTAGAGCGTCTCTGTCTTAAGTTTGGTAAAAAACAATCAGTAAACAAAAAAAAACAAAAAACAGAGCCACGTTTGATAATGGTAGACATTTTCAGTAATATTCGTGCAATCAATATGCCCAAGATGAGATTCAGGTGTAGGGCATCAAGCTGTTAATTATTGATTAAATATTAAAGGAATAGCATAGACTTGTTTGTGAACCCTCCAAAGTGGAAGATAAAAAACGGTAAAGCAACAAAGGGTCTTTGTTTTATGTCATCAATATCATAAAAGGCCGCGGCAATACTCCTGCATAATACTATAACAGTTTTTCATTTAGTTGATATATACAAATATATAATGTAAACGACTAAATTTTTGCTAGGACCTAATTTTCGCGAATTTCGCGAGTCACGTGCAATTCGCGAAAAATACACCCCGCGAGCCAAAAAACGGCGGAGCCATTTTTTGGCTTTCGGCGGGTTCCTGAAAAACTTGGATTCTTTAATTCATTGGATTAAGTACGGTTCATTCATCTGCACATATTCATTCATATCCTCCTCGGAGACCACGTACGATGACGTGAAGTGCCCGTGTTGTAAATATATATATATATATATATATATATATATATATATATATATGCTACAAGAGGCGAAATCAATGAGACGTTTGTTAAGATTTAAAATATATCTTTACATGCGAGCTTTTTTTTTTTTTTTAAGCGGACCTTGCTTTCTCCGAGTGGGGTCACTGGCGACAGAAAGGGAGGACTCCGATCCTGAGAGGGAAGCATCCATCGGACCTCAGCCAATTTTCACCCATGGATCTGTCAATTGCCTCCGGCAGCTGACCCTCCGAGGTCGATTCCTCCGCGGGCTTCCTCTAGGAAGCAAGGGTGCCAGTGAGTTTACCTCGGCCTTATAGAGTCGAAGTACCCGATGGAGCAGGGGGTTCCATCCCCTGCTCCGGGATGGATGCTGACGAGGAAGCACCTGCCTTGCGATTTGAAAGCGATGCTACTTCCGAGGAAATAGCTCGGAGACTGCGACGGGAGACGCAGATCGTTCGTAGACGTCCGTGTTCCAGTCAAACCATTGGCAGCACCGGTACCCTCCGTGCGGCCTGGGCCTAAGAGCCTCTGGAAACAAAGACGCAGCGCTTCTTTGCACTAATGTACACTCTTAGATATAGGGGGTGTATAGGGGTACATTACTGTCCCCAAATGTAGCACGCCAAAACAACATTTGGACCTTCAGGCCACTGACGTCGAGCTAGCGATGCCAACTTTTACGAGCGACTTGATAGCTGTTGGATATAACGTACCACATAGCTAATGTGCGACTAGAAAAAAAAACACGGTTTGCAGCAGGACTAAAAACAGCTTGATGGTCTTACTGTAGCCTTTAATGCGTACAGTAGCTGTTTTAATAAGTTGTATCGGTCGACTATCAAGCCGCTCTTGAAAGTTGGTATCGTTGTTCTAGGGTGTTACATATGGGACAAAGGGTGTACCACTATATTCCCCCTATTTATTAGAGTGTAGAAAATATTCTCAGTAATTTTAAGGTGAGGTTATTTTTTTCTTGTTTCTATAAGGCGCAATACCGGGAATATCTTGGATGCTTACCATTACAGTTGGCGCATTGAGCTTCATTCTCAGACGCATCAATGACAGGCTCCTTACTAAAGCACTTGGCGGAGGTATCCCCAACCAGACAGTTTTGCGACCCATGGGCGAGCATCAGCGGCACTTAAAGCACCGCTGAGGGTATGGACATAAGGCCGGACACGGCACTAAATGTAGCCTGCCTTTACCGTAGTTGGAAGAGGCGTAGAATCGTAGGTCTAACTAACATGCCTTGTTTGGCGTTCTACGCCGTCACGGAGTATGGTGATGCGTCGTGCTGCAACAAATACATGCCCAGAGAGACCATCAACTAGCTCCCTATCTGCTGAGTCGAGCAAGTCATCTCTAGAGATGAAATCATGGACAGTGTTCAGCTTTCGGTGAAGGGTTACTCCATCGTTGAAGTCTGAAGCGGAGTTGAGGGCTAGAAGTGATTAACTTTGCGTCTTTTTTATTTATGTCAACGACATTGTCACCTCAAGCAATCATTTTGGCGCTGAAGATTGACCCGAAAACAATTTTGAACACTTTGGACACCAAAAAGAGAGAAAGTTTAACAAGTGGCTTTTCGCCCTCAGAGTGCAGAACAAGGAACTTCGGGGAATTTGAAAAGATGAGGGGACGTTTTGGCAATGTCAAGAACTTCCGCTAGCCCTCTTTTCAGAGGCCGATCGCGAGGTTGTAGTTTCGAACCCGCAATAAATGGTAGATTTTATGCCCGAGTGCACCGCCCACCGCGGAGCCCAACACGGGGATAGGTAATGTGCCATAGCAAGAAGGGCTTAACTGACAGAAATATTCTACCAGTGCTGCGCAGGCACGATACCCGTGTGTGGTTGTAGGGAAGGGACCTCTTTCCACACAAAGTTGATCCGCGCCGCCTAAGAATAAGAAAACAAAAAATAATAAAGCGTAGTTTAAAACAAAAATCGGCAGAGACACTTAAGACTGCTTACTTGTAGGAATGCAAAAGCATTCCTACACACAGCGCATTCCTACAAGCAGCGAGCCACGTCTTCCTTTTGCACACGGCGCTCCGGTGGTGACGTCACGCTCCCCCACTGCGCAGGCGCCGCGAACCCCGCCGGCTTCACGACGGCTTCCGTGACGATGCATCTGCGTGGCTCTGCTTTTCTTCGTGTTTCATTTCTGAGGCGCGTCCGCTTTGACCTTAAGCGGCCCCGCCGGCTTTCGTGACGAAGCATCTGATATGACGCGTCGCCGCCAATGGGAATTTAGCTGCCGTTTCGCTGCTACTGCCACCGGCTTCGCTCCATGAAACGGTTGGTGCGTTAAAAAGAGAGAAATGAAAGGAATTTAGAAATAAGGAAGGCGAGGGTAGAAGAGGCGACTTACTAAATTTTCCGGCCCGGGACACGCAGGACACCTATCTATGGGAAGCAGGGACCGAAATGTTATATTGCTTCGCCCGGGGAGCCCGAGAGGGTCTAAAACTCTAAACATACCCCGGCTCAGCTCAACTACATAGATCAACTTTTTCCCAGACTCGTGTTAAGTCACAAACAGCCAGGCGTGGCTAGGTTAACCCACATGGCTCGGTGTTCGTAATGGAGCCACTCACGAAACACCTACTAACACAGACGCAAGTGACCCTGAGGGTGAGTCACTTGCGTCTGTTATTCACACACCCACCCTCAGCTGGCTGGGCAGCCACCCACAGCTGGCCTGAGGGTGGCTGGGTCCGTGGTGACGCCACTCCCTAAGCACCTAACACCTAAGATGTAGCTGCCCCCTTCGGGGGTTTGTTCTGATAGAAAAGAACTTGGGTCTCGTTAAGATAACGTTGTAAGATTGGACTGTACTTTGTCGTTTCTAATCGTCCTCCACATTTGAGAGAACACCATTTCTCAAGTTTGGAGGCGCCCATCCGTTTATTGCTCTTTCAGAAACGCCAGAATATTTATTTCCCTAGTTGAATGGATCGTAAACAATTGACACACTTCATGAAGCGACAGTTGATTAATATAAATTCTAAACATATAACACAGGTCTCGTCAGATGACACAGTGGAATGCTGTTTAACGAGACGTTGTTGCATATACATCTAATCACTTATAATATAAAGACATGGGGAAAGCGGAAGAAATAGCTCCAGGCTCACCCGCAAATGTTAGACCACCGCTCCGCGCGCGACCAATTGCTGGGATGCGTTGTATTCAATTGTGTTGAATGTTTTCTTTCGAAATATCACACTGACATTAAGTAAAACAACATCTTCCTAATCCATCATCTTATACTTGGCATGCTTGCGGACTCTCTGGGTAATAACAACGCGAATAATACAGTTTACAATGGGAATTGACATTTGAAATTCGGGGCATAAAACTTTCATTTTGACATTTGAAATGTTTGTTTACATTGAGTTGTTCTAATATGTTTGCCGTATTGCTCATCTCGCTATATATTTGGGTTTCTTTTAAGCAAGATAGCCATTCAGGTGAGTGAAAATTTTGGAGCTTAAGATGTCGCACGTCCTTCTGTGGATTTCTTTTTTCGCAATTTGGACGGGAGTTCATGATGCCTCTGGTAAGTTTGTTTAGTTCAATTTTATTTTCCTCCCCATTTGTATACATTTGGCAGTACTACTACGGTAAAACTTAGGTCATATAGCATGCAAACGAATAACTAATAACTAGTATGAAATAATGAGATCATAAAAAAGGACTCCGCTTCAAGTGGAAGGAAAAAGAAAAAGAGTCATAGCAGAATGACGGGTAATCACACTACTACTAAACATTACTCGGTGCATTAAACTTGCAATCAATCTGTTTAAAAATAATAAAGAAATTATTAAACAAATTAAGAAACAGGGAATCGTTTTTTTTTTTGTCCATGGTAAAGGCTGCATTTTAAGCGTTTTATTTTTTAGTTACGTTAGTTTGTCACGCAATGTAGATTCAAAGGGAGAAGTTCATTCCCGTTTCCTGAAGGAAGTCCAGAAGGGAACGGTGGTGCGGGCCATGTGTTCAGCTTTGATATTCCGGCGGCTGTTTAGGATGAAGGACGAACCCGCTGAGATGGCGCTAAAGGGTCGCTTGGATGCCCGGCACATCTAGAGGACGTGCTCTCGATCCGCCCCTAGCACATTCCGAGCACACTCTGAACCTGCCCGTGCTTTCAGTTAGCCGCGTATGTAATACAAAGTGGCCTTTAGTTGACAGCGTACGCAACCTGATTTGGTGATGTCCGGGTATAAAAAAAAGTAATGGTGCATGAAATGCAGATTCTGCGAACGACAGTTTCAATTGTTTGGAAGTCATTAAACAGTGGTTCCGGGAGTTAAGAACCTATATTTTGTTTATTACTGGGCGTCGATTAAAATTTAACCCCTTACTTCGACACTCCTTAATCAATTATTAATTGATCATTTGGCCTTGTTTATTCCTAATAACAATATGAAAAAATTGTTGCCTTTTAGAGCACAGCTCTTAGGCGCCCGTTTCCGGCTTGAGCGTCGTCGGCGTCGGCGTCGGCGTCGCCGTCGGCGTAACTGCGCGGGGCATTATGGGTAACTTTCCTTGCTAAATGTAGCAGAAAAGTTTCCCCGCTAAATTTTGCGAAAAAATTTCCTCGCTAAATCTAGTTGAAAAATTTCCCCGCTAAATTTAGCGGAAAAATTTCCTCGCTACATTTAGCAAAAAAATTTTCCCGCTAAATCTAGCTGAAAACTTTCCCCACTAAATTTAGCGGAAAAATTTCCCCGCTAAACTTTGCGGAAAAATTTCGCCGCTAAATCTTCCGGAAACATTTCCCGCTAAATTCAGCGGAAAAATTTCCCCGCTAAATCTAGCGGAAAAATTTCCCCGCTAAATCTAGCGGAACGATTTCCCCGCTAAATTTAGCGGAAAAATTTCTTCGCTCTATCTAGTGGAAAAGATTTTCGCTAAATTTAGCGAAAAAAATTTCCTCGCTAAATTTAGCAAAAACATTTTCCCGCTAAATCTAGCTGAAAACTTTCCCCACTAAATTTCGCGGAAAAATTTCCCCGCTAAATTTTGCGGAAAAATTTCGCCGCTAAATCTACCGGAAACATTTCCCGCTAAATTCAGCGGAAAAATTTCTCCGCTAAATCTAGCGGAACGATTTCCCCGCTAAATTTAGTGGAAAATTTCCCCGCTAAATTTAGCGAAAATTTTCCCCGCCAAATTTAGCGGAAAAATTTCCCCACTAAATTCAGCGGAAAAATTTTCTCAATAAATTTAGCAGAAAATTTTCTACGAAATGGGAGGCGAGCAGGAGAGGAGGTGGGGCATAGCCTCCTCTCCGTACCTTCCCCTCCTCCTCCTCAAGAGCTGCGCTCTAATTCGGCATTCCAGGAAGTGGAAAACGGCTTTAATTTTTTTTATTAGTGACAAAGGGCACAATATACAATTTTGATTTCAAATCAACCTCAATGAGTAGTTGATAACAGTTCATATCAACCTCGATGAGTTGTTGATAACAGTTCACACTCACGCTAAAATTATTACTTCGCCTGCCTCAGGCCGATATTCGTTGATATTCTACTGCAAGGGCGACCTCCTTGGTTGTTCAAAAAAGTCTGCTGTTCACAACAGTTTATGCTGCGCTAACAGGACACTCGAACGGCGTTGAAGTGGCCGGAACACGGGTAACCTTCTGCAATTGTCTGGAGTTGCAAAGCACGCCCATACAGTTTAGTCTAGACTGAAAGTTTATCTAAGGTTTGCCCTTCGTGCTGTTGTACTTTTCCACGTCTGCGCGGTAAATACGTTTAATTTTTGCTTTTTTTTTTTTGTTTCCTCAAAATTTTATTGTTCAGAGTTAATCGTAGCAAAAACATTAAATGAATAATCGGCCGTTAATCGATCAATTAATTGCCCAATCATTTTTTTTTTATTTTTGGGGGAAGCTGAATTGAGAGGGAATCAATGGCTGACACTGTTAACGCACCACAGCTTGGAGCACGTAGAGCGAAAGCTCGCTCTCCTGTACTCAGGGATCGTGGGTTGAATCCAAACTTGCGCCCGTTACTTGAAAAATGTAGTGCATTACAATTGCATATTACGAAGCCTCAAATGAAATGTATTACGGTTAAACATTACTGATTCTGAATTGCATGCTCATTGCGCTCTAGTTTCTGTATAATACTCATATTCTTAAAGACTAGAGTGGTTAATATAATCACTTTTCAATATCTTGTATTGAAAATATATTACAAATAACTGCCGCGCGAAGTAAAATGCCAGTCACAAAATTACTTCAAAAAGGAACAGATTACAAGAAATCCGCTACTTGTAACGGCTTACTTTCCAAGTATAATTGAATCCCAAGGCCTATTCGTTTCGATCTGGATGAGTGTCGTACCGGTGAGCGGTCTTGTATCACTACTGCGTGGTTCACATTAACCTGGCAATCGTACTGGCTAAATTTCTCATCTACAACTGAGGCACCCGACGCCCACTGTGGCCAACTTCCGGCTATACACACTAACAATACGTATTAAAACTGAATTGGTGTTCACGTGACTGGGCAGGAAGAAGGGAGGCAAATTGGGAGGAAGGGTATACAGAACGGGGAAGGAAAAAAGGAGAGGGTAGGGAGGGGTAGGGCGGAAGATGGAGAGGGGAAGAGAGCACAGTAGGAGGTTGAGGCATGGTATTTGGAAAGGGAGCGAAAGAGAAAGGAGAGAGAGGAATCGGGGAAGGAATCGGTGTGTCGTATGGCGTACATTTCTCCGCTAAATTGAACGGTGAAACTAATTTTATATGTCAAACAACTAAGTGATGGAGGGTATTGTATGAGAATGGGGAAAGAAGGGAAGCCTTATGGAGGTAGGTTGGAAGAAGGGGAAGCGAGGAGAAAGAAGGCAGATGGGGGACATCTTTGGAGGGGGTAGGTATGGGGAGAGAAACGGAGGGGAAGGGAGGAGAGGGGTAAGGGGAAGAGATCGGTGTGTCACGCGACGTATATTTCCCCTCTAAGTGGTATAGAAAATTAGAGTTCTAGTTTATCCCAGATTCCCCCGACCTTGACTCTTTCAAAATAAAAAAAATATATTTAAGAACTTCGACTGTTATGAAAAAAAAAATATAAGACCATATCTTGTTAATAAACCATTAGCAGTATATCTCCCCCTTCATGTAAACTAGATGGTAATACGGAACACCGTTGCTTAAACCTTCCTTTATTCATATTCTGTTTCGCCGTATTCGGTTTCTTCTGGACTCTCAGTTTTATTTATTTTTTTGTGATTGATTTTTTTCTGCTTGCTTCAGAGAAACGAACACGATAAGTCTATATTAGAAACTAGCTATATTAAAGAAACGTTTTTGATTTAGTTAAAACCATTTTAAGAAGTCTAAAAATGTTTCTTATTAGTGGAGTACATAATAAAATATTTTTCACTGAAGGAACTCTATCCTCTGGCTAAGAATTTAAGGTAATATGATCTGGGAGGGCTGGTTGGTTGTCCATCATGAGGATATATCGCGTAAAACAACAAGGAAGGATACACAAGGGAGACAGGATGAGCGCTAACTGACAACTCGCGTTTTCATACAGTTTAAACAAAAATGAGAAGAATGAAGTTCCAGATGCTATAGCGTAAAAGAAAGAGTAAAAAGAATATCCTCAAAGTCATTTGTTATACCTTTTAAAATTAAAGATAACGAACAGAAAAAAAGGAAACAAAAATCTATGAATTTATTAGAAACGATGACTAAGAATACTCTGAACCCTTTCATTCTGTGTTTAGCTATGATTTATTCGATAAACCAAAACAAAAACAAAAAGACTAAAAGAAGACATATGAAGTGTACCTGTGCTCAGTGAATTAATCCATCCTACAATTACATGCATGAACAGAATTCAAAAGGAAATGAACGGAATTAAAAAGGACATTTTTGCATGAATTGTTTTATTCTACAAATGAACTACTGGAACTTACGAGAAACAGGAATTTATATTCCAACTGATGAACATTATCATTTTCAAATTGTTAGAAATTCAAACGACACTTATAAAATCTCGAAACGAAATAGAACTGTTGTGCTCCAACACCATGTTTTCCGAAAGTATTTCAATGCAGACTAAAGATTGTTAAAAGTTACGATACGAATCGCAATGATGCCGTTATTGTTACATTTGTTAATGAGACTGGTGCGAATGCATTTTTCGAGCTTAGATTAACTGTTAATAATAAAGAAATCAAACATCTTTTTTTTTTTCCTCAAATCAGTTCAACGATCGCCAAATTCATCCCGTGCTCAGATGGTGTCTCAAGGTCTCCAGCCACATCCTAGTTTTGGTATCCAGACACGTTTGAAACGCATGAACTAAACAAATACAAAGTCATCGTAGATGCCCTGAACAGTGTTACTGGTGTTAAAGTAAACCGAAGAGATATGAAATATCCAAAAACTTAAAGATTGCAGAAGTGTTTGTTAAAGTCGAAGATCTAATAAGTTTTCTTTTTCAGAATTGATAAAGTATTTTAAGAAATGAGATTTGAGCAAACTCTAACCAAAATAAATACACTGACAGGTTAAGTAACACTGGAGAAAGTAACAAAGTTCTGTTTGACAGGCTATTGTGAAAGTTTTCAAAGTTAAGACCAAATTTGGAAACTCGATTTCTCGTAACCGAACAATTAAAGAGCAATGAGATTGTATCCTACGAATGGGAAAGTTCTAAAACATCTAGAACATTAGATTTTTTTAAGGCAGTTAAAACCTCTAGAACAATGAATTTTTTAATGAAAAAATTGTAAGGGTGCAGGCGAGCTGGTGGAAGTTAACCATAGTTTTGTTTAACCCGAGACTGGGGTATTTCGGAAAAGGGACGAGAAGAAAAGAGGCCACAAGGAGGCGACGTCTCAAGCAGAATACACCATAGATTTTAGAGGAATATTGTATAAACTAAAATATATTTATATTGATTTCTGAAACTTTTCTAGAATCAATTCTTCAATTGGAATCAATATGTTTTCATAATTTAAACCTGGAAAATATCAATGTAGAAGTAAACACCCATACATTTTTTTTTCAATTTGTTGTGATTTCAAACTCGCCAATTTCGTTATTGATCACTTTTAGAAGCCGGATTTAAAACTGTAGATGCAAATACCGGGACAGTTGTAACAAAACGAACATATGCAGGTCTTTACCCAATATTCTGTTTCGAAGCTACAAATATGCCTACGAATGCATTCGAAAATGTTTACACATCTCTACGTAAATGTTAAACCTCGAAGTAATCCGGCTACAGGATGGTAAAATTTTGGTATTTGTGGTTCCGTTAAAAATAATTTCATGCTTTAATATCCGGTTGTTCCGAAATAACGGCTTGCGAAGATATTGATACTTTACTCGCCCTTGTATGAGTTTCGAAGTCGCATACTATTGAATAAATAGCCGTCGCACTAACCGGTGGGCAGCTCTTGTAAAAGTAGCTTCTGCTTGAGTAATATTTGATACTCAATTATACACTTCATAGCACACAAAAGACATTCGACTGAAATTGGTTCATATCTGTGCACTAACTCGGGTTTTTAAAAGTCTATTTTGTGCATGGTATTAAGCGGTGCCGCATGAATTTCAGTCATGCGCAAGAAGGTGTAGGAAATAAAAATTAATGAAACTAACTTCCAAGTAAGCCTTCCAGATGTACTTTGGGCCATTTTTTTTTTATCGGCGGCCAGCCTACAGTAGAACAAATAAAGAACATTTTCAGAGGCTCATGTCATCTAGTTGCGAGTGAGACAATTTTCTGAGTAAGCCATTGCTTGGGCACACACGCTGAGCATGTTTTGGAAGCAAAAGCTGAATCAGTGTTCGACGTGAGTTCAGCTCAGCTCGTATCAAGAATGCTGCTTGATGGTGTTTGGCACAGGGCTTATTGTTCCATCAATATTTTCTTTTTTTCCTCCTAGGATTCGGGAGAAGAAGGCTTGTGTACCCACGTCTAATAGAGGCTCGAAATTACGGCAGTCAGCTAACGCTGTTTATCAATGAAGAGATTACTTTATCACTGGGACCAGCGGATATTTTTCCGGAGACGTTTTTGTTGCAGTATGACGAAGGGGCAAGCCGGGTGATACATAATGTGAGAGTTTTTTTGTTTTTTTTATCTTGCAGCATAAAATCTAAAAAATTCGGAAGAACATACAGTTGAATTATATCTTCTTCCTCGTTTCAGATGAATGGAACGGAGCTTAACAAAATGGTATATCATGACACGGACCAAAGGGCGGCCGTATCTGTCGAAAGAGATAAAGGACTGCGTGTGGTAATGACGAAATATTTCTTTGGGATATTTTCAATGTGAATTCGTGAAAAGTAGTACTACATAATTAAGCTAAGCGTAACCATTCTTCAAGACGAGATGCAGAAGCAGCAAAAATTCCGAAACTTATTTTAGAAAATCGCTAATTAATTTAATAGAAAAGTGAATGTAAGAAAAAAAATCCTAAATATAATCCTTGCAAATCAAAGCAATAAAATAAATATGGCGTTCTCTTTTCGTTTCCATATATATATATATATATATATATGGAAACGAAAAGAGAACAAAATATTTATTTTATTGCTTTATATATATATATATATATATATTCCTCACCTATTAACGCTGAACTAGAGTCATTTTATGTGTTTTTCAGGGAGGCGTTCCATAGTTACTCAATTGAGGAAAACTGGCTCCGTTTTAAAAATAGGTTATCATTCCTTGCGAATAAATACGTGCCTCTGGTGAACATCAAGACAGATAGTCAGAACCCCTGGTATACTAAAGCAATCAAGCGACTAGCCAATAAAAAAAAAGATTATTCAAGCGTGCTAAACAGAAGCCCTTAAACAAAGAGATACAAAGTGAATATGAAGAATGCGAAAAATGATATAGATATGAAATTACAAAAGCCAAATCAAAATTTTACGGTACCGACCTATTACAAGTATTAACCGACAAACCCAAACAGTTCTGGAACGTAATCAATCCTAAGCCGTTCACCCCTCTTGCTCTCACATATGACGAAGGTCTAGTTCTCTCCGACGACCAGTGTGCTGATTGCCTAAACAACTTTTTTTGTTCCGTGTTCACTAACGAAAATCTTAACAACATTCCGCTACTTCCGGCCCTTATTCATCCGTCCATGGAAACCATTGCCATCGACTATTCTGGAGTTATCAACGCAATTGAAAATCTTAAACTTTCCTCGAGTTCTGGCGATGACCTCATCAACTCAAAAATATTAAAAAATACGAAGCATGCATCATCTCTGTTTTTAACCGACATTTTTCTTGAATCCCTTTCGACAGGTATCTTCCCTCATGACTGGAAAATTAGCCGCGTCATCCCCATACATAATTCTGGAAACCGAAATTCACCCTTAAATTATCGCCCAATATCACTGACCAGCATTCCTTCGAAAATCTTGGAACATATTGTCATGCGAGACCCAACTCCTCGAATTTGTACATAACATTCATTCTAATTTCGAACATAAACAACAAACTGACGCTATCTTTCTTGACTTTTCGAAGGCCTTCGATAGAGTATCACATAACCGCCTTATAATGAAACTTCACCAATTAAAAATTGACCACTTTGTTATTACTTCGATTTCTGAATTTCTTTCTGATCGCTATCAATATACCGTTGTTGATAACTCAGCATCAGCCAAAATGAGCGTAACATCTGGCGTTCCTCAAGGGAGCGTGCTCGGACCACTCCTTTTTTTTAATCTACATCAATGACCTCCCTCTTTGTGTTTCTTCGACCATCCGTCTTTTCGCAGACGACTCGGTAATCTACCGTATTATCTCGAGCACCAGCGACCACTCATCCCTGCAAGCTGACTTGCCATCCACTGCAAAATGGTGTGATAATTGGCAGATGTCACTAAACCTAGATAAATGCAAAGTACTCACCTTTTCTCGTCTTTTGTCCCCGTCTTCTTATAACTACAGCATTAACGATATTATTCTCGGTTCATTTTCACCTTACAAATATCTTGGTCTTCATATAACCAGCGATCTGACATGGACCACCCACGTCAATCACATTGTTGCTAAGCCAAACAGCACACTCGGTTTTCTCCGACGGAACTAAAGACTCGCACCCCCTAAAGTAAAACAAATTGCATATCTAACATTAGTACGCCCAAAACTAGAATATGTTGCATCCATATGGTCTCCGGGGCAAACTTATCTGAAAGACGAACTAGAACGTGTCCAAAGAAGAGCATTACGATTTATTTATTCTGATTATTCTTTTCACACAAGTTTGTCTGAACTACGTAAACGAGCAAACTTCCCTGAACTCACTTTAAGGTGGAAAATATTTCGTTTGACACAGTTTTACAAGATTTACCACCATAACCCAACAATTAGAAATAAACTATTTTTTCCTCCCACTTCTTTTTTTCCGAGATTAGATAACAGCTGTAAAATACAACCCATATATGCATCCACGACTTCTTACGCTAGCTCTTTCATACCTTTTACAATTAATGAATGGAACGCTTTGCCTAACAGCATAGTCACAGCTCACATTATAGATGTATTTAAAAAAGTGCTAGGCGAAGTTTTAGAATCCACAATGAACTAGCACTTTTTAGTGCTAGTTCATAAGTGTATTCGAATACACATAAGTGTATTCGAACTTTTTGTCATGTTTTGTTTGAATATTTTGTTGATTCTTTTTGTTTTATTGTTCATGAGTGTATATGCTTTATATCCTTTTCTTATTATCCTACAAATATGAGGTGCCCATCCCTTGTATAATGCCCTGTTTTAGGGCCTTCAAGGTACTAATAAATAAATAAATATATATACATATAGAAAGAGAGATGAAAAAAAAAACGTAGCTCAGGATGACGAAAAGTATATACGGCAGAAAACGCACTTCAGACGGTTGTTGGAGTTTTTAAAACATATTATACGAAGAATATGTTTTAAGAACTCCAACAACCATCTCAAGTGCGTTTTCTGCCGAATATATATATATATATATATATATATATATATATATATATATATATATATATATATATATATATATATATATATATATATATATATATATATATATATATATATATATATATAGGTGAGGAAGAGTTGTACGATAGTTTCGCCGAGAGGCTCGGATTTGTCAGGAGATGGCATACATGTATGCCATCTCCTGATGAAGCCGAGCCTCTCGGCGAAACTGTCGTAATATACACAATAAACTTCTAGCATAGCAACTCCGAAAGAACGCGTCTTTGACTTATTATATATATATATATATATATATATATATATATATATATATATATTAGTTTTTCACACGATATTTATAAAAAATTAAACTTTAGTGTTTTTTTGTTTTTTTTTTTCAGTCAGTGCGGTGCGGAATAGTTGAAGCGTTTATGATGCTTCCGTTGCTTGTGTTATTGTGAACAGTGTGCGAGTATTAGAGAGTTTTAGTATCGCGTGTAGGAGCAAACGGACGCACTGTGTGTTTGCGAAAGTGCTGCATACTCCACGTTATTTATACGCCATACGCACGCCGCGCAGCGAGCTGGGCGAACGTACGCATGCTATCGATTTTTGCGTGCGTACGTAGCGTCACTCTACGTGACCTTCTCGTTGCTCCCTTCGCGCGCTAGAGAGCGCTAGACTGTCAGATTAAAAAACGAGATACATACCTGTAATAGTATTTTTAAACGAAACAAGACAACAAAAAAAGGCCTATTTAGAGGCGCCACCCGGGAGAGAGATGCACAGCATTTAGGTAGCGTTGGTATTCGCGGCATCAGATTGGCCTGACCCAATTCTGGATTTGGATTGCTCGAAGCAGTTTTCGAGGACACATTTAGATGACCTTGCAACTGCAGGCTCGCGTATGCAGTGTATGCGCTTGAGCTTCAGTCTATTTAAGTTACTAGTTTAAACTGCTCTGCAGCGTTTCACTGAGGGCTTCAGTGCATCGTATACCCAGTGCTGACGCAGGGGTAATTCTGCTATTCTGAAACAATGTATTAAAATAGCTTCTCTCAGCACGATGCTGACAAGAAAACACTAAAATTACCATAAGAAAGAATAGCAACCTAAAGGTTTGTGATTGGCGTAAAATGCATAACTTTACAAATTTGTAAAATAGGACTTTGTATATGACACTAGAATCCAAAATATTCTGATGATAACGACACACGCACAAAAAAGTAAAGACGCAGCAGATATTGAGTGTTAATTTAGCAAGGACCTAAAATTCACTCGTCATCTACATCGCTATTACTTTAAATATTATTAATTATACCAATGTAGCTTTCCAAATTTCTATAACAATAACGCCCTTTTTTGCATAACAGTAAGTTTAGAAAGTGCCCGCTCACCAATTACTACGGCCGCTCGATTCTCCTATGCGGTCCCGTTCCGTACACTCGAAACTGACAACCCGCCGAGGTGCGCGTTTCTTCAGAAGCGGAAGCTGGTCAAACTGTCAAATCTGGGCAGCAAAAGGCAGATGGTACTACGTTTCAAAACACTCATGAATTCACGAAACTTTGATTGGCAGGCTTGAATCTCATCATTTGCCTGAACAGAACCACTGAAGACACCAATGTACTATCGGGGAAAAATTAAATGCGAGCAGAGGAGCGCGTGGCTCGCGGTACAGGCTGCGCCGCCTGGAAGGGAGTCCAGAGGCGAGGGTGCGTGGCCTACTCTGACGTGCTTACGCCCTGCCGCTCGGCGCTCCCCAAGCTTCGGCAATCTGCCACCGCTATCTCTGCTCGCTCGGCGCGATTACTCGCACTATGCTTTTTTTCACTTTGATCGTTCACCAGCTCGCCTGCGAGTATCAATTATTTCATTCATTCAAAGAAGACAGTCATGGACCCATTCTTGGCAAAGGAAAATTTTCTGATAAAAGACAAGTTAATGAAAAAATATAGCGCAATTATGTCATTATAAGTAATGGAAGCGAAAACCGTAAATCATTGCTAGATGGCTCATAGGTCCATGGCGTGTCTACTGTTTACAATGTAGAAACTTATAAATAAACACTAATATTTATTTCCGCAAAAGAGGAGGGGTCTTTTTTAGGGCTTCGAGTTTATCTGGCTTACTGCATCACATGACGCAAAAAGACCAAAAGGCTTTGTGTAGAAACACTGCCCACTAATGCTATGTATCTACTAGTTTCATAAAGTAAATTACTGCTTCTCTCCTATTCACAGCATGGAATTATCCGCGATTCACTACGTATAAGACCAGTTATTATTGTAGAGCGATCTAGTGCCGGACACATTGCACACGAAATTTTTAGTGTTGATGAGCACTTTTCAAATACACGGGACGATTGTGAGTAAATCATTCCATAATTTTAATGTTAGTGGTTATGTCCAATTTTGAATTATGTGTTCATAATTACAGGTGCATAGAAAATCAAAACTTGAGATTATATGTCTGTCCTCTATGTTACACCTGAGGTATAGCTGTTATAGTTTTACACAGTGTGTCTTTGACTTTTATAAGATTAACATATTTGTTTAAAAAACGCCGTGAAAGCAACATTTATGCAGCTTCATTCAGGTGAGTTTATACGGCCAGGGATCACAATAGAGAGGGCTAATCGTAAGGATCAGTCGGCTATTTGACTAGAAATGGTAATTAACTCCTTAATCAGTAAAAATAGCCACATGGCTTCAATCATAAACTTGCTGAGCGTCATCAAAAACCAATAAATTAGTATTTTAGAAAGACTTCGAGCGCGTCCGAAGCGCAGTAGTGCTCTGAGGTTAGCACGCGTGCAGCAGGAGCAGGGCTAGCGATGCGATAACGACCCCGAGCGATTTTGTCGTCTTATATCATAGCCCCAGCCTTGTACCTGTTGCACGAGTAACACCTTCAGCGCACCACTACGCTTCCCACGTGCTACATGATTTATACAACTTGATTTAAGGAGTTTTGACGACGCTCAGAAGTTTCGAAGTTGAGCGAGATATCTTTTTGCACTAAGAAGTTCATTAACACATTTTATTAATTAGCCGACTGATCGCTACAATTAGACTTTTATACTATCTTCCCCTGGCCGTATAACTCGCCTGCACGAACAACAGAAGTGTATTTTTTACGGCTTAAGAAAACACCCTGAATATACAGGATTCAATATAAAAAAGAAAGAACAAAATTTAAGAACAAAATTAAGTTATCTTTTTATTTGTGCAACTCAATGTATAAGAGGTTTGGAACCAATTATATCTGATCAAAATAGAATTAAATAATTTCATATCAAGAAGAGAAAACAAGCCAGGGCCTACAAAAGAAGAAACCTGAATTATAGGCGGGCCTTTATTGTATATATATATATATATACAACACGGGCACTTCACACCATCGTACGTGGTCTCCGAGGACGATATAAACGAACATATGTACATGAATGAACCGTACTTAATCTAATGCATCAAAGAATCAAAGTTTTCAGGAACTCGCCGAAAGCCAAAAAACGGCGGAGCCAGGATTTGAACTCTGGGCCTTCCAATGTCCGGTCCGTTATAGAGCTTAGCACACCTGACCGGACATTGGAGGCCCAGAATTCGAATCCTGGCTCCGCCATTTTTTGGCTTTCGGTTGCTTCCTGAAAACTTCGATTCTTTGATTTATTGGATTAACTACGTTTCGTTCACCTGCATATGTTTGTTTATATATACATATATATAATGGGAATGAGTGAAAATTGACAAGTGCAGCCGTAGTAATATTGTGAACGAAGAGGGGAGAAGGTAATTATTGAATTTATTGCATTAAAGTTAGGGAAAGGGAAAGAGAGCTGGCCAATGGCACGCACGACATAATTTTAGGATGGCATTTATTAGCCGACCGACGGGCATTTATTAACTGTTGCACACGCACACTTCTCCTTAACGAAAAGCAAATGACGCTTCCACATTTCGACAACAATCTGTACCTTTCCGCGCAGTGAATCACACACGGATAGCAACATTTACTCAAGCTATCGTACAATTGGCATAATGTGTGACAGACGACACCTACATGGTGGAACCAAATCGTGAAGTGTTATTTCAGAAGGGACTTGCTCTACCCATAACGAATGTAACGTGCACTGTTTACGCAACCACGGTTTTTTATAGGAAATACCACTAAAATTGCTCGATATTTGTCAGCTGGTACCTGACTGGCGTTCACAAAAATTAACAACGTAGAGTATGTTAATAGTGTCAGTTATCAAATGTAACCCCGATATCTCTGAATGATCATTGGAACGCCTTCAAGTTCTTTCGGAAAACAAATTAGCACTGATTTGCCACCACAGCTGCAGGATACCCTACACAAACTATTATGCTTCTTCATTGATTTTTTTTTATTTTAGCTCTTAATCTCTGGCTTCAACATCTGCTGTTCTATATCGATATCGAACAGCAGATCAGACAGAAGTTTCGATACTAGAACTAAAAGGCCCATACGCAGCCGTCCGTATCGAGTTACACGTTCAGAACGAGAAGTCATCAGGAGCCGTGGGAGTGACATGTTACAAAAAATATAATAGTAGAATCTGAAAGTCCCTGGTCTTCTCCCATATTGCTTGTGAAAGAAAATATGGCACATGGCGTTTTTGTGTTGACTACAGACGATCCAACAAAATTACCAAAAAAGATGTCTATCCCCTACCCCGAATTCATAATGCCCTCGATACGCTACATTACGCCAACTATTTTTCGTCGATTGCATGCGCTCAGGCAATTGGAAAATTAGCGTTGACAAAAAATATCGAGAAAAAACAGCTTTCGTCACGACTGATGGACTTTGCCAGTTTGGAGTCATGCCTTTTGGCTTATGCAATGCTCCTGCAACTTTCGAACGTATGATATATTCACTTCTACGCAGCTTGCGCTGGAAAATCCGTCTGTGCTACTTGGATGCAGTGTCGTCTTTTCGAACACTTTTCTTAAACATTCATCTCGATGACAACTCTTTTAGAATGCTTCCGAAACGCCGGCCTCAAACTCCACTCTAAAATGTGTCTTTTTGGTACAAGAGAAATCAAAATTCTTCGACATGTCATCAGCCGTCACGGAATATCACCAGACCCTGAGAAACTCCGCGCTGTTTCTTATTTTCCACGCCCCATAGTAGTTAAGGCACTGCGCTAATTTTTTGGAATTTGTTGATATTTCCAAAGATTTATTCACGGATTTGCTGTCATTTCTTCTCCTTTAAACGCTCTCTTCAAGAAAGATTGACCTTTCGTATGGTCTCAAGATCAAGAGGATGCATTCGCAACCCTGAAGTCCGCACTGACCACCTAGCCAGTCTTGGCATATTTTTACTCTGATCTTGACATCAAAATTCACACCGATGCAAGCATTTATGAACTTGGTGCTGTACTGATGCAGAAGCAAGACGCTCGAGAACATGTTGTCCCATGTGCGAGCTGAACTTTGTTCTACGAAGAGGTCGAGTACTCCATCACTGAAAAAGAATGTCTTGCCGTAACTTAGGCCATCAGCAAGTTTACACCTTATATATTTTGTCGTCCATTTACAGCATTTCATAATCAGCACTTTTTGTGCTGATTATGAAATGAAATATCCTCCGGACATTTGGGATGGTGGGCACTAAAACTCCAAAAATACGACGTCTCCGTATTCCATAAGTCTGGAAAACAACACGACGCGTTTGACTGCTTATCTCCAGAGTTCCATCTCACCATTCTTAAAAACTCCCTCTTCTGCCGTTGCCGCAATTGCTTTTGCCTATAGCTTGGATTTTGCTCTGGATCCACACTTGCAACGAATTTTTAACTGCCTAAAAAAAAAAAACTTCTTTTATTATTAACAATGGCTTGTTGGCCTCTGCAATGCAGAACAACATACTGTATCGTCGCAAGATATCTCCGTATTGTCACAAGACATCTACTGTATCGTTCCAAGACATCTCCGACCTGATACATTAGATGCTCTACACGATGACCCCACTGCTGGAAACCTGGGCTTTATTAAAACTTCCATGCGTGTGCGTAATACCTTCTACTGGCACGGCAAGTTACGCGACATCCCCAAGTACGTAGCATCATGCGTCCAATGTCAGTGACCAAAAAGGTCAATAACCGCACCAGCTGGGCTTCTACATCCTTTCGATCCACCTCACTGCCTATTTGAACGCATCGATATCGACCTGTTGGGGCCCTTTTCTCTTACACACAACGGCAACCACTAGGTCTTTGTTGCCATGGACCATTTTTCACGTTATGAAAAGGCCGCTGCCTTAGCGTCCACGAATTCGGACGAAGTCGACACATTTTTCTTGCACATCATTTTGCGACACGGCCCCCTTCGTCACATACTCAGCGATTGAGGCACAGTATTTCTTTCCCAGGTGATACAGAAACTATTACATCTTTGTGGGACCATTCATAAACCGATAAACCGACAACAGCATATCATCCACAAATGGCTTGGTGGAACTTTTTAATCGCACCATTGCCGATATGATTTTCATGTGCGTCCAGTCTGACCAACACCAATGGGATGTTTTCCTTTCATTCGTGCCTTACGCATACAACACTGCCGTTCAAGACACTCACGGCTATTCTTCATAGTATATTTTCCATAATCACCCTCCTACGACATTTTTGGACACGCTCTTGCCTTAACGTCAAGATGACGAACTTCCCAACACTGTAGCACATCTTGTGTGTCGTGCTGAAGGGGGGCATCAACTTGCCGGGCTACGCACAGGTACATCAAAGCAACGCCAATGCCGACGGTATGACAAGACTCACCGCCACGTTTCCGACGAAATAGGGGACCATGTCGTACTCTGGACGCCTCACCGTCACCAGGGCTTAGATACCAAGTTCCTCCACCACTACATCGGTCCTTACGTACTCCTCCGCAAGCTGTCCGAAATCTCATATCACGTGCAATTACAGCAAAATACTACTGACAGACACCGAGCAACCTCCGATGTAGTCCACGTCGCCCGTATGAAGACCAAAACCCCCTGACCCGGCGGCTAAGACCACCGCCATCCTCGTTACTTAATACAAGTCATGAGCCATTCCACTCTGTGAAGGTGGATGGCCAGCGAAGCTCCTTAGCACACGACACAGATGTGACACTTACATTTTAACAAATGCACGAACACATTTATTGCCTTGATCGATGGCCATCGTGACGAAAGGTGCGCCCACAGATGTCGAGGACTATCGCCGCCCCGAGGGCGGTGCAAGCGTGGACATGGCCTGAGTTTTTGTTGACGCGCACGAAGACTGCGCGGAACCCAGTAGGCACGCGAGACGGGACCGCCACCCCGGGGAAGGAAAGAAAATGTGGTACGCTAGCACTTGGAACGACGACAAAGAGAGGGCGGCGCGAGCCTAGACATGGCCTGACTTTTAATGCGAAAGAATTAACTGTCTCATTGAGCGAGCTGATGTCATCAGTTTGAAGTGCGAAAACGGCACCTAGTTTCCTTCGGTTCCATTGGCTGGCGCGCGCCGACGCGCCTCCCATCGGCCGCTGCAATCGTCAGTTTCCACGACCGCTCACCCCATGGCTCCGCGTGTCCATCAGCGCGCCATTAACACAGACCGTCCAACGTCACCTAGACCAGAGGCGCACCCGCACTGACCGGCGACGAAAAGTATGCAGCAGACGGAAAAGGAAGCGGACGAGCGGCGTACATGGTTTTGCATTCAAACCTCATAAGGAGTGCTTAGGTTATACTCGAGATTTTGTTGACGCAAACGAAAAATGCACAGAACCCTAACCATTCACAACTTCGCTGTAAAAAAAAAAATAATATTAATTGTTTTTTTTTTTGTTTTTTTTTTTTGCGGTCGGGACGACGGCGCAATAAGGGATGGAAAGGGGGGGGGGGGGGTAATGCTAACTAGAAGACGTAAAAGAGCGCGTCTAAAAAATGGTTAGGGCGCGCGACAGCTCGAGCTGAGCCAGGCAGTTCGAAATAAAAGCAAAAATTAAAAATGAAGAAACTCAATTCTTACTAAAAACAACTCTGTTAAGACGGATACACCTCTAACAAAGAAAACACACACACACATATATATATATATATATATACAGGGTGTTTCAGAGAACGCAGGCCAAATCGCTCCTGCGAAAACTACTTATCGCAACAAAAAAAGGCTTGTGGCGTTTTGGTCCGGGGCCACGGCCCCATTTGGGAAAATTATTAAAGTCGGGGATAATAAGCTCTTAATTATTTTTGCGTAATTAACATTTTAATATTGTGCTTAAGGGCATGGTTTAAATTCGAAAATTACTCAGCATCATCGAAAAACACTAAACCAACAAATTGCAGAACGATAAAAGGCACGCGAAGCATTTTACGACTTTTCGAAAAAACACACAAAATCGACGGGTTTTTAAGTTTCGGTTTGCTTTCGGAGCACATATCAGCCCCGGCGGCGCCGCGCCCCGTGGAGAGATAGTGCAACCAACCTCTGCTGCGTCGCGCGATGACAGCGCAGCAGAGGTTGGTTGCACTCTTTCTTCGCGGGGTGCGGTACCGCCGAGGCTGAGATGCGCTCCGATAGCAAACCGAAACTTAAAAACCTGTCGATTTTGTGTGGTTTTTCAAAAAGTCGTAAAATGCTTCGCGTGCTTTCTATCGTACTGCAATTTGTAGATTTAGTGTTTTTCGATGATACTGAGTAATTTTCGAATTTAAACCAAGCCCTTAAGCACGATATTAAAAAGTTAATTACGCAAAAATAATTAAGAGCTTATTATCCCCGACTTTAATAATTTTCCCGAATGGGGCCGTGGCCCCGGACCAAAACGCCACAAGCCTTTTTTCGCTGCGATAAGTAGTTTTCGCAGGAGCGATTTGGCCTGCGTCCTCTGAAACACCCTGTATATATATATATATATATATATATATATATATATATATATATATATATATATATATATGGTGTTTTTTTAAGCTTTACAGATTTAGTTGAGAGTCCAGTGAAAGTTAGACTTAAATCAGATAATTATATAATATTCGTTTTTTAACTTTCTAATTACGGAAAGTAGACATATGGTTTCAGTTAGAAACTTACTGACCGTCATCGAAAACCACTAAATCAACTCTTTTTAAAACGACTTGAAGATCGTGGGAAATTTGGGTGCGCACCCAAGTTACCACTCGAGCAGTAGGCGCAAAGCTAGCATTGGCAGAACGCGTTTATAATCTAATCATCTGCGTTCCGCTACTGCTAGCTTTGCGCCTGCTGCACGAATGGTAACTTTGGTGCGCCCCCAATTTTTTCCCATGGGCTTCAAATCGTTCTAAAAAGAGTTGATATAGTGGTTTTCGATGACGGTCAGGAAGTTTCTAACTGAAACCATACGTGTATTTTCACTAAATAAAAAGTTAATTAACGAATTTTAATTAATTAACCGACTCAGAGTAAAGAATTGCCAACCATATAATGTCCCCCTGGTCGCATAACTCACCTGCACCAATCGGATAAGTGTAACATTAACGCCTTTTTAGACAAATCTATAAAGCTTAAACAATACCCTATTAATATTTGTTTTGTTAGATGTGTATTTGTTATAAGAGATCTGCTTTCAGTAGGAATTGGATGTCTTAGTTTTTACTATTGGACCCTCATTTCAGCTTCTGTAATGAGTAAGAGCTTTTGAAATTAATATATAATTTTGTTTATGTGTATTCTTCTATTTTCTTTTTTTATCCCTAATTGTTATCAAAGCACAACAGTGCTATGGTTTGGGTTGTAATTTAATTTTCAAGGTATACGCTCAGGCATATATGCACTCTCTCATTTTTTTTTATGAACAACATGGCAGAACAATGAAATTAGAGCCTGTATATACATTTTATTTTCTAGTGAGAAGTGAGAACTAAAATGGAATAGAAATAAAATTCACCGCTACCTTTGCCTCTAAACTGTATAAGGTTTAGGCCAATTCAGAAATATACTTCAGATAGTGTCTGATATTCTAAACCATTATTGATAAACACTGCGTAGATCTTGAAGTTCCACCACTTCAGCCAGCTCAACTCATCAAGGAAAGGAGTATAACAGGTAAGGTGCATGTGGCCTATAAGACTTGGCACCTCACTTGACTGGCACTGTTCATCAGTCAATCGTTCGCATACTAAAAAAAGCACATTAAAAGCAATAATTTCCAACCCGCCCTAGTTCCCAGCACGGTGAGGCCTGAAATAATGATGTTGGTGGATACTACGAGGAACAAGAATCTAAAAAGACCCATAAAGGTGGCACTTTACGCAGGCGTACTTATGGCTTCTGTAAGTACTTCTGCCATACACTTTATACCCGCGCTGCGTGGAACGGATTGTCAATGGCTAATCTTGTCATGTTTGGTTTTCGGCCAATTATTTCTGGCAAGATTCTAAAATGTCAAACGTTGGCGAAAAACTTGCCAGCATACATTAAATCTAATCATACAATTAGTTCACTTTAATACTGACCTTGCGTTGTTCGTTATAAACAGTGGAGAAATACGACGGGTACCATTCTTCTATACGTATGGTGTGCTTACTTCTCTACCTTTACCTGTACGGTGATCGTTCTGGTTTACAGTCTCAAAAGGTACAAAAGCGCCGAAAACAATAAGGAAAAAAACAAAGTAAGACAAACACACGGCTCACTCGTAACAGTAATTCGTTTCGCACTCGCAATGGTAATGTTGTTTCAGGCGCTTTTATATCTTTTAAGACCCTAAACCAACTGCCTTAAGTAACCACCTTGCTGCTTTAAAGTTCACGCATTATAAAATCTAAGCGATTGTGGAAGAGAAATTTGTTTTAAAAAGCAATGCAGCCTGTCCATCGCATCTGGTCTAAGCGAAGGAATGAACATCCATGCAGCCTCCGAATTTATTGCTCTGTACAAGGCGCATATGGAGCACGGTGTCTTTCCATTGCCAATTACATTTCGCGTGTTTTGTTACGCTGAAGCACCTAGAAAGCGAATTCTTTTTATCCTTTAGCTCTCAGGAATATGTATTTCCGTAAGGCCCTGTCACACTGAGGCAACACGACGGCAACCGCAACACAACACGTTCTCCAACAGTCGGACAACTTGTTGCTCGCTCCCCGTGTTGTCCGACAAACCTGTCACATCGCGGCAACAGCAGAATAAAATGAAGGACAACGAAAATGTTGCTCGGTATGACAGCTTTTGGCAACAAAAACAGCAGCAACTTGATTTGGACAACGCGTGTTGCCCTAATCGCTGGCTGAGCGAATTTCGAGCCGGCAACACGACGACACAAATAGCTTCGATGGCAGAGCTAGTTGCCTATCAAGAACGTCTTACTCGCATAAATGTTTGGAAAAGGTTATTGAACAATAATTAAGTCTGGCGTGCAGCTAAAATAATGTGATGAATGTTTTTACTGCGTAGTAACGAAAAGAGATTGTCGCAATGGTCATAGCTACGGTCGTGAACGTTCAGACTGGTGTTGAAATTAGAACTTCTGACAGACCAGCTCACATTACTGCTAGTGAAATAAAATGGCATGTCTACTCGCCCGCTGATAGAGTATAATAAAAAGAAACCAGGAAAGCGAAGATTCGTAACTCTAAGCATTAAAACGATCACCCATGTGATGATTGTCGATGCTAAGAACTTGGAAACAGCCGCTCCAGACACCTGATTTGTTTCAAAAATACTCAGGACGTTTTGGGGAATGAAGCGATCACATAGCAGGCGGTAGGCAACTAGAAAGCGTTGAAAAGATATTTATTCCACCGACTGGTATGAAGGTCGATCTTGTCGGTGTCGCAGTTTTCAAGCACTGACAGTTCAGCTCAACAAAAGGCTATAAAAGAGGCTTTGGGGTACTGCCAGTGCTAACTAAATTTTTCAGTAGAAATAGGAGTTGAACGAAAGAATGAACCGGACAGAAACATTTCATACGGTGGCGTAAATCCCGAACTTATATCAGCGATTTCACTTTCCTCGGTTAGGGCTATTTGCTTTGTCAGCGAATGAAGAACATTCGGATAAAATAAAGGGTGGAAAATACTCCCCATGTCATTTTTTCTAACCACAGTCACTGGTTGTTGCCGTACCGTGGTCATTTCCGACACTTCGAAAGCACTAGCACTTTGTACAGTCACAATTCCAGCGTCGCCGCGCCGCACTTGAACGAAGGTAAACAATCAAGATGGCGGAGTGTTTACCGTGTTGTCCTCGCCGTCAGCGCGGTGTGACAGGGTTGTCGGACAACAAATCGGGCAACACGGTTGCCGGGCGGCAGCAACACGTTGCCCGACTGTTGTTGTTGCCGCGATGTGACAGGGTCACCGGCAACACGACTTTCTCGTGTTGCCGGATAGAGTTGTCCAAGTGTTGCCTCGGTGTGACAGGGCCTTAAGCGAGGTGTGACAGGGTGGTCGGACAACAAATCGGCCAACTCGGTTGCCGGGAGGCAGCAACATGTTGCCCGACTGTTGTGGTTGCCGCGATGTGAAAGGGTCGCCGGCAACACGATTTCCTCGTGTTGCCGAATAGAGTTTTCCAACTGTAGCCTTAGTGCGACAGGGTCTTTATAGAAGTGTTTGCCTGTCCGTATCGTTTATTCTTCCTTTCTCAGCTGTTTCTTCTGTTTAAGCTTTCATTGACGTTTTAGTCGTTTGAAAACGATTTTGGCAATTACATTTATCTCTGTTCCACCGCGTACAAAACATAACTGTTACTTGTTTAGTGGTTATTCGGGCATTTATATTGCTACCACACTTTAGAACGTATCACACCAGCCCACTTGTGTCGTTACTCACAAAAGAGTTGTATATTCTAGGCTTAATTTGGACGTTACGTTTATTACCCCATCCTCTATTCTTGACATGAGGAAACGCTCTTCATACCTGCCCTCGTTTAAGAACCTACTACGTTGATGTCCATAGGAGCGCTGGCGTACCCAGATGATTCAAGTACCCATTAACAGCGGGAACTAAAAGGACGATTTAAAGAGACGGAATTATATCCGAACATAACAATATATGTAAGACATACTTGATTTTAACGAGTAAACTAATTCAATCAATCTTAAAAATTGCGTATTGAACAGAAATATTTACGATTGAGTTTGGACTGCGTTACTTTTAGGAATCTTTTCAGAAACAATATATTCCGGACATCAAAGCGACCTTAAAGTTTGATGAGCATTTCATCATTGGAAAGAACAATTAGTTCCTGGTATTAACATCGCGTAATTTATGCACTTGTGAATACCATTTGCTTTAAGAATTTCAGTTCCATAACGATGATATTTCCACGCGCTTCACTTGGGCTAAAAAGTGGAATAAAATAACGGTTATTGCTATTAATTTTGCCGAGTAAATCGAGCGTAAGAAAAAAAATCTACCATCGTTTCAAGCTTGTAGTACGGGCGGCCGAGATGCCAGACACTTCAATTATTTTCTAACTATCAAAGCATGGCATCGATAGCACCATCATCCCACTCCTTCGCTCTTTAACGAAAAACAATAATCCCCTCGTCGTCGCCAATTTGGTATGAATTGTCCCGAGCAAATCGGTTTAGAAAAGAAAGTCCAGCATTGTTCGAAGAGTGTCGTACGTCCGGCCGAAATGCCAGACTTCTTTTGTTCTCGTGCTACCAAAGCATGCCTAATATATCACCATCATCAAAGTTATAATTAAAATGTAAAAACAAACTTAGACCACCACAAAAAATGAAATATATATATACGCGTTAAGCGAATTCTTCGATCAAACATACACCGAGAAGAAATTTGTCATCATGTTAAACGCTTTATAAAATATACACGAATATGCGTTAGCTACTACACGTGCGATATGCAATCCGAGATAATACAATTCAACTATTAATTTTTCTTCACTTTTTGGTTCAGGTCAACATACGGTATTCATCTATGACCGACCCAAAATTGAAAACAAGGTTATGTTTCGTTAAAATTCTGTCGGTGAGTAAGGACATCATTCTACTTCAAATTGCATGCGTTACGAAAGTTTAGCCGACTATATTAACTAAAGTTACCACAACTTATATTATGCATAATGTACCGGTTGTGTCCTGCATGAACACCAGAAACATGTTTAGTACTATATCTAACTTGACAAGACTGACCATGTATTCCGCTCGTAACTTTCGTCAAAAATAATTTACGACGAGATATAAGAGGCAAGTCCAGAAAGTAAGTATAATTTATTCACACACAAGTCCCTTGCAAGTATATATTTCAAAGTCGCACATTCGCACTTGTGTTTCTTCCCATCTTGAGATAGCCATAAAAAGTCTAACTCTATTTCTTAATCGTCAAGTTAACGGTTCGTAATCGGCTTTAAGTTGATGTAAACAAAATGGCCCGCAGGCAGTTTGAGATAAAGGGTTTTGAGTTATAAACATTAGATCACTCGTTAAATGAATCGGCAAATCTGCTAAAGTTTATGCATTAAAATTAATGAGTGGTAATTATAGATAAATGTATATGTATATGATATGAAACATGATAGTGCGATCATAATAAAATGTAGAGCGATTCCGGAGCAGCATCACACAAACCAAGCCCTTGAATTACTGCTTTGTCAAGGAATCGTTACGGAAAGCTACCAAAGCACAACTTCTGTTCCCGATAGATGGCGAAAAATCGTGATTGAACAGATCTCAAGGAAGCGCACGTTATTTAATTTGGAAATTTTTGTGGAGGAACGAGAAGAGAGGGTCTCTAAAAAGAGACACGCAGTCTCCTGGTAACAGGAGGGGAGCATGTTATGCCTTTTGGTACCGGAGCGATTTTGTTGATTGAAGTCATTCCTCGGTGCACAAGAATCAACGTTTCCTATCTTTGTTTTTGCGAGACACGGAGAAAGTTGCCTCGTGCAATTTAAAACTAAAGGCTCGGCAAGCTGACGTAAACAGTCGATCTCGTTTATGACAACACAAGGTCTCGTTCTTAAAAAGTGGCTTGAAGAATTTTCATCTAGCTGAGATTGGAGCATGTAGGAAAAAACCAAAAAATATGTATCTTTCTAAACAAATTCTAATTGGAAGGTTGTTCAATGATTACGCTGATGGGAAAGGAAATGTCTCAAACATGTTAGAGACTTTGTTGCAATATGAGAGATTCCTTAAAATGTGTGGGGATACGATAAACGTAGATCAAGATATGCAAAATTTATATAAAGTACGAGTTAAACAAAAGTGCATTTGTTTTGTTTACCTAGGCCGGTCCAAGTCTACACTCGGACCCGTCTCGTCCATAAAATGCACGAGAGTAATACTGAACTTAAAAAGTAAACTCATGTCCCCAGAATTTTTATGTGCCGTCCGTTTCACATATGATACGCGTTTAATAGCTTGGGAGCATATTGGCAGATTCTACAATTGATGCTCGCACTGATGTTTTTGGAAATCAAGGTATATATATTTAGGTTTGTAAATATATACTTAGGTAAGACGCGCTCATAGTAATATTTTCTGATGCATTTTATTTTTATAATTCGCTCTTTGCGAACTTTTATTCGTGGTAACAAAATATTTAGGCGTAACACGTCTTCTATTTTCGCCTTAATTTTAAATTTTGTTAAAGCTCTAGTAATACATGAACTCTGCTAATAAACCTATTTGGACAAAGCGGGAAACACTGACTAGGAATTTTATATATCCCATAAGGGTTTGTATGATGCCGTTTTCAAGCATCTCTTATACACAGTGATAGTAAGGATATAAAATACAGAAAAAATAATAGACGTTTCTTTAATACTTTTATTATTTTGAATTTCGTATTCATTTACATATAAAATGTATAATTTTTTATTGCTTTTAAACATTGAAAATAAACACATTTACATTGTGATTTATGCACATTTTACATTGACACTAAATAAAAGTCTGGGCCCACCTCGGATTATCACCGTTTCAGCACATTAAACATAAAAACAAAAATATCAGAAAGAGTGAAATCACGAAAGGAGCAGACCTGTGCATTAACGTTTACTGGGGGTGGCATTTATTTTCTCCTACAACAATCAATAAGAGAGACGTTAACTCGGCGCTAACGCGACATACATCGAATTAACGGACGACATGTTTGGGAAGCTTTTCCAGCTTCAATAAAGCATTTCCATAAAAGCTTACAAAGAGCTTACCTCTATAAGTTGCTCTGCATTTCATGATGTCACACATGCCCTTGAATAAATTTAACTGATAAAGGTGAGGTTTAATGCATGAGTAACAAAAATTCACAAAAGCGTATTCATAAATGTAATGCATAAATACCTTAAGACATCTTTAAATACTTGGATAAGACACGTATGATAAAAATGAATTATCCCCGGAAAAAACAAACTAAGCAATATTTGCTTCTCGAGACTAGTTTCTAACTTGAAAACAAGCGGTTAATTTGGAATCAAGGACTCCAAGCAGAAGCATTTTTTGGGGGATAGCTCTCAACTAAGAACAAGCCTCGCGATGTAAGAGCATTTAAATAGTGGCTTTTTCTAGGAAAGTTACTTATTGCGAAATACGTGTTCTATCCTGACACTTAAGCCTATATTTTGGGCTTTGAATGTGGTTTTACACAAATGGACTGAAAACCTTACAGGCGCAGATGTTTTCTCTTTCTTGAACTCGCGGTTAAAGGTTCGCCAATAACAAATTATAGGAAAATGTTGACCCGAAAGTAGTGGAAAATGTATAAATCCTTTTCGTATTCGTATATTTCGCCTAACTAGTTCCTTGTAGGCACAAGTATAAATAGCTTAAAACTTCTCACAAACGGGCAATACATATGCAGCTTTTTAAAGGTTTTGATCTTCCAATCCTGAACCTACCAGTCAAACTACGTGGTAAAGTTTTGACTCCCCAATCACATCCCAGCTTGAGGAGTGCATTCCCGCTGCTTTAGTGACAAATCTGGCTTTGAGCTGCTCGCAGTAAATCAATATTTGGGTAACCAGCCAGCGTCGTTAAGCTTAAGGAGAACTGTATATTAGCACCTTTTTGTTTCTTTTAATAAAACGATTTCTTAGTAAATGTCTAAACAACCTTTTAATTATGCTGTCTGGCTGATTCCAGAACAGAGATCACAACTTTACATGAAGGGGCGTTTTTAAACTATAAATGCATTCCTTAAAATTGTTAAAATAGCATAAGCCACAAGTATTCATATGAATAAGCTTCTGCCTTCCTAGTACCCTATAATGCGTTATGGTCTAATTTTCTCTACCTTCCAGAAGAAACTAACAAGAGATTTGTATAAATATGTAACTTATCAAGGTACCGAATACCTGGACGCGTCTGCTACGCTTGATAGCCTGAAACAGGAAGTACGAAAAACATCATATGAAAAATACGATGCTGTTCTCCTATTAACAAAGTAAGTGGGGTGGTTAGTATATTAAAATTTGATTATAGAGAAATTCATAAAATGCTGTTATGTTGGATTCCTTTAGACGCCGTGAAGGTTTACGAGTTTACCAAGCGAATGTTCATTTACTCATGCTTGCTCTGTTGTTGTTGTTTTTTTTCAGGGTGAGTTTTTTCCTAAAAACTCTCCAAAAAACGAGAGAAAACTATGAAATCTTCATGATTAAAAAAGTGTGAGGCAGGTTTAGAAAATAGGCATAAATAATAACTTTAGTCTTCTTCAAGTTTGTATAAAGCTAGACAACGTCAGTACATTCCTTTATTTTTTATGACTTTCAGCTTTCAAATGTCATTCTTGCATCGAGCATACACAAGCATAGACCAATCACCTAACTAAAAAGCAAAAAAAAATGAAATGAACAGGAACCTAAAGCAACAACAAACAAAATATTACACATTTTTGGAAACCGGAGACGACGGACGAAGAAGGGGACAACACACAAAACGTCTCAAACGCAGCGTTTGAGACGTTTTGTGTGTTGTCCCCTTCTTGTCCGTCGTCTCCGGTTTTCAAAAATGTGTAATATCAACCAGCTCGCCTGCCTACTTACTTTATCTTCAAACAAATTATTGCGTTTAAACTGTTCGATTTTTAGATTATGAATATTTACCAACTGTAATCAGTGAAAAAATCAGAATTCTGAAGCTCCGTATACAGGCGTTAAGCGCTTGTTTGTTCATCTTGAAGACCCAGTGCATCTTGAAGACCGGAGCACGGCCACTCGATTTTGGTTCCCACTCCACTGGGAACAGCTTGTGAAGCAGCTCCCTTTGAAGAAGGAAAGGATTGCTCACATAGTGGCCGCAGTGAGGGGTGCTGAACCCGGTGGTGCTCACCAACGTGACAGTAATTTACGGCCAACGAGAAGGAGCGGCGCGAGGGTCAAAACACCGCGTCGTTAGCCGCTCTGCCGAACCCCCATTGGAACACTTTTCTTATAGCCGCGTTTACATGAATGCGACTTATGGTGAATTCGGGTGGTCGCCTGTCTTCTTTGACCTTGATTTAGCAGAGCGCCCCCACCTCGCCACTAGAGGTACTCGAAATTCTTTTCAGCCAACCACAGCTGCTGGGCTCAGAGCGCTCTGACATTCCCAGACAAGTCACGGAAGTAAAACTTTTCGACATTGGTAATGCATAAAAAGAAAAAAAGATTTTACAAGGTGCGGTGGACGATTGAGCAAGATTTACTCTCGCAACGTGATGAAATAACGGTTGTGACGTAAATTGTTTTACGCATCGGTATGGTAAAAAAGAGAAAAAAAGAAAAAGCAGTATGTGAATTAATTTTTGCAGAACGGAACGAAAGCCAATGCTTGGAAAGAGTTGTCAACTCATCGCGTTTTCAACAATGAACGCGCTGCGATAGCGGTCAAGCGTTACGGCAGAGCAGGCAAATATAAAATGTTTAATAAACCGCATTTTTCTCATGGCGAAACATCGTGCAAGTAGGATTTAGCACATATTGCCATGTGACACAAATCACAGTGCATTATATTCGACTCTGGCTTTATTTTAAGACACAAACCTTTGAACGCACTTTTACCAAACCTGAACATTTCTTGAAGCGACCAGAACACCCGGTCGAACAGCGGCGAGGTCTGCGAGCTGTTTCTTCGTCGGTTAGGTTTAGCGGATTCAACGCCGTGAGATGAACGATCTCGTGAAAGCACTGGGAATGCTTCACACGTCGATTTTTCCTCTTAAGGTCACAAACGATTGTCATGCCGTGCGTCGTAATCCTCGCACCGTCGAAAGCACAAGCACTTTGTAGAACCAGATATCAATGGCCGTCATGCCGGACCTCGCGCACCACCACAGACCACTGCCAGATATCGTCAAAAAAACCACGGGATCACCGCCCAAGTACCCCGTCACGCCTGCGTCGCTCAGCACTAGCCCCGAGAGCGAACACAAGCGTCGCTGCGGTCGCCGCGCCCTGATTGGGTGAGGTGTACCGTGACGTCAGGGGGAGTACTCCGCTCCGTGACCTCGCATCGGCTCGCTTCCCAGCACCGGTTTCCCGGTTTGGCGTTGTGTCCCGGAAGCTCTTCGAGGACCTGGACTTCGTGTACCCGGTGTACAAGACGTTGGGTGAGGCCGATATTGACGTGCTTCGATCCGTACATTTTATAAGCCTGCTTGCCCTTTTTGCCTTTAAAATTGGGTTACAAATCCCGAAAGCTATCGGAGGAGGGAATTCCGCCGATGAACCTCACCGTCCGTCCACACGACACAAGGCAATCTTGAGAAGGGTCCGTGAGGCGGTGGCGCAAGTGTTTCAGACGCTGCAATTCTGTTCCTTGCCTGTTCATGATTTAGGACGATATTACATCCCGCTTTCAAGGCATTTGAAGTGGCATTTATATCAAGGGCCTTTGGGTGGTCGGCAAATTAGCTCGCGACCCCGACTCTGCGCTTCCACTCTGCATGCGCTGGTTCGCAGATGTCTTAAAGACCCTGCATCTGATGATCTTTGAAGTGCTCGTGAAACAGGGCTGTTTTACGTAAATGTAGCTTATTCGTGAATTAATTATATAGTTTGTGCACGTATGCAGGCATATTTCTTAAAAACGCAACATTACTGAAAATTAGTTTTTTTTTTTTTTTTATGGTAGCAGCAAAAACGGCCGAATTGCGCCCAGTTGCCTGTATGCTATGTATCGAACTGCCCAAAATATGTACAGCAATGGTGCCGTAATTTGGAATGTTTATACTTTTTCCTGAAATTCTTTATTCCAGCCTTGGGTATTAAAAAAAATACACCGTTTAGTCTGAATTGTCATTTCCAATTAAAAGAGACACTGCTGCAGGTCCCCAAAAGCTTCCTCAGCCTCCAAACTCCCTACAGCTGGACTCTGATATCAGAGGAAAACAGGAGTAAAAGCAAGCATTCGAACGTCTGTCCAGTGGTAGACGCAGCACTAGCAGCAGAAAATGTGGAACCTGTGAAGGGCGACAGTTTGCGTGAAAAAAGCTTCTGGTATTTTAGCTTTAGGGCAGTTCGATTTAAGTAAAGTTTCAATATTAGGGCTTAAGGAACTAATAACGAGCTAGACATCTTCGCTTACGTTTGTTATACATTTCTTGAGGGTTGATGTAAGTAAGTCCACAAATACCACCCGTGTAGTCCTTTGAGATACTATCCGAATCCAGCAAAGGTTAAATGCGAGCAATGTATATAATAAATGTTCCTTGTATTTTTACTTTTCTCCTGCACTTGGGGTGTCTCACTTGTGATTCTCTCCCCATGGCCCAGACTGTATTTAGCATGTTGCTCGAGGAGCATGCACCTTTTCTGCTTCGGCGATCTTGTTTAAAAGCAGAGATAAAAAAAAATAGTATACATAACCTGCCAATTCATTCAGATCATCAACAGCATTTATTGTGCGAGATGTAAATCTATAATGATGCTGCTGCAATATTGGCCATATTTCTTTATTTTCATATACCAGCTGCGATTCATGCGTTGCCTGCGCTGTCAAGCATGCTTAAAATGTTCGTTGAAGTTTCACCTGTAGCTACAGGCCATACCTCAATAAAGGCACATATAAAAATTTACACTTCCTACGAAAACCACGCCAAAAAAAATTAAATAGAAACGAGCGCGCCGGCAGCTAGCGTCGTCACAGCCTCCACAGACCGAGCGGGGCGAGTCGGGGAAAAATTCTCTCCTCGCCGTGACGTCACCCCGGTTCGCCGTAAGGGGGCGCCACGCGAACTTCTCGGGGTAGAGGGAAAGGCGCCCTCGGATGAAGCAGCCGATTAGGCCCAGAGCACGCTTTCCACCCCCCAACATTGCGTGCTCTGGAAAGAGCGCTCGAGAGCACGCAGAAAGAAGAACGCGAATTCGCCATCTGTCGCATCGACACCAGTTGTCGCATTTAATGTGGCCATCTAAACGGCATAATGCGATAGGGAAGCCCATCGCATTGATGTCGTTTGACGTAGGTGGATCGAGATGGAGAATGCGCATTCATTTAACTCATGTAAACGGACTCATCGAATTTCAGAGCCGGGAGGATCATGGGAAGGCGCTCGTTTCAGGAGCGTGTAAAGAGCTGAGAACATGGTGGTGGCGGCCGCGGAGAGCGGTACCGTGTGGTCGACCGCACTTTTCGCCCTAAAAGAAAGGCCAACTTTTATTGCCATGCCATCATAAGTGAGAGGAAAAGAGCTGAGCAGCTCGGTGAGAGCGGCCTCCGACCAAGCTTTCCGAATCACCACTTGCGCCCCAGAAAGAGTCCTTAGAGGCTCTGGCGCAAACAGGAACAGCGCCGGGAGCTCCGAGCACTCACTGGTACTGCCGGAGGAGCAGCTTCTACCTTGCTGCATTTCCTCCCTGCGCCGGAGCCTCTGAATCCGGTCGGAGTTGCTTTGGTCTGGCGAGGAGGAGCGCGCGGCGTCCTCCGAGCGCTTGGAAGCGACCTAGCCCGCCATGGTTAGCCCACCCACGTCGACACTGTTTCAGCCCGGCCCGGCCCGGTGCATAAAGTGCTTGAGTTGAAATGTTTCACGTCTTGTAAGTCGCACAGCATCGAAAACAACGGGCACGATCTTTACGCTCGTCGACAGAGCATCCGTACGCGAAGAAAAAGCACCGGAAAGCGTAGTCACTTGGTACGGCTGGTACCGCTCCATGCAGCTTTAGCTTTGAGATGTGACACGGCGTGTTGCCATTTTCGCGTGGGATTTGATGCGCATCCATGGAAACGTTGACACTTCGGCTTCATTCCACTAACGATTGGAGTCGATGCACTCATGTAAACTCAGCTTATCCTCCTGGCGAAGCGGCAGATCGTACCCGAGCTTGAGATAAAAAAAAAGAGGACGATGGGCTTGCATTCCACTCCATCGTTCAATGGATTACCGCGGATGCTACATGTCATGAGAGCAAGTTCAATGCAGCGTGCGAGTTTACGCACAAAAAAAAAAAGCTAAAAAAAGTAACGTGCCCTTTTGAGAAGGGAAGAGGGGGAAGTAGAGAAGTGCGGGGGGGGGGGGGGGGGGGGGGGGCGGGGGGAGGCTATGCGCTAGGCTCGCTCGCGACCTAAAATGCTGGAGTGGCTAGTATGTCCCTGGAACGCCCGCTGCGGTCACTCGTAAAGGAAATGGAGTATAGTTCTTACTACTTCACCCTCCTGACTGACCTCGTTGTCCTGGCCACGTGTAGCTTTGGTTTGGTCTGAGATTTAAGCACGCAGTAACGTGCCTGTGACGACGTTGTGTAAGTGCTTCGCCACGGTGCCGCAGATGTCTACTCCTAGGCAAAAAAGTTATTCGGCGCCTAGAACTTGAAGTTGACCTACAGAGATTACGTGCGCCTGAGGGACAGGAGCTTACAGGGCGAGCTCTGAAGCTGCTAAAATGCTGAGTTATAATTCAGGACCAGTTAAATAAGTAAAATTTGATACCACTTACTCAAACTTAAACGCAAATTTTATCGAGAGATTTGCAACGGATTTTCGACTATCGGGTTGTTGGTAAGCCTCCACGCCTGCCAAAAAGTAGCGTTTGACATATATTCTGGCAAAAATAACGCATGCAAAATAACGCATATTTGAAACTGTTCCATCTGCGAACATATTAGAAATACATCTTTCACTGTCTATTCCCCAACCTCGTGAGCTTTTCTTTTTTTTTTTTTTTTTTTTTTTTATAGGCGGACAAGCAAAATAGTAATGCGAATTGTATTATATTGATTTTATGTTGGACTAAAAGAATATCGGCGACTTTAGAACGCGCGGTCAACCTGCATTTCAGCTTCGAAAGTTATATTCAGATCCTTGGTAAATGACAAGTTTTGTCTCGTATCTGCGTTCATGGTTTATAATATTCGAACTGTCCCCTCAAATTTCACTTATATTAAGCCTCGGGAGATATTATACTATAGTTGATGATTGAAAACAGCTTTAATTCAGTTACTCGTGCAAGAAATACATCGCGTCACTCGTCCATTTGTAACACTGATGTGTAATGCACGTTAAGGACCCAAAACTAAGTGCCGCACTGGACTGGCCAGATTTCTCATCTATAGCGGAGACACTAGACCCACTGAGGCTGATTGACTTCCCGGTGTCTAAGTACACACAACATAATTGAAATTAGTTTTTACGTTAACGTGTTAAATATAACAATTTGTTTTATTTATATAGGGAGAAGATAATTGAAAGAACAGCATGTAGTTTACTTTAACCGACGACCATGGCGCAGATGGCAATGGTGGGTTTCTAGCAACTCTGTGTGTAGACTGTAGAGCCATGGCCTTTTAGTCTAAACCTCGATGTTTAGTCTACAGCCTACAGTCTTCACATAACTCTGAGTGTAGACTGCAGAGTAATAACCTTTTATTTTAAACCTCGATATTTAGTCTTGTTCGTGGAAACCCAATAAAACACAGAATGGTGTCAGAAGAAAGTTCTTAATTAACGTTATATTCGTGAACTTTGTGTACCACAGCATCATTGAAAGAGCTCCAGAAAGAAGCAAAAGAGCACCGAAGCAGATAGAGAATGGTCACACACCTCAGCCATTTCAGAGCCTTAAACTTCGAGCAACAGTCACCGATAATATCAACAAGTAGCAGGCCAAATCGTGAACAGATTTGGGAACTTACTTTGTGTCGCCCGTCACTATTAAAGACGCCCTCAATAAGGGCCTTCTTTATTACGCTAGATAGAAAGTCCACCATATCTTCTGATCACACATCGAGAAAACCTGACCAATGCCAACTTTCGGCACCGCCATTCAAGGCGTGCTGGGGACGTCAATGTTGTAATACGACACGGCGAAAGCAAAATTTCGGTGCTATATTGAGCCTGTACTCAACACGAAATTTCCAATCTTTAGATTTTCTAATGCACTTTCCATCATGCACTTTGCATCATTGCTAACATAAAGCTTGAAATGAAGAGCCAAATCATAATTTCAGCAACAATTTCTCGCCTGCGGAGGTATGTCATACTTCACCCCTATGCCACACATGCTCAAGCATTAACAAACGTTGAAGAACGTACAACACGTTTTGGAAATTGAACGGCTCGCCCACTACAACAACTCTGTACCCGCAGTAGACAGCCACTGTCAAAAAAGCGGGAGCAAGCGAAAGCGGAACGAGAGGCTACCCAATAATGCAGCTCGGGGGTGGACTGAGCGACTGGAGTCCAACTCTCTAAAGAGTCTCGCGTCAGATACCTCCACACTGGGTTATTTTGAACCATTAAGGACGACGAGAATAACTGGATACAAGCCTAGATTGATTTGGTGCTATACTAACGCAGCGAGGTTACACACATATTGAAGTGACAGTATATGCGAGCAAAGCATATGCAACTACTGGCAAGAGCTGTACGGCATCCTCCACAACATACCTATTTCTTCTAAATTTTCCGGCCCGGTATCTGGAACATTCAGCATAGAATGTTCGAGTATCGCGCTACGGTGAGACTGACTCGGCGAACCCGCGTTGTCCTACTTATCTATTACACTCCGTGTAAAAATAATTACTAATCCTTTAGAAGCACCGAGAAGCGTTCCCACTCGTCCGTGCACGAGGCAATACAACGTTGTGTTGTGTTCGTCCCCTCCTGTGTTCCTGAGTCTCGGGCTTTATTACCATGAATCATCACCAGCTCGCTTGTTTTTTAGTACTATTGCTATATATACTGATTCATTACTTTGGCAACTGTATCATATATTCATGTTCTATTAATCTAGTTACTTTAAGAATGTTCTCTAAAAGAGCAATGTTGTAGATTTTCAAGTTCAAAAGAAGAAAAAGTTACTAATTATCTCGGCACAACACATTTAGCCTGATTTCTAACATCAATGTTAATATCACCGTAAACAAAATATTTCGTGTTATTAAATGTAGTGAAAAAAGTTGATATTTCCTCAGTCAAAACATTTACGTTCGAGCAAGGTAGCATACACTACACACGATGTAACAGCATACGTTTTTAAAGATAGACACAACGTATGTCTCTGCACATTCCAATTAAATTTCAAGTATATCTGATTAACAGTTCTCACTGACAGTCATAACTATTCCACCAGTTGTTTCTTCCCTATTTATTTCACTAAAATGGGCTCTTCTCAGGAAGTTATTTTTTGGACAACAGCAGTTTAATTTTACCTGAAAACGTTTTTAATCTTTCCTCATTTTCTATTCACCAGGATGATGTCCTTAGGCATGTTTTGTGTAGACAACCATTCTTTGAATGAGCGGAACGACCCATTCATAGGCATTTAATTTTATTTAAGTTTCTTTTATCTTGAATGTGATTAACATTCTCTTGCGCACTTCTTAATGTTTTATAGTAAGGTCTTCTTTCTCTTTAAGTTCCCGTTAATGTGTATGTCTTCATCTCCCAGAGTCACTCACTTCTGAGTTCAGAAATTTCTCAGTATTTGCCCTGTGAACCTCACCAACAATGAAGCTGTCTGTCCGTCCTGTGCCTGAGCATGCGGACTGCATTGACTACTCCTTATCTTAGTTCCGGAAGCCGCTGTTTCTTGGTTATCTCTTTGACCACTGTTACTGCATCTTCACTATGCTGTCAAGTGACTACTTGAATTTAAGTATTCTGCAGTCTATACTAATATTATGCCTTGTTCATTAATGTTTTCAGCTCCTGTATTTCCGTAATAGGTTACGATGAAGCGCCGTCGAGAAGTTGTGCTTCAAAACCTTTGTATTCCATAGAGCAGTGGTTCTCGATCACTGAAGTTTCGCGGACCCTTTGTGAATCGGCGGATAAGACGGTGGACCCCCTTCGGGAAGAAAGGAAGGGAAACTTATAGGTTAATTAGGATATTGATTTAATAACTGAATATAGCTAAGGGCTAGTGTAAATGGATGTTTCTCAATGACACACACACGAGAAAACTCACCCGAAAATTGGAACGTTTCTTTTGAATCTGAAAAATACAGCTTTTATTGCCGGGCTTGACTGATGAGGCATGGCTTCGGGGACACCTAGAATGCCTTCGCGGACCCCAAAGTGTCCGCGGGGCCCCATTTGAGAGTCACTGCCATAGAGGGCACTGTACCCATGAACGGAAGCGAGTTGAACGACACGAGGCGGGCATTGGGGAATATGGGGGCACTGCCCGTGGAAGCAGCTTCTATGGCAGTAGCTCATATCTGAGCTCAGCCAGTGACGTTGGCTCCAACGTACCTAGTGTATTCTGCCATTTTTTGTCTCCCCCTTTGCCCACACGGGGTGCGGGTCAAAGAACGATGTTTTTAATTGTATCTAAAATTTTATCACCGAACGTGTTCAGTCGGAGTGTTTAACAAGAAAAACCTTTAAAGTATTATACGAAAACGTAGCACCTAATTTCCCCGCTAAATATTTTGGAAATATTTTTTTTTTGTTATAATTATACACCAATTCCATTTCCCACTAAAGTTATCGGGAAACGCTTCCAGTTGAGGTCTTAAATCTTCGAAACATGAAACTTTTAAATTCTACCATCAGTTTTATTATAAATATCGAACACCTTAAAATATTTTTTATCTGTTCACTTTGCGTCGTGGTAAAAGCCACATGAGCATTTCATACAAAAACCTCTAGGCGTAACGCATTTATGGTTTTGAATGAAATGCTCCCGTGGATTTTAGAAAAACTAAAGCTCTAATATTTTAATGCCGACAGTTATGGTTACAGTTAAGCAGAATACAGCAAATAGTGTCATTGAATAACACGTAACAAAATGTCAATTCTCTATACAGCAAAAACGTGGCGAAGAATTATGGAAATTCCGTGGACGTCAGAACACAAGGTACGAAACTTTTAACTATCCGCGCTAGACGTTTTAAATAATATAACAAAAAATAACTAGAAAAAGTGAGGATAGTAAGAACCGGAGACAAGGATATAGACGAAGGAAAAAGAAAGGGTAATCGAAAGAAAAAAGACAAAATCATTCTTGTAATAGAATAAGGTAGCATATCATATGTTTTCTGTGGCGCAGGTTGATGTAGCAAAAAAACGATTTTCCGACCTGGCACCAGCGTTGCGGAATGGGCACCCGAATTCCATTCCAATTCTATTCCAGGGAATTAGAGATTCCAACTATTCTACTGCTGTCAACTCCTCGGAATGAAAACGTTGCACCCGTTCTCATTCCTGGAATGGCTGAAATCTTCTATTCATTCCTTTAGTTTCTAAACGTGAAAAAAAGGGCGATTGACAGCCACACTCTGATGTTGAGAAAGAGCAGCATAAAGCTGCTGACCTTATAAAACGGGGGACGACTGAAAAAGTATGGAAAAGCTTTCTGAAGTCATTCCCTTTCAGTAAACAGAAGGGCGGTCGCACAAAGCGCTTCGTGGCACTTGGAAGTGCGGCAGCTACCAAGCGTAGAAATTCTTGGTGGTGGAACAGACGCCAAAAATTAAAACCACCCATTTTCTTCTCGAATGAACCCCATACCCGCAAAAGGTACCTAGTTAGCATGTTGTTTGTTTGATACAACGTTCAACACGTTCAACTAATTTTCTTTACCAAGGAATTCAAGGAAATTATGGGATCTCGTAAATGAACTAATTGGTAGAAAAAGAAAAAATAACATTGAAGATGCGATAAGAAATAACTTTCCCAGTTTAAACAACGACATGGAACTGGCCCGGTCTTTCAATACCAGTTTTATTACTACTGTAAAAGCCTTAAAGTAGAATATAATGCGGCATGTAAAAAAGGCTGGCTGAACAGGGGAATTCTTAACTTCAGCGCACTTATCAGAACTATACAAACACGAATTGTTCTATATTATCAATTCATTTTCAATTACAAAGATACATGGAGAGATAAAATTCATGTACGGGATTTAAAGTATGCCACAGTGAAAAATGACCTTACTTAAAATTATCAATGGCTGTTTGACAACGGGTGAACTACCAGAAAGGCTGAGTACCAATAGTAAGACGGCTTTGTAAATATGATAATAATAAAGAAGTTGCAAGTGATGGACCCTTGCGTATCTATATTATATGTGATCGGTCACATCCAAGAGAAATAAGTTGAAAAATGTATAAATGTATTTTGCGACAAATGTACGCTATTAAATGACGCGCAATATGACTTCCGAAGACAAAGAAGTACAATTTCACTACCATAAAATTTCTCCTATTTCCTATTCCCTTACAGTGTTCGCTCAGACATATTGTGCCGTTCTAGTGAAGTGCGGGGCATGGGAGTGCTTTTTGACTCCTCCTTGAGATTTGATAGCCATGTGGCTCGTATAAGTATCTGCGCCTTGCGCGCTCGGTGTTGTTTGTCGAACGACTAGAGTATTTAAAAACCCCGCAACGTTTGTAACCCTGTATCGCTTTTTGACAAGGTCTCAACTCGAACACGCATCTCCTGTATGGAGTGGTAGTTGTAAAACTACCCTCCTAAGGCTGGAGCGAGTGCAAAACAATTTTTCATCTATATATCGATATCGATATCTGCGCGATGAAACATCTCTATCAAAGAATAACAGTGTATTGGACGTCCTACATATGAACAGCTTATACCACCGTCGAGAAAAGGCAGATCTGGTTTTCATTTTCAAAGTCCTTCAGGGCATGGCCGACTGTTCATTTGCTTTATTTTCAGTGCAACACAAACAGCTATACGCCTTCTTAGTGGTGCACTACGTCGAAATAAAAGGAATTCGGATCTCAAGAACAAATGTTGACATGTCAGAACGAAAGGAAGATTTTGATGCACTTTCTAAATAGTTCTTCTAAGTTGGGTTCGAATTTGTTAAAAACCAGCTGCAGTCGGGTAATAGGGTCAGCGTTGTGTAAAATGGAAGGATAGAACAATGAGCGTATGCGAATAGACCGCTGAGGAACACGCAAATATATACTGTTCAGTAACACTGTGCAGTCAACAACACCATTAACAACTTTATGCAAGAACATGAAATCACGCGTCATTCGCCTATTACACAAGGGACGTAAGCCAATTTGTTTACATATTCTCTCATAGTCATAAAATACCTTGGACTGCAAGTAACGATCATAAAAGACACGTATAATTTTTCGTTGCACTCGCTCAATACTAGATGAGTTGGATTCTCCAATGCTGTTCCATACAACTGAAGAAAACTCAAGGCGGCTTAGCACAAGAGGGCGAAATAACATTAAAAAACACTGTGGATTTCTAAAATTTCTCGATATACGCGTTATGATACCAAAAACATTTAGAGACGAGTTTACAATATTCATGACCTGGTGATTAAACGAAATTTCAGTGTCTAAATATACACCCAAATCCCTAATCAGAGACACACGACTGATAACAGTTATGTCTAAAGCATAGCAATATTGCAAAATGTCACGTTTCCTGCTGAGAGAAATAATCTTTGTTTTCGATTCGTTCAATGCAAGGCCATTGGTCAAGCACCATAAAGAAATAGAGCATACGTCACGCTGAAGCAAAGCACAGCCCTCCACAGTATTTGTCCGTCGATACCAATTTATGTCGTCGGCAAATAACAACATTTTTGAGTATTTCACACAAGAAGTGAGGTCATTTACGAAAATTAAAAAGAGAAGAGGCCCAAGATTTCTTCCCTGTGGGACGCCCGACGTAGCCAAGAAAGGATTCGATAAGCAACTGGACACACGTAACAAAACGTAAGGGCGCAAACGAGCTGGTGTGCATTGCACATGGTTGAAAAAACCCCGAGACTGCGGGTAAACGACACAACACTAAAAAGTCTCTACTTTTTAGTGTTGTGTCCTTTACTTTTTAGTGTTGTGTCGTTTACCCGCAGTCTCGGGGTTTTTTCAAACACGTACCAAGTTGTCGCGTTAAGACAAATAACTCTCAAAAAGTTTGCAATACTTGGGGCATAAACCATACATATCTAACTTGGCCAATAAATGCCGGTGATTCACTTTGTCAAATGCCTTCATCATGTCAAAGTAGACCACATCAGCTTGCTCCTGGTTATGAACAATGGGAACAACATCATGCAGAAAAGAACACAAATTCGTCTCCACCGAACGACCCTTCAAAAATCCGTCCTGTTCGGGTACAATTTTCTGACGAAAATACGCAAATAGACCATTGCGTAATATTATTTCGAAAACTTTTGACAATGTGCAGAGCAGTGACACAGGTCGATAATTGTTCACTTTACTTCGGTCACCCGACTTAAACACTGGAATAACAAGAGAACTCTTTCACGTTGTCGGGAATACACCAGATTCTAGAGATAACACCCGGTTCCAGAGACTGCTCTCACAAATATCTTTACGAGTTCCTCGAACAGCGACCCGTTTGACAACGTCTTCTTACTCTCCTCGGACGTTAAGTATCCTGGACCCCATGTTTCGTATGTGTCGGGCATATAATGGCATTGGAAGTGATCTTGATATTTTTTGTGTGACTGAATTTGTCAAATCTCTCAGAGTCTTGTATGAGACTCGCCGAACCTGTCGAAATTGTGATGTTATTATATATTATTTTGATAAGGTATATATTCGTTTTTGTGGTAGTCTTCAACTCTGCGTTCAGACCCTGTGTTCCGTTCTTTTCTTGTTGTGTATCTCGTATTGTTGTGTCAGCGTGCGTTACATGTATCATATCTTTTACTCAATGATTTGAGCTTTTTATGTTTTTTTCTGTTTTTTCCCCCAATTTTTGTAGTGTGTAAGATTCGGTGTGCCAGTACCAAGACCACATGGTCGTTCCTGGACATCTAATGAAAATTATTCTTGATTCTTGAATATTATTATTTTTATTTAGGGAGTCCCTTAGGTATCTCTGATGTTCTCGTGGGATTCTGGAAAATTCGGCGTAGAACGTTTGGCGCGTAGAACATTCAGAACTCGATCAGACGAGAATGTTCTCGAACTTGCGAGAACGCCAAGTTGAAAGAATAAATACAGGAACTTTCCGCTGACTGGAATTGAACCTAGGCCTTCCGCGCGACAGTCAAGCGCGTCAACCATTCGGCCACGCACGCGCTCGCTTGGCGACGCGCGTGGCAGTATGAAGAATACATGAAAGAAAAATGCAGGATGGAATGACCAACAAAGTACCTACAGCGTGTTTTCATAAAGGTTTGGCGGACCATGTTCGTTGACCATTTTTAATTTTCTAGACTCAATGCCCATCAGAACAAAACCGGAATGAAGCAATCGTGAAGGTGCATGCTAGCTGGTGTAAATTGAGCATAGTTGTAAACCCGCGACCGGGGAGACGGAGGAGGGACAAAACACAGAACGACACGTACAAAGTCTCGAAAATCTGTTTTGTGAAAAAAAAAATTGTCGTCCTTGCGGAAAAAAATGAGAGGCACGCTCCAAGTGCAAATCGCTTTCTTAGAATTGCGCGCAGTTGGCTTTTCGGGCACATCTCCCCGTAAAATATGTTGTGGCTTCCGGTCTACAGATATTTACTCACAAACTACGTATGAGGCAGATTGACTCAAAATATTTATCACTAAGTGACGACGTGGTGAATGTCTAAAAAAAAAAATCACAAACATGGCACTTTCTGGAAAAATACTTACTCTTTATATTTTGTTTTCTCAGCATCTCTATATACTTGAACATTGAAACCTTCCCAGCGTGTTGTCCCGTGTATTTTTAATATTACCGCTAAATATGGTTGTTCTGGGCAGCAGTAATAATCAATGAGAAGCGCTCAAATGTGGTTATTTTAATAATTACGAATTAATTTTAAGCTTAATCTAAAAAAAAAATCTTCGATTTGTTTTATATGTTCCACATTAAGGCAAATGATAGGTGCTAACATAATCTGCACAAAACCTATTGCATCATTTTTTATATATTATAAGTTATAAAGCTAGAAATATGGCCAATTTGAGGCTACTGCTCCCGATACAGATAGATGACAATTTCGTTATTTTTATACAGTGTACAAATACTCGAGATTGGTCAGAAAAAAAACAAATATACGGCACAGAGGCGGACGGTGGTTTTAAAGTAAGATTGCTTATTGCGTTTTTTGTATGAGAGGCTAAGTAATTGCGTGGGGTATGGGTGACGTTCATTCGTAGGGTAGCGTTAATTCACACTTAGGGGAATACGAGAAGATGACAGCGAGGACATATCGACCCAATTTGAGACCGCTCAGTGCCGCGAACTGCCAACAGCACCGCTGTCCAAGGGTTAAAGTGACATTTTCTGCTACCACCTCGACACTATCCACTCGTGCCAAAAATAAATACTTGTGTGCCGCTGTTATGCACCAAGGGAGAAAGAACACCATAATAGGTGTACAGCGAAGCGACATTAGCTTTACTAAACCAAAGCATGGCATAAGTAAGGTCTTCCTCGAGCAGGCTCGACCTCGGATCGTTTGCCGATGTCCCCATCCCTGCGCTCTCGCGCTCAACCCTTGCACACCACAACCGCAAAGAGGTCTCGCTGGTTGAAAGGTTGGATGAATGGACAGGAAAGATCGCGGCGTGCTAGACGAGTTTTGAAAGAAGCTTGTTGATACAGACCCGTGGGAGCACCGAAACCTGCAGCGCGTCTGCCGTGAACAGTTCCTGCAGCTTCCTTCACGCGTAAAACCAATAATCTCGTAACGTAATCAACAAAACACAACTATACCCCATTTTTGCCACAACCTATTCATTTTCGCTTTGCTTCTCAGAACACTCCTGTGTTGTTGCCGCACCAAATGTTTCTCAATGCCCACCAAAGATCCCTCGAATAGCGCTCGACTATTTCTGTTTGCCCGTCCGCGGACTGAAATAATATTTGATTTCTGCTTCAGGGTGTTTCCACTTGAAATTGTGTGAAGTTGGCCCGGGTCATATTTTTTTCTGTTTATGAAAATATATAGGTGTAGTTTATGTTCTTAGAAGGAGCATTCTGCTATAAGCGAACGCCGTCGCTAATTATGTTCTAGATATATATATTTTTTTTAATTGTGTACGTAGTAATAATTTTTACTAGTTATTGCATGAATGGTTTACAGTATGCACAAATAATATTAAATAAAATAAAATATTTATATTCAAAATCATTAAAAAAACGTTACATAACCACGTTAAGAGATCAAATAACGCAAAATATACCAAAATAATCGCCTTAAAATTAATTTTACGAATAAAGAAAAGAATACGCTTAGATATTATTAGTTTTAGAATTATTATAGAAACCCAGCTCTTTTGTCTAAATGTGGCCAACTTGCACGTCAATATTTGAAAAATAAATTTATCTTATTATGAAAAAAAGAAACAGGACACGCGCCGAGCTCCTGACATTGTAAGAATTCGGCTATTGTGCCCATTGCTGCGATTGAACACGAGCCAATACCCGCATGCTCCTCGAGATATTAATTGTCCTTAGCTCAAATTGAGTCACGAATTGCTCGGGTTCAATCTATGAGCCGCACTAATTTAATTGGGGCACTTTCCCAAACACTGCGACCTCCGAGCTGCGCCATCAAATTTTGCGACGTAAAAATTTAAAACACAAAACGCTCGCTTTTATTTTTGAAATTACACCGCGACAAGTACCTTCATCATATACTGGGATTGCATGCGATAATACTTGGGTCCCACTAGCGCCAGTGAGCTCGTGTAAAGTGAAATACATTCTAACTGAATATAATTTCATCGTCCTTTTAAAATCTCTGTTCTTTTTTTTTTTTTTTTTTTACGCGTCTAGCAGTTTGTTTGTTCATGAATGCAATCCCAGTATCAAAAGCTGGTGAAGACAAAAAAAAAACTCCAAGTCATGTAAAATGACACTGCCAGTGTGGTACCGTGGTACAGGAATAAACTATTTATATTTAAAGCTTTCTTTAATGTCTGCATTGACCCTTTCTGAATTTAATCAAGACAGAAATATTATAATATTGTTAGTTTTTATGCAAGTCATTCATAAGCTCCTAGAGATACCTAATCATTGGCGAGGTCGGGATATGTTGTCACATTTATAATATATGGCATATTATTACACTGTCTTCAGGTATTGCATATCTTGCCGGTGTGTGCTTAGAAGGTAAAGTGGCACTTTTGGAAGATGATGGCTTGTCCCACTCAGGAGTTTATACCGCTGCTCATGAACTGGGCCACTTGTAAGTATAAACAAATTTTATATATGCGTGCGAAAACTCCAATAACATATATAATGTTAAATTATGGACCCCTTATGGCAAGGGGAGAATGTGTTGAAAGAATTACCTCCTTGTAATTATGCTTCTGCTAAAGAAACAATTTCATCAGGTGCCAAGCAGGGCATCGCAGTAGCCAGTAATTTTATGTCAAAATATTTCCTTCCTGGCATGCAGCCTTTCTCAAAGGGGAGACAAGAGCCTGTGAAGACACGCTGGCAAATAGCCACGTATACAAATATTGTCACGAGCCGAAATCAAATGCACACGCAGTGCTCGTCTTCATTTAAATGTTGTCCCAAAGACCTTTACACGGCATTTAATTAGTGTCGTCATTGCAGGAATCGCAAAGCTTGATGACGAAATTTTGAAAATAACATTGTTGACAACGTTAACAATGCAACCCCGATAGCATCGTCCTCAAGATTTCCGAGAGACTGAAAGACGTTCGTTTTAGAGCGCAGCTCTTAGGCGCCCGTTTCCGGCTTGAGCGGCGAAAACGTCGCCGTTGGCGTAACCAAGGTCACCCCAAGGTCACGTGACCCCCAGGTCACGTGACCCCCTAAAGTCACGTGACTCCCCTGAGGTCACATAACCCCCGAAGTCACGTGACCCCCCCACGATGACGATGATGTTGATGACGTCATCATCACTAATGACGTCATCGTCACTGATGATGTTACCGGCATCCGCACTGTCATCGTCATCACCACTGATGACGTCATCAGTGACGACACTGATGTCATCACCGGCATCCGCATCGTCATCGTCATCATCACTGATGACGTCACAGATGACGTCACCGACATCCGCATCGTCACCGTCATCATCACTGGTGACGTCATCGGTATCCGCATCGTCATCGTCCCTGATGACGTCATCAGTGACGTCACTGATGACATCATCGGCACTGTCATTGTCACGTGACCCCCAGGTCACGTGACCCCCCCTCCCTCCTGTCAGTTAACCCCCCCCCCCCCCAGTACCCTTCCCTCCTCCTCCTCAAGAGCTGCGCTCTAATTCGGCGTTACAGGGAGGTGTAAACGGCTTTCACTTTTTATCCTTGAAATTACGTAACGACAAATACTTTTTGTTCAGTCGCATTGGTTGCGTGCGAGTACAGTCTTATTCGTTTACTTGCGTCCCCAGTCACCTTGTGACATATCCGACACGGCGACAAAAAAGGCAGAAAACATTTCAACCTGCCAATAGTTCAAAAAATAGATGTGAGATAAAACGAGAATTGATGACGGCTACGCTCATATCGTGTGTGTGTATTGTATTGGCGTGGTGACGGGCAAACAATGGTTTCGCCCATACTGGAAGTGACACATTCAAGATGGTGGCACCCTTGTGGAAAACGTCTATACTTGGGTCTTACAAGTGTCACTATGTTTGTAAAGATTTAGAAGAATTCGTACCCAATATCGTTGCACGGCCCATTTAAAGACTACCCATCTAGTGTTTAGGCACCACTCAAAGTTCGACAAACCTTACACTTAGAGGGATGAGTATATGCACCAACTAATGTTTACAAACAAACCGGATCGCCCCTCGAGGCAAGCCACCGGCGCCGCGCATGCGCGATGGGCTATGGTTAACAAGCGCCGCGCTCCGCATCAACAAACCTTTGGAATGTGATGTTGTCGGCGTCAGTGTGAGAACTCATGCTCTTTTTTGCGTTGGAATTCTTGATTCTGCGCCTTCCTAGCAGTGTCTTACTATTTTAGTGGCCTGAGCGAATTTAACGAGGCGTGTCACACCGCACATTTCGGGTAAACAATGTGAAGTGCGGCAATTCATAACGCGTGAACGCCCAAGAATGAACGCCAAATTCTGATTCACATAGATGAGATTGCGTTCGCTATTTTCAGTCACGACGTTGCTCGGGCTGCAAACGCATGGACGGTAACTGCGATACTCGCCGGCGACACTAAAAACAGCCAGCAGAATTGGACCAAGTGAGTGAGGGACAGGTCGGTGGTGGGCCACTGGTAACTGTGATCAGCATATCTTGTATCTACTGTTTACGCTGAGCTTGCTTACCACACCGTGCTTACCACAAACAACCTTTATGCTTAAAAGCACTGTGGTGTTTACAGTTACTTTTTATCACAACGGTTGATCTATACTTGCCACTGTCGTTTGAACGAGCATACGACAGTTTAGAGGAACTTTAAATATCAAACACGTTTTGAACGATCAGAAGCCCGTTTGAGTGTGAAGACGCACTGAACGTGGTCAGCGGGTGGTCCAGATAACTTGACGCCTTTCCCGCGTTCGTGTTGGAACAAAGCAATTAAATCTGACGACAACTTTTCTCCGCGAATTCCCGCAACAGCAGTCTTTGAACGACGGGTCTGATTTTCCCTTCTCAGGGCAACTAAATATAGCCACGTTTTCGGACCGACCGAGCGGGCAGAGAACACGTAAAAACTGATCACACATTTCCCGGCTCTTTTGACACGGCCCAATTTGCGGAATTTTCACGAGAACGCAGGCTTTAGTACATTTCTTCTAAAATAGCACACCAATGCTCGTACAACATGGCGACTTCCGCCCGAAGCGCCACCACCGCGGTGTGACACAACAGAGTTGAGTTGGTGTGTAATAAACATTTTTCGGACGCTACACTAAAACTGTATTCAACGAAAAATCGGTGCTCTGCATAGCTGCTTCCGCACAATCTTATAGAGCGACTTTTGCGAGAGTGATCTCTTCATCTCTTACAAGAAGTTAGTGTTGAAGAAAACAGTAACGGGATGCGCTGGCTCGTTCATCTTTTTTTAGAGCGCAGCTCTTAGGGGCCCGTTTCCGGCTTGAGCGACGTCGGCGTCGGCGTCGCCGTCGGCGTAACCGCGAGGTCACGTGACCCCTGAAGTCACGTGACCCCCTAAGGTCGCGTGACCCCCCTCAGGTCCCGTGTCCCACTCAGGTCACTTGACCCGCCTCATATCACGTAACCCCCTGAGGCCACGTGACCCCCTCAGGCCACGTGACCCCACTGAGGCCACGTGACCCCCCGAGGTCACGTGACCCCCTTAGGTCACGTGACCCCCTGAAGTCACGTGACCCCCTAAGGCCACGTGACCCCCTAAGGCCACGTGACCTCCCTCAGGTCACGTGACCCCCTCAGGTCACGTGTCCTTCCTCAGGTCACTTGACCCGCCTCAGATCATGTAACCCCCTGAGGCCACGTGACCCCCTCAGGCCACGTGACCCCACTGAGGCCACGTGACCCCACTGAGGTCATGTGACCCCCTGAGGTCACGTGACCCCCTTGGGGACACGTGACCCCCTTGGGGACACGTGACCCCCGAGTTCACGTGACCCCCCTGAAGTCACGCGACCCCCGAGGTCACGTGACCCCCCTGACGTCACGCGAGCCCCCTTAGGTCACTTGACCTCAAAGAGTCACCTATGCCTCAGTACGCTTCCATCTTCCTCCTCAAGAGCTGCGCTCTAACCGGCGTTACAGGGAATTGTAAACGGCTTCCATTTTTTTTCTTCTTATTTTACTGTCCTTTACTTTCTTGCACATTATGCTGGTAGCGTATGAAAAGCTGAATATACTACTGCACTTCAAAAAGCGATCTACGCAGAAAAAATGAGCAAAAGACCCACTATTCGCATTGACCCATCGTAAAAATCTATTTTCAATGCGAAAGCGTTTACTGTCTCATGGCGCGAACCGACGTCATCAGCTTTTAAAGCCGTGCCAAACGGCACCTAAACTCCCCTGTCCCAAAGGGAGCGAAGACTGTCGTCTGTAGCAGAGATCTGATGGATAGGCTCCCATTGGCTGGCGTACGTCATAGTTTCAAGGAACGATGCTCACATTGGCTCTTGCAGCGTAGTTTCAAGGAACGCCACGAGAGAAGCCCTCTCCATGGCGGCGCAGCGCACGCAGCGGCCCGGCCACCGGTAAGGGGGAGCGTCTGGCCGCAGACCCTGCACGGGCAAACTCCGAAAAGGCTGCCCGGCCGAGCTCAGCGCGGCGCAGCCACTTCACGAGAGCGCGCGCTAGGCCGTCGGCCGCCACCTCGGCAGTAGCGAAACGTGGCCCTCCAAGCCCATACGCCGCAGACGAACTAAGGAAGCGGAAAAACGACATTCATGCTTTCGCATTCACAACTCATAAAAAGGGTTAAGGTTCCCCGGAATGTTTTTTTTTTTTTTTTTCAACTGTAGTTGTCATTTTTTTCACAAATCACCTGGATCCTGCGAATTAGCAGCTTAATTCACTTGGGTGCCTAGACGAGACATGGCAGTTTCCATTGGAATAATGCTGATGCGTATGCCAACAAAAGCGTTGGCCTTTCTTTGTGATACTTGCTGTCTACGTAGCAGCTATTATTTATAAAGTGGGAGTTCTTTTCTACAGTTTCTTTTCCTGAATTCGGTTACCGCACTAAGATTGGACATATCCAGCTTAGGGGGCAGTTTTTATTACAAAATAAAAAAGAGTTGCTGAAATTGACGCATCGGAAAACCTCTCTACGGCCCGTGACGTGTCATAGGCTACGTGACGTTATCAATGGCATCTCCGAGTCAGCTGAAATTCTTCAAAGGGCCACCTCACAGTGCGACGGCGTCAATTTCACTAGATGCCCCACCCTCCTCCCCTGTACACCGCGGGTAATAGGAGACAAGGCTACAGCCAAGTTTTAATCAATGATTACGTTGCACCCATAACCACACTACATAATTTAAATATATTATTTTTATGTTGCCTACTTCAAAACCCTCAGACGTTTTTCTATATATGAAACCGCGTCCCGCATAGAAAGAGAAGAAAAACTTACATTCATCTGTTTTACATGCTTCTTTTCATGTTTAGGAGGGAACTAAAAGAGTAATATCAGAAGCCTACAACTCACACATACTCGTAATGTGTATAAGCTCAATTTTAATTAATAAAATCGGTTAATCGTCGGAAGCCAGTTTATGAAAAGGTACTTTTTAATATTTTGTTCGGGATTGTTTCGACGTCACTATGTTTTTGACGACCAGGATAACATAGAATCTACTGTGCGCTAATTATTAGGGTGTATACAAAATACCTATTTTAACCTGCAGGCTTGGATGCCCACATGACGGGGGACAAGCGCCTCCCAGTCTCCCAAACTCTCCTGGGGCGGCATCATGTTCGGACAGCGATGGATTTTTAATGACCTCAGCCATTACGGACACGAGCAATAAAAATATCTACCAGCTATCATCATGCTCCAAAGAACAGATACGCTATGTTGCGGAGTAAGTAACTCACGGCCAAGAATAATGTTGGAATTTCTCTCAATCCTTCCAAGTAGAACGGTGGTCTTTTTATTTTATCTTATCTGCATCTATTATAACGCTGAAATCAGATAATTATATATACATTGCAAACATAGCTGGTGGGTTAGATGTTTCGAGGATTATTTCAGAAATTAACCTGACGAAGGTAGAAAGTTGGGCGAGTTGGTGATTCATAATAATAAAAAAGCGCAACAGGACAACGGACACAGAAGAAGACACAGACTGTGTCTTCTTCTGTGTCCGTTGTCCTGTTGCGCTTTTTAATTATTATTCAGAAATTAGTTTGTTCCCCCAACACCTTCCTCAAAAGCCAGCAGTCTTGCCTTGGGTCCAAGGCAAGACAGTCGGCCCCTCACCCTAAGTTAACGCGGGAAGAACGGGTAGCTTATTCGCGTCTCCAGCTCGACGCTCGCCCTCCCGCGGCGGAAACGGGAAGCGCTCTAGTGAGGGTCCCCCGATTCTCCTGCTCAGCGGGCACGGCGGAACTGCTCGCGATCATGGCTCGCAAATTGTCATTTCCGAATACGAACAACACTCTTCAGTGTCCCAACGTAGTGCTGCAGTCGGTATGGGATTGTATCTTACTACAGAGTTTTAGTATTGTGCATAGAAGCAAACAAAAGCGTTGCGCTTTTTTCGTTAGAGTTGCGTGCCCTACGTTGTGCGTGCGCCTCATTCCATGCGCCAATTTAAGACCCCAATTCTTGGCTCCGGGCACGCGCTAACGCAAACACACAGCGTTTGCGTTCGCTCGTATACGCAATACTAAAACTCACTACTGTTTCACCGGCTTCCAACGCCAACGAAGCGTGCTGCAGTGAGCAGACGTGCAAGCAGTTAGGCGTTCCTTCGAACTGGAAATGCTGAGATTGGCAAAACGGCGGAGCGTAGAAATTAAAGTGACTACATGTTATAAAAATATTGGCAATTAAAACAAAATTATTTTAATTTTAATTTCTTTTTAATTTTTGGGCATTTGGTTTGGAAGGATATTGGCGGCGACATTGTAACTCTTGCCGATTGTCAAAAGTCGCGACTTTGATAGTAAAATATGCGTTACCCACATTAATGTAATTTTACATGGATTTCTCACATTAGCTAGAATGTTTTCATGATTTTAGACTATTTTTATTTTATTACTTGGCAATTAAAAATGCTGCATTTGGCACCAGTGATGATAATTAGCACACTTGATTGTCATACTTCTTCGTGCATTTAAAATTAGATCATAAGCAAAAAAATTATATTAGAGTTTGAAAAATTGCGTATTAAAATATATGAATTTTAATACTATTATTATTAATACAAATCACGGCGATGTATGCTTCAATTAACGCCAAGATCGCAAAAATACGCAATTTAATCATAATAGCCTTTCCAAAAAGGTATCATTTTTGTTTTTCTTTTTAGCATGTGAAAAACTCTGACATCGTTATCAAGATAGACAAACAGTCCGGAAGCAATATAAAGTGCTATGCGTCACGCGTTGCTCTAAAAAACACACACACTTCAGCTGTCTGACTCGGATTCCGTCTTTGGGTTGTTGTAGTGAGAACAGCGTTTATTAATTTATACGTTTTGTGGACGTATTGTAAAAACTGGATTTATTCTGTTATTCTTGTGCTCGAATAATGTTAAAGCAATTAATCATCTAAATACCCAAAAACCATTAAAAAGCCCGCAGTTCATTATCTCATATGACAATTATCTGAGCGAGAAAAGGCGGCGAGAACGCACAAATATCAGCACTGATTTTTTTCAACAACTACAATATTCTACGTTACCTCTATAGGTGTATGAAAGACCCTTAGTTTAAAGGTGTACTGAAATCTACAAAATAGATTGAAGTGCCTGAATCGAACATGTATGTCACAAAATAAAGTTTCCGTGAACAACTTCGTAAACTAAATAATTACGATGTGAGACACATCTTGAGTTATGAAAGAAGTCGAAATTGACACCTATATCGAAAAATTAAATCCACAATAAAGGTTAGTTTCGGTTTCGCTCCAGAATTAAAACCTGCCTCCTGGAGTAAGTATTACGCTAAACACCGTTTTTGTTTGCAGGATAAAGAGATGATCCGCGCTTATAACACCCCGGCTTCCTTGTATTGCCAGAAATAATTTGTCACTCAGTGAAGCCAGCACACTAGACAGGCTCAGCAGCCGGCACGCATCTCCGACCCACACTATAACCGCCATTTTGGAAAACGAGTAGCGCTACCTATAGTTAGTTGGAATCGCGATATGGCAAATTCAGTTGGGGTCCTTCCCCCACCCCCTTTCACTCAGTCGCAAGTTCCCCACTCAACAAGGCGAGAACTGCCCAGTGTGCCAAGAGGAACCCTCCGTCATATGGTAGGCGAGTGTAGATCCAATCAAGAACACCCACCACCCCTATACCCCACCACCCTCGCCCTTTCCGCTGTAGAACTTGCTGTCCAGCCCCGCCGTGGAAGATCAGCTTGGGTTGGTCACCAGGGGCCAGGCCGCTAAGGCACCGTATGAGATTTCGTGAAGAGGGAACTACTTTTATCCGGCACGGGCCACCGTGCTGAAATGCTCAGAAGTGTATATATATATATATACATATATATATATATATATATACCGGGTGTCCATTTTTAATTTGAACATATTTATTTTAAAAAAGCCGTGAAAGTTACACTTAAGGCCTGTTCACACATGCAGCGGAGCGCTACAAGCATAGCGCTTACCTCGCGCTAAGCGCGTGCTGAGGGGAGCGTTCATCAGCTTTGTATCGCAACGTCAAAACTGTTGCTCATGGCAGACGATAAGTAGCTGACGGCACGTGAGAAGCGCTACATGAGCGCTTCGCTGCATGTGAGAACCGGCCTTTATGCTGCTTGTGGAGGTGAGTTATACGGCCAGGGGACACATTATAGGGGGCTAATCCTAACGATCAGTTGGCTAGCTAACTAAACTTCGATAATGAACTTTTTAAATAATGAAAATAGACACATGGTTCCAATTAGAAACTTTCTCAGTGTCGCCGAAAACCACAAAATCAGTCATTTTCAGAAAGACTTTGAGCGCGTGAGACGAGTAGTAGCGCACTAAAGTTACCACTCGTGGAGCCGGTACAAAGCTAGCGGTTGCGGTAAGGAGCCCGCGCGATGTTTCCGTCTCTTATCTAGCCCCAGCCTTGCACCTGCTCCACGAGTCGTAACTTTAGTGCACTACTACGCTTCTCACGCGCTCAAAGTCTTTCTGAAAATTACTGATTTTGTGGTTTTCGATGACGCTGTGCAAGATTCTAATTGGAACCATGTATCTATTTTCATTAACTAAAAAGGTGATTAACTAATTTTAATTAATCATCCAACTGATCGTTACGATTAGCCCCATATAATATGTCCCCTTGGCCGTATAACTCACCTGCAAAAACCGTATCAGTGCATCTTTTACGGATTTTTTAAAATAAATCTGTTCGGATTAAAAATGAACACCCGGTATATATATATATATATATATATATATATATATATATATATATATATATATATATATATATATATATATATATATATATATTGTTAAGATGTTGGAAAACGATGATTTAAAGGAGCTATGCAACAATTTTTGTACTTTGCGCAAATACCGCTTAAAAGGGATCCCTAACGTTAATGACCTATGAAACACGCGTTCGTTTTTCACCCCACGCAATAGAAGTCCCAGAAAAAAATTAAAGAAAAACGAGCAGCGTTCACCCCCTCAACTCGCAGCCAGAACAAGCGGCCACGTGATCTGGAGCCGATTATATGCCGCCAGTGTTGATCATAGCCGCGCGCTGGGGTTGGCAAAGCGCAGGACACGCGCTGAGTTCCAGACATTGTTATGGCTCGGCTATTGTCGTCGTTGCAGCGATTGGACACGGGTCACAGCCCGAATGCTTCTCGAGCTAGCAATTGTCACAAGCCCAAGTCGGGTGCCCACGCAATGCTCGGGTCCAATCTATGAAACGCATTCAAATATCGTCACTTGGGTGTGCTGCGATCCCCGAGTTACGTCATGAAATTTTGCAAAGGAGAGATTGAATGAAAATGATCGATTTTGCCCTTGAAATTACACCGCAACAAAGGAGTTTCTTGGCCAATGGCGTTGCGTGCGAGTATCCTTGAGTCCCACTAGTGCCAGTAAGCTCGTGTAGAGAGAAAAACATTCCAATTGAATATCGTTGCACAGCTCCTTTAATGCTGGATGAGATTTACAATGCGGTTTGTAAATCGGCGGTTGGGGTCAGCACGCTCAAAATCCTCGAGCCCTCTCGTTCGCTTTTTGCTGCACGAGCCCGTCGTCCTCTTCTTTTCCTAACAGTAGCCCCCCGGTGGATGGAGACGCCGGTCCTCCGGCGGCTGTTAACGGAGGATGGTGGTGGTGTTTAGGTGTCCGGGCGGCGATAGGGGCGGATTCTGGCGACGTGGACAATGTCCGATGCGCGGGATCGGCGATCGCGAGGTGGCGATACAGGGGCAACCTCGTAGTTGGTAGCGGAAAGTTGACGGGTGATACGAAAAGGGCCGATAAACTTGCTTTGAAGCTTTTCGCATTTCCCGAGGGCACGTGAAGGAGACCAGATAAGAACCTCGTCTCCGATGTTGTAGGTCGCTGGGCGGTGGGATGCATTGTAGCGCAGCTCTTGCTGCTGCTGGGATTGGGACGTGTGGATACGAGCGAGCTGGCGGGCATCTTCGGCGTGGGAGACGATATGGGCCGGATAGGAGCCCTGGGCCCGTTCGTCCACGTAGGGCAGAACTGTGTCCAGTGTCGTGAAAGGTTCTCTGGCGTAAAGAAGATGGTATGGTGAGAAACCAGTTGTTGATTGGCGGCGTCCCAAGTAGTTTGATTGTCGGTGACATACATCGAAATCATATCAGATAAAGTATGATTGAGGCGCTCGGTTAGGCCATTCGTTTGCGGATGGTAGGCGGTTGTGACGGTGTGAATGGTGGAAGCCAGCCGCAAAACTTCTTGAAGAAGTTTTGAAACGAAGGGTGTTCCTCTATCGCTTATGATGTATTGAGGCGCTCCGTGACGCAACAAAATTGTTTGTAAAAAGAAGACGGCAACTTCCTCGGCGGTAGCAGACGGGACGCATTTTGTCTCGGCGTAGCGGGTCAGGTGGTCAATGACGACAATTATCCACCTGTTGTTTGATGTGGACAGGGGAAAAGGGCCCAGGAAGTCGATTCCAATCCGCTGAAAGGGTCGTTGCGGTTGGGGAATCGGCCGCAGTAGACCCGATGGCGAAGTTGTGGAGCTTTTCTTCGTTTGACAAAGATGACATGATCGAACATAACGATTGATGGTACGAGTCATGCCTGGCCAGAAGTAGCGTGTGCGAATGCGGAAGTACGTTTTTGAGAAACCAAGGTGTCCGGCGGTTGGGTCATCGTGACTGGCTCGTATGATTTCTCTTTGTAATTGGCGAGGGATCACGAGGAGCCATGGACGACCTTGGACGTCGTAGTTACGTCTGTAGAGGATGCCGTCGCGAAGTTGGAACAGTCGTGCACGCCGCATTGTGCGTCGACTTGCATGGTTCGTTGGATGGAGTAGGCAGGAGATTATCTGACTCAACGTTTCGTCAGTTTGTTGAGCGATACGAATGTCAATAGTATCTAGAACTGCGGTGACATCGGTGAGGGGAGCGATGACAGAAGGCGCAGGGTCATTGGGAAGAGGGCATCTAGAAAGGCTGTCGGCATCGATGTGTCGTTTTCCGGATTTGTACTTGATCGTAAATTGGTAGTCTTGCAACTTTAGAGACCAGCGACCAAGGCGTCCTGAGGGGTCCTTAAGTGTGGCAAGCCAACAAAGGGAGTGGTGATCCGTAAGAATTGTAAAGTGAGTCCCATAAAGGTAAGGACGTAATTTAGTAATTGCCCACACAACAGCCGAGCATTCCCGTTCGGTAGTAGTATAATTTCGTTCGTATTTTGTCAAAGTTCTACTGGCATAGGCAATGACACGTTCGGCACCAGATACGGTTTGAGCTAAGACTGCACCGATACCATGTCCGCTGGCATCCGTTCGAATCTCAGTAGGCGCGCCTTGAACGAAGTGATCAAGGATGGGGACTGAGGTCAGTGCAGCTTTTAAGTTTTGAAAGGCCGCACTCTGAATAGAAGTCCATTGAAATGATACGTTATTTCGGAGGAGGCTGTTTAAAGGCTCGGCTATGTGAGCAAAACCGGGGATAAATTTGCGAAAATAAGTGCAAAGTTCAAGAAACGTACGTACGTCTTTTGTGTGTTTTGGGACTGGAAATTCTGTTACGGCCTGGACTTTATCTGGGTCAGGACGCAGACCATCAGCACTGACAAGGTGTCCTAAAATTTTGATCTGGCGGGCTCCGAACACGCACTTCTTTGAATTCAGTTGCAAAGTGGCTGTTTGAAAGCAGTCGAGGACTTGACGTAGACAGTGTAAATGTTGGTCAAACATCGATGAAAAGACGATAACGTCGTCCAGATAGCAGAGACATATGGTCCACGTTAGTCCCCGCAGAAGGGTGTCCATCATCCTTTCGAAAGTTGCCGGGGCGTTACATAGGCCGAACGGTATCACGTTGAACTGGTACAAGCCATTGGGTGTAATGAATGCTGTCTTAGGCTTGTCAGTGTCGGCGACAGGTATTTGCCAATAGCCGGATCGGAGATCCATGGAGGAAAAGAAGGAAGACCCCTGGAGGGTATCTAATGTGTCGTCAATACGAGGTAGTGGGTAAACGTCTTTTTTTAGTAACGCTGTTCAAGCGGCGGTAATCCACACAAAAACGCCAAGAGCCGTCCTTTTTCTTAACGAGTACAACCGGAGAAGACCAAGGGCTTGAAGAGGGCTCTATTACATTCTTGTGGAGCATATCAGTAACATGATTGGCAATTGCGTTTCGTTCGGCGGCGGAAACACGGTATGGGCGGCTCCGAAGTGGTGATGCGTTACCAGTGTCGATGGTATGATGAAGCACTGTAGTCTGGGCTAGTGGACGACTATTGAAATCGAACAGCTCCTCGTATGTAAGAGTCTTGTTAGGGCGTCTCGTTCGCAGGTTGTTAGACTTGGGTCAGTCATCTGAGTAATGCGGGTTGAGATGTCACTTTTTGTGTTCAGGAGGACAGGTTCGGCCTCGGAAACGTCAGAGAGAGTGGCTAAGGTGTCCTGAAAATGTCGTCGTAGCGTGGCTAGGCGTGTACCTTGACAAAGAATTTGTGGCTGGGCGGAAACATTTGTTGCGAAGAGGCCGATGCTTCCGCTTCCCGTGGGGACAATAGAGTAGGGAATGATGACAGGGTTTTTTTTCGGCAGTGGTTTGCATCGGCTCGACGAGACCGTACGGCGCTTCGAAGGGCTGTGAAGGCTTGAGAGTGACAGCGACAACAGACAGTAGAGGTATTAGATAGTCATCATCTGCGTGGAGGGATATAGGAGCGTCGTCATGGGAGTCTTCACATCCGGCCGAAGAGTTGAGGTGAATTTCTCGTTTAGAACAATCAATGAAGGCGTCCGTAGATGACAGGAAGTCCCAACCTAAAATTATATCCAGGAGACAATTGCTGAGCACGGTAAAAACAACTGTGTAGAAGCCGCCGCCCAGTGCAAATGAGAGGGTTGAGCAACCAATAGGTTGCACAAGGTCGCCGTTTCCCATACGTAAGAAGGTTCCTGAAGGGGGAGTGAGCACTTTGTGCAAGCGACGGCGAAGTTTATCCGACAGACATGATTTTGCGGCCCCAGTATCGACCAGGGCAGTAAACAGCTGATTTCCAATTGTAACAGTGACTGTAGTGGGTCCGAGAGAGGGAGGCTTTGGAATGGTTCGGGGCTGCGCAGCCTGACCTCCAGTGTCAAGACAGGCTGCCTTCTTTAGTATGACGGTTGGCTGGCGGCGGGGCCATTGTTAAGTGGAGAGACGGAACGGGGGCGTCGAGGATACGGCGATGGTGAGCGGCCACGGCGGGTGTCATACGCAGAGTAGGAGCCCACGGACCGGCGATTGTCGAAAGAGGGGCGGTCCTCGGCGTTGGCGGCGGGGCGACGGTTGTTTGAGAAACGGTTGTAACTGCTATCATCGATGCGGCGGTGACAATAACGGGCTATGTGTCCTGGTATATTGCAATAAAAACAAACCGGGCGGTCATCGGGTGTTCTCCAGGCATCCGTCCTTCGGAGTGGTCCATTTCTCTGTGGACGGTATGAAGTTGTGTCCGGTGGCGTGCTTGAGTAGCAGCGAGTAGTGTCTGGCTGCATAGAGCAAATCGGAGTAGGGGTGTGCGGTGCCGACGTGTAGACGGATGGAGTCGGGGGGATTGGACGGAGTGCAGCACGGAGTTCGTCTTGCACAGATTTTCGAATATGCTTTAGCTCGGTGTTAAGAGATGGGCCATCAGCAGGCGAGTGAAGAGACCGGAAGAATTCACGGAGCTCATCGCGAATAATGTCTCGAATGAGTCCCGGAAGATCAGCAGTCGTACAGGCATTCATTAATGATACCTCAGGAAGCCGCTGAAATAGCGTCGTAGATATGCGACCACTCCGAAGTTCTTCGTATTTTCGGCATTCTTTGATGAGGGTTTGGACTGTTGGTGGCGACTTAGGAGCAACGATGGAGAATAGCTCTTGTGACAAACCTTTAAATATGTGACGTATTTTGTCTTGTTCGGTCATGGCAGGATCAGCACGGCTGCAGAGGCGAATGACGTCTTCGATGTATCCAGTTGAAGATTCGGAGACCGCTTGGTAGCGGCGAGCAAGCTTGTCTTGTGCTCGCTGGCGGCGGCTCTCAAGCTTTCCAAAAACCTCTGAAAACGCTGCTTTGAAGCCATCCCACGAGAGGAAGTCTGCTTCGTGGTTGTCGTACCACTGATAAGCGGTATTCGTCAAAAAGAAAACGACGTTGGCGAGCTTTAGGGTATCATCCCAACGGTTGTGGTCGCTGACGCGATCATAAGTCTTCAACCAGTCGTGCACATCTGCGTCATGTGCGCCTGAGAAGTTGGGGGGGTCTCGTTGGCGTGTTTTGACCGGTCGATTGATAGTGCTGGCGTTTCCCGTTTCGTCAGGCATGGGGCGAGAGGTAGAGCGTCCACTGCGCAATTCCAAGGCAGCAGACGGGGTTGTGAGGTAGGAGAAAGCTTGCTTACCTCCACCACTTGTTAAGATGTTGGAAAACGATGATTTAATGCTGGATGAGATTTACAATGCGGTTTGTAAATCGGCGGTTGGGGTCAGCACGCTCAAAATCCTCGAGCCCTCTCGTTCGCTTTTTGCTGCACGCGCCCGTCGTCCTCTTCTTTTCCTAACAATATATATATATATATATATATATATATATATATGGTGTTTCAGAGAACGCAGGCCAAATCGCTCCTGCGAAAACCACTCATCGCAACGAAAAAAGGCTCGTGGCGTTGTGGTCCTGGGCCAGGGGCCCATTTAAGAAAATAATTAAAGTCCGAAATAATTAACTTGTTAATTATTTTCGCCCAATTAACTTTTTAATACTGTGTTTAGGGGCATGGTTTTAATTAGAAAATTGCTCAGCATCATCGAAAACCACTAAACCAACAAATTTCAGAACGATATAAGGCACGTGAAGCATTTTACGGCTTTCTGAAAAACCGCACAAATCCGACGGGTTTTTAAGTTTCGGTTTGTTATCGGAGCGCATATCGGCCCCGGCAGCATCGCGCCCCGTGGAAAGATGGTGCAACCAGACTCTGTTGCGTCGCGCAATGACAGCGCAGCAGAGGTTGGTTGCACTATCTCTCCAAGGGGCGGTGCTGCCGAGGCCGAGGTGCGCTCCGATAACAAACCGAAACTTAAAAACCCGTCGGATTTGTGCGGTTTTTCAGAAAGCCGTAAAATGCTTCGCGTGCCTTATATCGTTCTGCAATTTGTTGGTTTAGTGGTTTTCGATGATGCTGAGCAATTTTCTAATTAAAACCATGCCCCTAAACACAATATTAAAAAAGTTAATTAGGTGAAAATAATTAACAAGTTAATTATGCCGGACTTTAATTATTTTCTTAAATGGACCCCCGGCCCAGGACCAGAACGTCAGAAACCTTTTTTCGTTGCGATGAGTAGTTTTCGCAGGAGCGATGTGGCCTGCGTTCTCTGAAACACCCTGTATATATATATATATATATATATATATATTGTTTCACACTTCTTGCTTTGTGATTCCCTTTTCGGCGTGCTTATCGCCCAGTCCATCTCTCATGTGCTGCAGAGCATTAATAATATGGTCGAACACACCACGCCGTGTTTTTTTAGCTGTCAGTGTCCACTGGGCTCGCTTGAAGTCTGGCTTGACACCGATCGCCTGCTTCAGTGTCTTGACTTTGTATATTCTCCAACTTGCATCTTGCGCGTTCACACACAATCACCTCTGCAACAACCGGCGCGCTGCTAACTGTACTCATAAACGAAATAGTACTTTTCTTTACAAACATACTTCAGTTACACCTTTTTTAATGTGACACTGAATAAAAATAAGAACCACCTCTCCGTGAACCACTTCCACAAAAGCTACACAGTAGCAAACCAGAGCACAATAAAGTACACTGACCCTTCGCACATTGCAAGGGAGGTCACGTGAAACCAGATTCTGATTGAGTCATGTCACCTAGATTGTTTTCAAATATATAGCAACCACGTAGAATATTTTGGTACAGATCAATCTGATAAACTTTTCTCAGCGCGAACAATAAATAGTTGTCATTCGATGTCGGATTTATAGTGAAAATTGCCGTCTTGAGTTGCACGTACGAATTGTGTTATCTGATTAACAACCACATATGAAGTTAAACTGCCTGTTTGTATTGCTTATACTCCAATTAGGCACGACGATTATGAATGCCTGCGAAAGAGAACGCTTAGAAGCGATTTATCAACCGACAGGCTACCTGGCAGTGTTACGACTCCAAACGAAACTTGTGAAATGAATCTTCGAGCCTTCAATCGTTCTGGTGGATATCATGAAGATAAGGTAACAATTGCATAATATATATATTATACGTATATTTCCTTTTTACACGCGCTGAATGAATAGACATGAACCCGAATTTAGTAACGTTTTTTATTTGGACGCGTCGAAAAGTAAGTAAACAGGAGAAAAGATGCTTATATGCCCTCGCCCGATTCTCTCAAATTAAGCTCGCATATCTAGATATCAGCGTATCCTAAGTAAAATGGCGCATTGCAATTCGTGAAGGTCTTAAACTGAATATGAAAATAATATTAAAACATAATTTCTCTCTTCGTAAATTGTGGGAGACAACTTTTAGGAAAACTAAACTTAATTAAAACGCATAATAATCTAGGTTCACAGATTTTGTCAATCAGCAGAGACATATTTTTATTGCCCTACAGTAGCATAAATATATATAGATATATCCTTAAACTAAATCAGGCACAGTCCATATACCAGCAAGGAGATATTTATATAGGCAGGATTATATTCAAACATAAGACTTTAGAAATGTGAACGTTTACAAACGCAATAAAAAATGTAACTTCTATGTTTATCTTAAGGTGCAACCTCACTGTGCAGGCCGTTTTGCTTAATTTTTGACGGTGCATACCTTTTTATCATGCTATAGTCATAAAAATAATGTGAAACTAAAGAACAGTCCTTTATGACTGTACTTTATTTTCTCGATACAAGGTTTCTTCTAATATATGTTAGTTTATTATTTAGCTTTTAATAAAACAGAGTCTTTCATATTCAACATTTTTTTTCTCGAGTTACGAAGTCCCAACGTACAGGAAAATTTATGTCAAAGGCCCGTTGGATATAATATTTTTTTTTTTAAAGTAAGCGATAAACTGTACCAAGAATGTAATGTTAAAACAAAAAATAAAGTTTCAACTTATGTTATTTCGTAGTGCTCTAAAAACGAAATTACGTCAACTAACGCATATAACGAGACATTAAATTACAATTCCTCTTTCGAAATTACAGTTTCCAGAAACTGAATATCGATATATTACACGTTAAATTTAGTATGCAATCTCAAACTTTTCCCATTCACTTACGGCAATTTGAAGTTCTGTACTATGAAATACAGATGTTGACTCCTGTTCAAGAATGGCTTGATTCACATTTGACGTCATGTGCCGCTTGGAACATTACGCCACATGATAGACAGAAACGGAGCTAGAGATTTGTGTGTTTAGGTGCCTGGGCGCCCGCAGTGAGCGAGCCAGGAATGTTAGAACAACAAGCGCGAGGCTGCAGGTGAACCAGAGCTAATTTTGTGCGCGTTCCATTGTGCCTCGGCACGCCCAAATGAAATGGACGCCATGAAAGGAATTCCGGCGGTCGCAATTCAACCAGGTTTGCCTAATAAACTTTTTTTTCAGCAATTGCCGAATTGTTTTTTGCAATCCCACTAACTCCTTATAATGGTGCGACGATACTTTGTTTAATAGCCGTCTCGGTGGCATTTAAGCGGGAATAATATATAAAAGAGTATCGTTGATTCTGAGGCAAAGCTCTGGCCTACGGATCCGCGCTTGGCGGGATCCTATCTCGGCCGAGGAGCCCGTGATCCGTTGGAGGCCTATTACTGAGAAGGCCCCGCGGCAACGGATACTTTAGTTGTAACTCAAAAGATCTCCATTTAAACAAAAAATTAACAAGTGTTTTTTTTTTTTTTTTTTTTTGGTAGGTGCGAGATGTTTTTCGTTGGTCACTTCAGTCGTATTGGTACTTAAAATCATTGTTATCAGCTATTTGAAGCTTCATCATAAATTGCAGGAAAGTTTTTTCCGTCCTCCAGAAACGGTCGAACAGTTCACGAACGAGCAAAACGACGTCACCTGAGCCTGCTACCACCGTGTCTCAAGCTGAGAAAGTCGCCTTTTTAAAATCTGATGATCGACAGTTACGTCTGCTTTGCTCAAAGCACCAAGATGGCGGTGCCCACTAGCAGATCGGAGAACAAAGTGCCGCACTCTAAGCGTAGTTTTTATACTGACTCTAGCTTGACCCTAAGATCGGAATATTAACTTTAATTTACCTTAGATAGGCGGATGAAGTCAATCGAAAAGCGCAAAGAACGCACAATCATGCATTTTTTTTTAGCGTTTATCGTCTAAAACGAGTGCAGTGAATACGCCTTGACATTGCGTATTTAGTGTGCGTGTTCACGTTTTTTTTTAAATATATTTTTGGGAGCGCTCTGACTTCTGAAACACCGCATAGTTCTCGGAGTTCTGGGAAAGTAGTATAAATTTAAAAATTATCCTATTCATTTGAGGGAAGAAAAGAAAACGAAAATTAGAACAGTTGCAACGTTTCTCATTGTTATATTTCTGATTGTCAAATTCACAATACCCGTAGCAATGTTGCTTGTTCACTTTGAATCAAGCAAAAAAAGCCACAACTGTTCTGGAGCGTTTTCGTTTTTTTATTGTAATTTTTCATAGTGAACATTTTTCTTTATATGTTGCCACAAAAATGTATTCATCATTTGTACTCTACATCGCAATTTTGCGACTTCAGGTATTTTCATAGCTGCCTCGTAGACAACGAGGCGAAGCGGAGGCCTACAGATCCCCAGTTAGTTCTAGCGATCCCCAGACCTGCAGCGATAATACCTAAAATTTAAGCGTCTGATCATACCCTTGTGGCATTTCCGATCAAGACTGATAAAAAAAGAACATTAGTATGCTGTACTGGCGGCTAGCTCTTCGTTAGCTCAGTTGGTAGAGCGCTTCGGCACTCATGGTGAGTTCCCTGGATCGATTCCTGGACTAGGCGGATATTTTCAGCGGAGACAAGTCGCCTAGTGAGTGGAGTGTACTCCATATGAGGTTCAAGAAAATATATTCAAGCGTAAATCTGTTCCACCTTAAGGATTTCTCTTAAATTAGTAAATGTACTTCATATTGCAATTGTGTGGAATATTAACAAGGATAGGGAACTTTACGTGGTACGGCTCAGCGCATAACTTATCTCTCGAGTGCACTAGGGCGCTCACGCCCGTACATCATATAAAGGTGAAAACATCTTTAATAATAAATTAACTAATTTCGTCTTAATGAAATGAAATTTGTCTTATCTAAATGTGCGTTATATGGTATCAATCGCTTGACCTTGAAATAATAATTTCTGCATTTGAACTCGCGTACAGCCTGCTAGTTGGCCAAAAAAATGTTTTTTTCATTTGATTTTAAAGCGGTAAGGTGGTGGTATGGGGCTCAAAAAAGAAGCAGCAAGTTCGTGTAAGGCAGTACCATTTCTTTTCAATTGAATGTCAATCTTAGATTTATAACCCAATATGTATCTCTGTAAGGGTTAATCTATTCCTCTTTATTTATTCCTTTCTCTTTTTTCCTCTTCCTCTTTCTTTCTCTCTGTCTTCCTACCGGTATGTGTGCTTTTGTGCAGACGCATACTTCTTGTGCTTGTTTCCTTCCTTAGTGTTCCAATTTGTTTACAGAGGATACCACAGAACTCAGCGACTTAAGTGGAAAGTAAAAACAAAGCTCACATTTCCGATTTGCTTAGAAGAATACCATACTTTGCTCCTTTTCATCCTGATATTTATAATTTTTTGTTTAGCTATTTATTTTAATAAAAATAAAATAAACGCACATGAAAAGCATTTTGTCGCAAACAAACGATGAATAAAAATATTTTTGGTACTATCGTTTTAGAAAAAGTAATTTTTATATTATCACAGTAAAACTGGAGTACTTCCAATCCCAATTTCAATTATGCTTAAAACCACGCTTTAAACCATTTCGATGTGTATGATCTACCATGCTTCGCCACACCCCTGCATAAAAATGTGAAGTAAAAACGCATGTTGACAAAAACAATGAGCTTGCAATGCTGGGCAGTTTCGAATGCACGTGGATTCCTCGGACAGGTTCAGTGCGATGAACCAACAGCGCAGAATCACTAGGAGACTCGTGCATCGTTCGTTTCGGTCACCACCCGGCAACCCATTCAATTACTAGCAGTGAAGAGCAAATATGAGTCAACAAGTATCATACTAAAGGGAACCTGAAGAGCTTTTCGAAAAAAAAAAAGAGTTAATGCTTGAGTCCCACATGTTCGTGCCTGCTGAGTCCAAACGTCACAGCCGTTTGGCCCAAAATATTCACTAAACGTAAACAAAAAGCCAAGAAAACAGAAGCGATCACTGTAGCAGCACGCCATGGGATAGTGACGCGTGAATCACCACTACGTCAAAAAAGGTCCATCTTGATTCTCGCTTGCTCCGTCGCTTGCGGAAGTTGTCGGGCGCCGTGGCTTCTGCTCTTGTAAATCGGGTTCGGCTTCTGATTTGTTTAAATTTTTCGGCGGATCTGAAAGGGGAATGTGTCCAGAAGACCCTCTACCGGACAAAGTACGCGTTCCAGCCGTTGGCAAAGCAGAAAAATGACCCGCCGCGGTAATACGTACGGGCAGACACGAGGAACCGCTTGTGCCGACGCGACATGGCCGGCTTCATACGTTCTGGAACATACTGACTGCTACTTATTGTAACGTAAAGCGTTGACAATTAACAGAGTGCTATTGATGGGACGCGTCAGGCCGGATTAGCTTGACCCTCCCCTAAACGGCCGTCATATGACGAGAATTCGGCACATACTGGCCTTCACGCTTGGCAGATGCTGGACACCTGAGCGTGCATGCTGCATTGTTCACCAAGGCTGAAGTGGTTTGACGGGATAGTATATCGGCTTGGGGCAACGGAGAGCTTTCCCTGAATTGAGACGAGTGATGAGACAGGGTCGCCGTTCTCCGGCCGCGATTACCTTGCGAACTACGCGAATAGCTGCACAGAACGTACAGTCGTCCTCAATATGAGCGTGAACACGCCGCCGTCGACCGATTGGTACTGCCAGCTTCAGCTAGCGGCTCTTCCACGAGTCACCGCGAGAATAAGCGCCTGCGCAGAAAGGACGGATGCGCTGTTGCGATAGCGTGTATCACCCCCGTTCTGGAATCTTAAAACCGCCCGCGGCCCGTCTGTTTTGTTTTATTGATAGTTGGAAGCGCTGGTTGTAATAAGCAATCGGCCACGGATTGCACTTTTTAAACGACAAATCCTGCTGTGTAGCTTGCGCGTGTCGGCATAGTCGATAGTCACTCTTGATGGTATAAAACAAATCTGTTTGACAAGGAAGTAGGAATCGGGGGAGTTATGATTGGGTCTTGGAGTTGGTATCAGTGAAGACGTTTTATCTATACTTCGTTTCACCTTAAATGCAGACGCAGCCGATGCTACGAGCTAATCGGACCAATCAGACAGCGTCAAAAGCGCGCCATCATGCTTGTTCGTCAAAAAAATACATGCGTGCCTCCTTAGAAAAAAAAAAATCAGTTCCGCGTTAACGAAAAGATAGCGCACGAAGCGAGATCAGAAAAACGGAGCGCGCGTGGAGGGTCGCATCTACACTGACCCGTTCAATTTTTATAAATATATAAAGCAGCACTCACTGCCTTATCCAAACTGACATGCAAAAGGGGGTGGCGTGCGCTCTCGTAACAGCCCATTCGTCCTTTCTGCGCAGGCGCATATTCTCGCAATGACTCGTGGAAGCGCCGCTAGCTGGAGCTGGCAGTACCAATCGGTCGACGGCGGCGTGTTCACGCTCATATTGAGGACGACTGTACATCCTTGCGATAACGGTACCCTCTGCATGGCTTCATTTGTTTGCCACCAATTATTACGCAATTACTGCTTTAGAACAAGCGGAGATGCGTGCCCGGCAGCCCTCAGTTTGATGTCGAAGTCGTGAAAGCTTCCTGGGCGTCTACATTCCCACACACCTCCCAAGGTTTGTTGACTGCATTAGACCACCACCAAGCACTATCATCGTCCGATCGCATTTCCACGGTACAAAGAACCATTGCACGCCCCACGAACTTTATACGAAACACGCTGCATAACTTATAAAACAAAGAACTCGATTCACAACAGAATGTCACATGCTTCGTATCTCCAAAAAGCGTTCTTAAAGAGAATATGTATGTACCCATGAAAGGAAAATTTAACAAAAATCTATGTTTACGTTTAAAAAATATAAGACCTTTAATAGCATTAACAATTCTAAAAAAGTCCATGCGAAAACAAGTTCCACCGTGAAAGTCTCCTCCTAAGTGACTGGGTAGCAGAGTAGATTAAAAACAAAATAAAACAATCTTGGGTAACGGAGTCGGTCCGAGAAATATGGTCCCTTCAACGATATAAAGAGAAACCGAAACTAAAACACTCATTAAGGCGATTAACACAAAAGAGCCAGCACGCTATTTGGGTATATGATCGCGGCTTTCCGGTACACTGCACACAAATAATAACGTAATGGCTTTTTCCAGAAGAGTTAACCTAAAATTCCTACCTAGTGTCGTCTCCGCTTTGCGTATGCCCTTTAAAGTGCTATATCGCCTTCTTACATTCAAAAGTGGCCGGCAGAGCGTCTGGTCTGGCAAGCCTTTTTCGGACCCAAACCCATACGTACATTGTTTTCATATGCGCCGTCCTGAGCACGTTCCGAACAGAAAACAGGGTACTCGCTTAAACTCGTCTGTTTGCGTAGCGAGAACCCATCCCTTTGAAATCTCGGTGTGAGGGGAAAGGGCGGTAAGCGGGAAGAACAACCGCGACGAGCGCTGTTCGTGCAAGCCGGCGGCTACACATGAGCACGGCATCGTGCACCAGCGCGAGTAAGTTGCTTCGGCGCCACGAGAATTCTGCAAACCCGTGAAAAAATAAGAGAGCAATCAACGTCAAGTGATTGAGTCAATAGCGCAACAAATCCACGAATAAACGCAAGCACTATATGGCGGTAGAACAACGACGGCTCGAAAAGTCAGTAGCCTACGAAGGAAGCGCGACCAGCCGCAGCTGGGTCCCCAGCCGCACCTGTTTTGACATTGGCGGACGGGCTTCTTTCTCTCTCCCCCTTTTCTTTGCTTCGGAGGGGCGTTGCTTCAGAGCTACTTTGAAGGTGGTTTCCGGTCAATTCGCGCATAAAATGATCAAACCAATTTGATATTCGTGATGGCTTAGGTCTAATTAACCAGGCTCGAGTGTTTTTTCTCATATTTAAAACCGCATCAGCTTCCCTTTAACCCTTTACTAGCCTTCTTCATGGTAAAGTTCTGTTCTGATGCTCTGAAAGAACGTTGGATGTTACGCCATGTGAGGCTTGGCTCCCTACCTATTGACGCTTGTCACCCTCGAATATATCTCAAGAATACCCTTACAGATTCCAACAACAAACTATTTTACCTGCCCCGAACTGGAGGAACAAAAAGTATTTTATATTTATGTGGGTACGACACGGCAAAATTTTCGCAAAACAAAGTTATGAATCCACGACACTTCACGTCACTAACACTAAAACATTGCAGCTAATCGTCCAGACAAAAATGACTAGCTTTTTTTCTGCTTGACACCCTTCTATCTTTCTTAGGAATCTTCACGCCAAGCGTTTGGACTTTCACTTTATTTCATGTTAACATCTGTAGCATCCGGAAGCACTTGGAGGGATTTTAACCGGCTATTCATTCTGTGCTCTCAAGAACTGACGTACTTTTTCAGCAGAAATCAATATTTCTAATGAAAGTAAGGACCAATTTTTCATACCCGGGTCCAAAAGCATTTTTACACTCGCGACGAGAGGCGCAGCGGTGGTATCGTCGCCCTTTTCTTAAAACAAGAGCTTTTTTTTTTATATACACAGGTAGCGTTTCGGTTATTTGAATCAATAGCACTGCATATACTTACATTGGTCTCTGATCTCTACCGTTTGGCTGTTTGAACCCCCCTCTGAACGAATATAAAATTTTTAGCCGAGCTCCAAAAGTGTATGCCTCCTTTGCCAGATAAAGCAATCCTTTCTCTGGTTGTTGATTTAATCATTGATTTAATGAAGTTTTCTAAACCTCTGGTTTGCAAATATATAACTCTTTTTTCAGACCATGGTATCTAGTCGACAGTTCTTGGTCCTACATGGGGGAATCGCTTAGAAGCAATTTGGTTATCTCCTCGATAGACTACCTTAGTATGAGATCGCTATGGTCAAATAAAACAAAAAACAGCAGTCATAACTCAAGACCATTGCTTTGTGACATGCCACACAGAGGATCTTGGCTTTACATCCAAAGTAGCGCACAATAACGATTATCAAGCTGAAATGATTCACCATCAAAAACTTGATAATTATATATCTACCGACGACTGACTGCTTTTCACACAAACTTACTCGAACATCTACCAATTGTTTGTTGAGATGTTTAAGCAGTTGTATGAAAACTAATATACATATTCACTAAACAAAGAAAAACTAACATACCTAGTTAAATAAGGATATACTATCTGCCATAAAGTTTAAAAAATTGTTTAGAAATGATGCCGTCGATCACCCCTAAACGCAGACCTTCTCTGTTATTTTAGAACGATTCGGAACAAAGTAAGCGCCCTGATTCGCTCAGCAAAGCGCCTTTAGTTTAATAAAAGTGTTTGAATTTCGAACCAGTCTCGCAAAATCCTTGTCATTGAAGAATGAATTACGTGGGGTTCCTACTAAACGTCTACACTGGAATGCTTTAAACGCTTCTTTTGGATCTGATCCACTTATTACGGCTCATGCCTTCAGCAATGTTTTGGCAACGTTTTCAGGTAAAGCCCAACAAAATGACTCAACTTTGCCCCTACCTGACTGTAGTAGGGCGTCTGCATTTCTTCCGCAACTGACACTTTCCGACCTTGAGACAATAACCTTTAGTCTGAAACCGAACGAGTCCCAGAATACGATGGGACGCGCTTCAGCGATATTCGTAGAAATTTAAAGAACATAAAATATACACTTCATGCTTTCTTCAACGGAGTATTGAAACTGGTTCAATTCCCATTCAATTCAAAACTGCTATTGTTAAACCTCTTTTCAAAGGAGGACAACGAGACCGAATAGAAAACCATAGATCAATATCTATTGCGCCATGTATGATTAAAATATTCGAAAAAAAATATTCATATAAAAATCTCTTTCTGTGTGAATAAACGCAACATCATATTTCGCACCCAGTACGGATTTATTTCGAGGTAGTATACACATCATCTTCTCGAACCACTCTCTCATCCAACACAAATTTAGGTTTCGAGTCTTACCTGTTTTTTGTGCATGTTTTCTCGAGGTCTCCAAGGCGTTCGACATTGTAAACGATTAAATTTCAATACAAAAGGTCTCCGCTGTTGGTTTCCGATGGTGTTTATTGGCCACGTTAAATAACCCTCTACAAGATTGAACACAAATTGTTTCAATATAAACAAATATGCAGCAACAAAATTTTTCTAAAAGCACGTGTGCCACAGGGTTCGACTTCTTCACCTTCGTTTGTTTTTGTTTTTTTATATATAAACGTCAACTTTTGTGTATACTTTCATTGGAAACTGTTCCATCTGTCAATATTCTCATGACAATCTCCTGCTAACAAGTCACCTCTATTTTCCTAGAGTGACGATAATACTACTGAAATGCTCCTTCGAAATAACAAACTAATTTGCCAAACAAAAAATCTAATTGACAAAACCCTCACACAAAACAAAACTAGGTCGTTTTCACAATTCACTTAGGATAATCCTTTTAGACATTCCTCTTCTGCTCCACACATTATCATGCATCGCAAGCCAATGTGCTCAAACACCGTAAAAGACGAAGGCATCATTTTGACTCAGTCAATTAATGGAACTCACATTTCAGAAAACTATATTTGAAGTTAAGGAGTATTTTCTGTATAATATAGAACATGAAGCCTTTCTTGCAGTTTGGTATCTTAAAACCCATAGATAACTCCATAGCTTATAACATACACAGCTATAGCATAGCAGTTTTTTGCAACTCCTACAGTTTATGGCACAAAAACATCAACTTATATCTTAAACGAAATACTGCGCAATGTTCATTACAAACCCACGTCATTTTGACCCGGTCTTTTTCAAGCCCTATTTATGCCCAATTTCTAGTAGTTTTTTTTTTCTTTTCTGAGCAAACGTCCTTACCAAGCACTGGAGTGACGAATTTAAAACACCCTATACAAAATTACGCCTACTACGACTAGTCACTCAGTTTCTTGTTCCCGCGTGTTGTACACGTTATGGCACAGAGGTGTGATGTTATGATTTTCCTCAGATATATAGCTCGCAACATTCCAAACTTCAAAATCTCACTTTGACAAAGAAACTAGGGAGAGCTTTATACGCTCAAACTTCCTTAAACGGAACCTTCTGTTGTTGTTTTTTTTTCTTCTTTTGTTCGTGGCGGTATTTTGTCGAGTTTAAACTACCAAATTTCAAACCTATTTTTTTATCAACTTTTTTAAATATTTGTTTTGTGCTACACGTTGTCGGTTTGCGTTTACTTTTTGTTCAACTGAGTGGAGGTATTGTTATTGGAAAGGACCGAAGACTGATAGACATGTGTATAGTAGAGCTAATTTTTCATAATGATTGGTGCTTCAGAATACGTACTGTGTGAATGTAGAACTTTAAACATTTTGGTGTCGGATGACCTAATTTTTTTTTTAAATACTTCACTTGATACTGTTGCCATTCTTATGGATTTTTAAAATAATACTTCAGTTGATGCTACTGGAACGCTTAAGTTTTCTTATACTTAGGTGGTGCCACTTAAACTTACGTTCTGTCCCACAATCCCCTGACAGCTTTGACGGACCTGCATATTATTTTGAATTTTCTCAAACATTATCAATGCTTTATTATTATTATTTTAATAGTGTTATTATTTTTAATACCAGGTGTGGGCTTCATCATATTAGCATGGAGGTTTCGCTTCACAAGTGCGTGCTTAAATAGAAGCAGAAACCTACAGCGTTATACTGCCACCTGCTCTTGTGAAAGTTGTTTTGACGCATGACTATTTTGTTGTGTATGGCACTGCTACTTACAAGGGCACTGTGAAACTCATATAAGGGACACGTAACTTCAGTTACGCTTCACCACATTATATACTTTTTGGACAGCTTTTTCAGAAGGAAAGAAAAGTGCGCGTTCACAGCTATAATGGGCGCTCAATAAGCAGCGTTAAAACAGAGAAGACCCCACAGCATGGGGGTCCCTAAGCCACAGGGGGACCCGGCTTATAGAATAGGGATTTTTATTATGTAGTTCAATACAAAAAAAAAATGTATTTGCCGAAGGTGGAGCCCTCCTAGCCTTCGAAGCTAATGCTGGTTACAAAAGGGAAGGGAAAATATTTGAGGTGAGCTGTTTACAAAACTGGACAAAATACCAAGTATGAATTATACCCTGAAGTTCGGGGGTATTGCAATCGTGTAGAATCAGTGAACTGAAAAATTAAGAAAAAAAAGTTGTAGAGCTACCTTTAACTCGGCCTGCATTTACACAAACTTGTTTATTTCTCTACTATTGGTAGATCGGCAGTTAGTCCAGAAAAGTCAGAGTGATCACCAGCGGCCCCTGAATAGGAGGTGCAATGATATTCGGTTGGAATGATTTTCCCTTTCTTCGAGCTTACTGGCGCTAGTGGAATCCAAGCATACTCGCTTGCAGCGCCACTGATCAAAAACTTCTTTGTAGTGGTTTAATTAACTAGGATAAAGGCGGGCATTTTCTTTCGATCTCTTTCTCGCAAAACTTGATGACGAAGCTTGTAGGTTGGTACTGTCCTCCGAGTGACGATATTGTAATGCGTTTTACGAATTGGACCCGAGCATTGCGTGGGCACTTAATTTGGGTTCTTGATGATCAATAGCCTGAGGTAGTTGCTGGTGCTCAATCTCTTCAAAATATTAGCCGGACCGTATTAATCTCGAAAACTTAGCTCGTCTCCTCTGCTCTGCCGACCCCCATAGCGATGATAAACAATGGTGACATGCAATCGGTTCCAGATCACGTGGCCGCTTGTTCTGGCATCCAGTTGAGGTGGGTGAACGCTGCCCGTTATATTTTAATTTCTTTTTCTGCTACTCTGTCACTGCGCGGAAGGAAAAACTATCGCGCGATTCATCGTCAAACACGCAGTTTAAGAAAGTAAAGCGGAAAGTGACGCGTTGCAAACTTTGATGAGCTACCCGAAGGATACCTTAAGTATTTTGTCTCTACGACACCAAAATAAACAACTCGTCGGAGCCTTCGCCAACTTTCCCGCCTCCCTCATCCTTCTCCATGTCCTGAGCACCGACGCCGAGCGATATCATGTTGAAAATAAAATAGAGCAGAACCAAGGAGATGACCGATGTATCGTCAGTAAAACTTTCGGGCTCTGTGTTCTTATATATCGAAGTCAGCGGCACAGTGCCTCTGCAATTGCCGTAAACAACATTTACATTATTATTTTATACAGGCATACAAGACGCAACGTCTCTAATTTTATGAAATATGCCTTCGCCAACCACGTCATAAAAAATGGAGGGGAGAAAATCCACTTCATCTGACTTTTGACGGGCTGCTATGCACTCTAAATGTGTTTTTTCTTGTGCAATTGTTTTAGGATTTTATTGCGAGTTTTTGGGTTTTGGAGCGTTGGAAACAATATAAAGTTTTCGTAGATCGTACGCTACGGAAAGCAAGTCCAGTGGGTGTGTGCTCTATTCATGCTTTGAAGTTATGGCACGAGCTGCCGCTAGCAAATCGTGGCTCTAGAACAGTCTACTGAAATATTCTAAAACAGGAGTAGAGATATGGGGGTCAGCAATGGCACTTTACCGTGCATCACAAATAGAGATTTCACAACACAGCAGTGCACTGTGAGTTAATATCCGCACCAGCAAGGGTGAAAATTCAGTACTAGATACCTGGCGTCTGCGGGACTAGTTTTCGCGCCTTTATTCTCCCACCTAGGGTGCAGTAACAATTGCTCAGTCAACTACTCCCAGATCAAGCTTGGAATCTCTGTGATTTATACCGACATATCTAAAGTTGGGCACCTGTTTTAGGACACATCAAAACAACGCACGATACTTTTTGCAGGACGGAATGCTGGAGAGGTGCGTTCTATATTGTACAACGAGTCCTGATCAGGATGGCCGTTTTTCGCTTTTGAATGTCACAGCACCGGACGGGACACGTTGCAGCGACTCAAAGGTGGGCTTAAACTTCACGTCTTATGAGGGCAACAGAAATAAACACCCAACAAATAAAAAATTAACATGCACTTAGCCTACTATGAAGAAACTGTCCTCATATAGCACGTAATATTTCAGCCCCCGAAGCTCTGCATAGCTGAAGAATGCGTTGACTGGATATAAGAACCATGACCTGCCGGGCGACTAAAATGAAAATCCTTGGGTTGAAACGTCGCACGCAAAACACGATTTGTTTCCCAACAAAATAAAAGAATAAAAGTTACCTATTTCTGGAGTCAGGGCACCATGAATTGTGAGCACAATAAAGCCGTTAAAAAGAGCATTGTTTCAAACTTTGTGGTTAATGATCACAGCAAATCTCTCATAAATATTTATACAGCAAGCCTAAATTCATCCTGACACGGTATTTATACCCGCCAAGATTTTTATTTAAACATGACCTATAATGGCCCAACTACACAGAACACAATTTGCGGCTCGAAATTCGTTTTCTTTTCGCCCGAAAACTGCCGGTCGAGAATCGACCGGTTTTAGTCGCTCTTACCCTCTTTTCCATGACCAAGTGGCGTTCAAGCTGAAGGGTACCAAATATGTTCAAAGTCGTGGTTCATCTAAGGCACATATTCAATATAAAAAAATTATATCAACCTCGCTTTTCTAGCCTGGCTTCCAAGAAACCGCAAATACGTTGATAAAAAAACGATCCACAGATCAGGGGAAGTACTGGTACATATAGCACGTCATTCTTAACATGGCGATGTACCGTGGGCTGGACGACGCGATGGCAGAGCACGTCGGACCAATGTTCCGATAGACATGGGAACTGAACTTCGTACTACCGGCCAATCGATCTTCCAGCGCCAAATTCTGTTGCTTTTATGCTTAGACAGCCTTGAAATTGGTACGCCTCAACGGGTGACCTGTCTCTCAGCCGTAAACGAAAAATTTAGCCAGAGCAGTACAACCGCTAACCTGGGGTCTTTAACGTGCACAACGTAGTAGAGATTACACGAAGACGTTCCGGTACGCAGCTCATTCAGATCGAACGGGCAAGGGGTGGGTCTTCAAGCTCAGAACATCGAGCTTGAAGGCCCACCGGAACATCGAGCGGAAGACATATAAGTGCGAAACAAAAGCACAAAAAACGGTGCACGCAACTTCGTCGCCGTCATCGTCTGCTTCGCACAACGTAGATGCGTAGAAAAAAAAAAAACACGGTCGGGTGTAGCTTACGTTACCACCGGCATCGCCTCTCCTCTCCATTCCTCCCTCCTTCTCGGCGCACATCGTCCACATGTCGTGGCCACGAGCTTCCGTGCTCGTGTTTCGGTTTCGGCTTTCAGCGGTTGAGTATTTGGGTACATTAAAAATATACGTGACTGTAGCAAAATATTGATCGGGTGGTCTCTGACACCATATTAAGTCGACGTTCAAACAATTAAAACAATTTTTTAAGGGGGGGGGGGGGGAGGGTGTTAGTGTTTTTTTAAGCTCCGCTTCTATATTTTGTCTCACTTTATTTCCCTGTAGCATATATTTAGGATAAGGGAACCAGCCGAGATAGCACGGCCATGAAGCTGAATATTTAGCCGCGACCGGGGGGAGGGGGGGGGGGGGAATCCCGGAGAAAAGCTCACCGGAGAAAAGCTCACTGGAGAGAAACTCACCGGAGAAAAGCTCACCGCAAAAGTGGCAGATACGGAGAGAAGCTCACTGGTCCTGGGGCATAGGCGGAGGAAAGCAGTCGCGACGGCAGTCCACGCATCATTCCAAAACTGCGCTACTTTGCAGACTGCTTCAATCGCCTGTTCCGGTTGATAAGCGCTACCCCTGCAATCGTCGACAGCCTACGATCCTGTGCCTGGCTGGATACGCTCCGTCACTGCTGCTGCCTTCCCCTCGGACGTCTACGATACCAACTGACCGCTGTATGAGGCCGCTGCTGTCGTCTGCACTATAAGAAAAGGATCCTTGCATCGCTCATCACTTGGCAGTCGCGACGGCAGTCCACGCATTATTCCAAAACTGCGCTACTTTGCAGACTGCTTCAATCGCCTGTTCCGGTTGATAAGCGCTACCCCTGCAATCGTCGACAGCCTACGATCCTGTGCCTGGCTGGATACGCTCCGTCACTGCTGCTGCCTTCCCCTCGGACGTCTACGATACCAACTGACCGCTGTATGAGGCCGCTGCTGTCGTCTGCACTATAAGAAAAGGATCCTTGCATCGCTCATCACTTGGCAGTCGCGACGGCAGTCCACGCATTATTCCAAAACTGCGCTACTTTGCAGACTGCTTCAATCGCCTGTTCCGGTTGATAAGCGCTACCCCTGCAATCGTCGACAGCCTACGATCCTGTGCCTGGCTGGATACGCTCCGTCACTGCTGCTGCCTTCCCCTCGGACGTCTACGATACCAACTGACCGCTGTATGAGGCCGCTGCTGTCGTCTGCACTATAAGAAAAGGATCCTTGCATCGCTCATCACTTGGCAGTCGCGACGGCAGTCCACGCATCATTCCAAATTGCGCTACTTTGCAGACTGCTTCAATCGCCTGTTCCGGTTGATAAGCGCTACCCCTGCAATCGTCGACAGCCTACGATCCTGTGCCTGGCTGGATACGCTCCGTCACTGCTGCTGCCTTCCCCTCGGACGTCTACGATACCAACTGACCGCTGTATGAGGCCGCTGCAGTCGTCTGCACTATAAGAAGAGGATCCTTGCATCGCTCATCACTTGGCAGTCGCGACGGCAGTCCACGCATCATTCTAAAACTGCGCTACTTTGCAGGTTGGTGTTTTACAATATAATACTACCCGAACATTTAGAAAACTTGCCGTCGCTGCTGCCAATTGTGTTGTTGTTCACGATAATGTGTAACCGACCCAATGGCGAAGGACCTTACGCGCCTTTTCGCAGAATTGCGGGATGAGATGAGGACCGAGTGGAAATCCTTGAGGGAAACGATAGAGAGGGACTTTCGCAATGAAATTCGTGACCTCCGTTCAGATATACGGGAAGTGAAGTCTAGTATGGATTTTATAAATGCTAAATTTGAGAACATGAAGAAGAAACTTGCAAGCGAAGTCGAGACAGCTTCTGCGTTAAAGAAAGAAAATGATGAGCTTCGAGCGAGGTATCACGCCCTTGAGGGGGATGTGAAAGCAAACCGGATGAGCATTGTCCAATGCGAACAGCACTCTCGCGCCTACAACCTAGAGATAAAAGGAATGGCAGTTATTGAAAACGAGGATCTTCATGCAACTTTGTGCAAGCTTGGTGAACTAATTGGCGAACCGATTGATAAACAAGATGTTGAAATCTGTCACCGAGTCCGCACACGAGAACTAAACAAGCAAAATATTATCGTGCAGTTCGTACGAAGAGAGAAACGCGAAAAGGTGCTTGCAAAAGCCAGGAAAAAGCGACTCACGAACAAAGACTTCGGATTATCGACTGACACCGCGGTCTTTGTAAACGAGCATTTGTGCCCGACCTTGAAGAAACTACTTGGAAAGGCCACTGCAAAAAAGCGAGACGCGGGATGAAAATACGTGTGGCTGCGAAACAGCAAGATTTGAGCCCGTAGATCTGAAACCGCAGATATCGTATCGATAGAACACGACGGTGATCTCGACAAGATTTGTTAAGCCAAAATTGTAGGATAAGCGTTTTCCTTTTTATTGTTTTTTTCTGCTAGGTAATGGCAGACAACGATCTGTTTCTTCCGCAAGATATTTGTAACGAAACAAATAAAACAAGTAAACTCTTGAAACGTTTTCACCTGAATGTTAGGTCTGCTAGATCTAAGATAGACGACCTTATGTTTCTTTTTGAGTCATGTGAATGCTCGTTCGATGTCGTAATGTTCACGGAAACGTGGTACAGAGATGGAACAGATTTTTTTATTCTCCCCCAGTATAATCATTTTTATCAAAATCGTGTTTCCGGGCGGGGGGGTGGTGTCGCTATGCTTGTCGCGAGTGATAATTTCGAAAATATTCCTGAATACACATCTGTTATGGATGACTATGAAATACTGTGTATAAAACGGGACTTTTATATTTTTGCTGTTATATATCGTCCGCCCAGCGGGAATGTGGCACCATTTTTGACATTTCTAGATAAACTGCTGTGTCACGCAAACGAAAGCAAATATGTTCTTTTTATTGGTGGCGATCTAAATATTAATTTGTTGGAAACTAGCCCCAACGCGGCCGACTTGTTATTATTGTTAACGGCGAACAATTTTGTTAATGTAATTACTCATCCCACACGCACTACACTTTCTACATCAACATTAATTGATCTTTTTATTACAAACCATGAGAAGGAAAAGATCAAAGCTGGCGTAATAAGCTCGGATATTAGCGACCATCTGCCCATATTTATGCTAGCTGACACAACACGAGAGGTACATAAGCGCGACACAAATTCTATGACTTTCCAAAACATTACACCACTTACACTAGATGCATTTAGGCAGAAATTATTGGCCACTGATTGGACCGATGTACTGAAGTCAAAAGACGTGGATAGTGCATACAACGCGTTTTTGGAAAAATTTAAACAGGTTTATTTTTCTTGTTTTCCAAATAAAACTATTAAACTTGCTCGAAAAGGACGAAAGCCTTGGATGACCACTGCACTCCTTAAGAAGACGCGTATAAAATATAAACTTTATAAAACATTTCTTGTGACACGTGAAGCAGTGGCATTAGTCAATTTCAAAGAATACAGAAACCAACTAACAGCGGAAATTAGAAAATCTAAAAGAATTTATTATTCTAGTCTGTTTGACGCTGAGTGTCTAAAAAAGGCCGATATATTATGGAAACGTATAAATAGTGTTTTCAATTCGTCTTACAAGCCAGAAAGTTTTGAAAATTTTAAACATAATGGAGAGGTCTTAAGTGCCTCAAACCTGGCAAACGTATTTAACAACCATTTTGTGAATATCGGGAACAACTCTTATTATCATGAAGCGTCAGAAAATATTAAGCCTATCTCGGAATCGCTCTTTATGTACCCCACATATGAGACTGAAGTGTGTTCCTCTATTATGTGTCTGAGTAACAGTGGCAGTCGTGATGCGGATGATTTACAAATTAAACCTGTAAAATATGTAGCAGACATTATTGCCCCATATATAACATACATATACAACCTCGCAATATCTTCCGGTATCTTTCCTAAAAAAATGCAAATCGCGAAAGTTGTAGCTTTATTCAAATCAGGAAACAAAAATGAGTTAGGAAATTACCGTCCTATATCCATTCTTCCGGTATTCTCAAAAGGGTTAGAAAAGATTATTCACTCCCGCATTATTAATTTCTGTGATAAGCACTCGCTCATTACTGACTGTCAATTTGGATTCCGAAAACATAGATCAACAGAAACAGCCTTATTAGTTCAAAAAGAACATATACTTAGAAATTTCGAAGACAAAATTTTGACGCTTGGGTTGTTTTTAGATTTCAGCAAAGCATTTGATTGCATAAATCATTTAATCCTGCTAGATAAATTATTTTCTTATGGCATTCGCGATCTTCCACTCACACTAATTAAGTCCTATTTACAGCATCGCTCCCAATTTGTGCAAATTAAAAATTAGAGATCAACACCTTTAAATATATTATCAGGAGTTCCCCAGGGAAGTATCCTCGGGCCATTTCTTTTTTTGTTATATATAAATGACATAGTGAAACTCGATTCAAGTTGCAAATATATTATCTATGCAGACGACACCAGTATATTTTTTTCAGATTCATCCGAGGAGGGTCTTGTAAATAAAGCAAATGCGTTTCTTATAAAATTAAAAACATGGGCTGAAGTAAATTGTTTAACTATTAATGTCTCAAAAACAAAAGCAATAATATTTCGCCCACGTGGTTCGAGCGATAGATTATACAATCCTTTCAACTTTGGATCCTTGCACATTGAATTTGTAAATAGTGTTAAAACACTTGGAGTTATTTTTTGTGATAATATGCTCTGGACTAACCATAAAAAAAAGCTCTGCTCTAAACTGGGTAAATCTGTAGGAATTATGAACAAACATAGACATGTCCTACCGAAAAGCGTAAAAAGGGTTTTATATAACTCATTATTTTATTCCCATTTGTGTTATTGCAATCTCGTCTGGGGAAATTCGTCTGATTCAAATTTAAATATGATACATTTATTACAAAAAAGGTGATACGAATAATAGCAGATGTTTCTTACATTCATCACACCGAATCATTGTTTCAATTATATAAGATCCTCAACATACAGCAAATTTATAACTATCGTTTAACAATGGCTTACAGAAATGCTACTTACGGCCGTTCCAGTACAATTCTTCAACTGTATGTATTAAAAGAAACAGAGAATCATTACCCGTCTAGACATCACCAACCTTGGAAAATTCCGAAATGCAGGACAAATTATGGAAAACAAACAATACGTTATGCTTTACCTTTTTTGTTGAATGAATATTGTGATCAAAATATAGATGTAGTGAATATGTCAAACAGCAGTATACTCAATTTGTATTTTAATACTTAAGAATGTATTCCTTATGTGCGCACTATATTTGCATTGTTTATTTCTGAACACATTTTATTTGTTTTTGTGTTCCGTCATAGCTGCTGAGGGGGGGGGGGGGGGAAGGGGGGGGGGGGGGGTCCGGAGCTCGTCAAGCTGCATTTCTGCAGCTTTTTCTCCGGCCTCCCATTCACCACATGTATCTGTGGTGAGAATAAAGTTTGTATTGTATTGTTGTATTGTATTGTATTGTAAAGCTCACCACTTTTTTTAAATTATTTTCATAGCGAAGCTCTGGGATGCTCCATCACATACAGCAACTCATTATACCATTATATGAGTCAGGTTAATAACTTGAAACTTTCTCTTGTTGTTGCAGTATTTGTGGAACCGATTAGGTACATTGCTTGCAACCATGTGTTACAGGCAAATATTTTCTGTAGATTGTTTAGTAGGCAAATAAAAATTTTATTAACTTGGAGTGTAGGAAATAGTCTGCGGAGTTATGCAGTAAGTTTTTCTGTTAATTCGACCTCTACAGGACCGTGAAATTATGTCGAATAGTCTCGAAGATCGAATTAAACCATGGGGAATACATGCGCAAATGTGTCCCGGGGCCTTTCAACGCGATCGAATTATTCGAGGTCGCATTAAAAAAAACTTATTGTAACGTCCGCCTAGGACAAAAAAAAAAAGCGGAACTGTCAACAGTGCGACGCCTAAAACTCTCCTAGAAGCTACAGTAAGCATCGAAAACAGAACGGAGCGGTGAGTAGAATGTCAAGACTTCTTTCTTCCAAGCACATGCCCGCCTTCTAGGCGTTCGTGCTTATTTCTCCACGCGTTGCTTTTTTTGCGATAGTGCCACTACGGGGACCTTCTATGACCTTCATAGTTGCACACGGGGGTCGAAGCCTCAGATCTGTGCCAACGATTCACTAAAAGGCCTGCTTCCACCTTCCACGCTAATTAAGAAGCAGAATTCACGCCTTTTGTTGCGTTCTTTCTCGTGACTGATTTTAGATATTCCTTTGTGTCTTAAGCCCCTTCCATCCTAACTTCAAAGCAGGGTTCACACCTTTTGTTGTGTTGTTTCTCGAGGCTGGTTTAATAAATATTGTTTTCTTTATTAAACCAAGCCAATAGGATAAAAAGATTTTTTGTTGTCGTTTAGTGGTTCCTTTTTAAATCGCAGATTAAGAAAGTTTTGCTATATCATATTGGTTGATATAGTGGTACAGTCGAACGCTAGTTCCTGAAGACGTTTGCTATATAAAGCAAACATTTTAGCCGTACCTGCATTCTGATTGTCATCATGGAGGTAATTCGTTTGAACAAGGGTAAGGCGAAAGTTTTGCTTGACGGTTACGACTACGTGCAAAAGCAGTAAAAAAACGGGTGGATCCGGTGGCAGTGCCGTAAGCAGCGGACAGGCGGGTGCAAGGGAGCAATAACTACGGACCACGCTGTGAGTATAACTATCCTTGTTTTGACAGCAAAAAATAGGTACGGGCTGGGGCATATTTTTTGTTTGTGTTGCATGCTATTATCGGACCTGTAGTTTTCTTCACATTGTTGACCAGAATAGAGGGGTTTGACATTTATTTGGGATAAAAATGATTTTGTGGGTGTACTAAGATTCTAATGTTTTATTCATTCATTGATTCTTTACTTTTCAAAATAATGAATGCTACCTATTAGCAAAAATATATCCTCTGAACGACGATGATGCACCGCATGTACGTTTCAACAAAGAGATGAGGAGAGGTAAAGTTTTGGATAGAAAAATGATAAATAACTGACCAAGAGTGCTCCTGGACCAAAATATCCCTTCTGTCTATCCGCTCGTCCACAATACTTGCTGGCCATTTTACAATTTTTTCTTCGCGTGCAATTAGGCGCATTTTCAATTTCCAACGTGAAACGATTGTTACTGTTATCTGATATTCTCTTTTTTCTTAAATATTAGAAAAGGAATATAATTTCCAAGCTGATATTTTTCAAAGAACAAGTAAGAACTTGTTGAATTATAAAATTTTAAAACTGCCCTGGTGTTTTCTAAGTAAGCAGCGTCTCATAAGGCGGTCTTAATTTTTCGGCACTGCAGATTACTCGCTTTTGGTCAGTGTCGGAGCGCAACCTTTGCAGCTACTTTGACGGCGTTAAGGTGACGGAGATAGAATGAACCTGAAAAGAAAAGCGCAAGAAACGTCGGAACCACCAAGCAAGCTCTTGGCCCAGGCGTTATGCAGTTCGTCGGCTGCTGTGCGGGCGAATATTAGTAAGTAAGTAAGTAAGTAATATTTATTTTCAGCAATATTGTGCTGAGGGCACCAGACAAAAAGCTTCCATGAGGTAGCTTGACTGGGCCTGGTGCCCCTGCACTTACAGGGCATTATAAAAAAAACAAGTACTACAGAATACACTTTGACTAAACAAAACAAACACGTACATCTTTTTTTGTTAAACAGTGAATATCATTGTGGTCTATAAGGAACTTGTTAAGTAATGAAGGCAGGTTATGCGCAATAGATTGGAGTGCATAATTTGTACGAAAATGAGGCACGTTCCAGAACTCTCTGCGTCTGACAAGGATGAAGGATTCACGTTTTGTCAGATGGGATACATTAGACAAAAAAGAAGCAAACTCAGCGGTCGAAAATAAATAAGAACATAGCAAACGGTACTCGTATACACTGGCAATCCTCATGATGTTGAATTTAAGAAATAATGGCTCAGTATGAGTGTCGTAAGGCACGTTTGCAATAAAACGCAGCATTTTCTTTTGTAGGATCGTGAGTTTGTTAATATTAGATTTGGTTGTTGTGCCCCAAACCAAATGACAATAGTTAATTTGTGAGCTAAACAGAGCATGATAAATTTGCATTTTAATATTTACAGGCAACAAGGAGCGACAGTGGCATATTATTCCAACAACTTTTGACAGTTTCGTAACTAAGTATTCGATGTGATTATCCCATTGCATATGTTCTGAAAAAATGACACCTAGCGTTTTGTGCTGTTTAACTATTTCAATTAGAAGCCTAGAGACTGTGCGTCACGACTTGCGCCAGCAAAGAAGCCGGCTGCACCCACCGGAACCAGAATCCACCGCTAAGCTCGAGGTCGAGGACATCTGGGCAACGACCGAAGGAGAAGTGCCACAATCCTTCCTCATTTATGACAACGGATCGGAGCAGCGGGACCGGATGCTCGTCTTCGCCAGCAGCGAGCAGCTCAGAGCCTTGAGCACGAGCCCAACCGGGTACATGGACGGGACGTTTTCAGTCTGCCCCCGGCTGTTTAAACAACTCTACGTGCTCAGGTGCGCAATCGGGGAAAGCTCCGTCGCCTGGTCTACGCTCTCCTTGCTGGCAAGAGCCTCGCGATTTATGAAGAGCTTTTTCGGGCCGTCCTTGACGCATGCGAAGCAAGAGGTTACCTTCCAGACCCCAGCGTCATCGTGAGTGATTACGAGATGGCTGCGATCCGGGCAGCAAGGGAAGTCTTCGGACCAGACTTTGCATCCAGGGGGTGTTTCTTTCATCTCTGCCAGAGTACCCATCGCAAGGTAATGTGCGATCCTACAGCTTCCAGTAAACAATGATTTCTATTGAATCCTTTATAACAAAAATATATTTAATATCATCTTATTGAAGGCTAATTGGGATAACGTGAAATACGATAGGCAAAGAGAGTTATTAGGGTGAGGATGCGCAACGTGAAATTACCAATAAAAGTGTATTGTAGCGTTTCAAATGTGATGTTACCCCTCGCTCCTCGGATTTATGTGGATGCATAAGTGTTTGCTAATTATACATTTCTGTTCACTACAGGTACGTGAGCTGGGTCTGATCAACAGGTACCGGACCGACGACGCCTTCAGGAAGGCTTGCGGGATGCTAGACGGCCCTGCCTTCGTGCCTGCCGACCTTGTACCATCCGGACTTCAGCACATTCGTGACATGGCACCCGACGACATGGCCGAAATGCTCGCGTACTTTGACTCTACATACGTGAGCGGAACGTTTCGCACTGTTTCAAGAGCGGAAGCAGATGGAAGACTGACAACCACCGTGCACCGCCGACGCCCCGAGTTTCTTCCGGAGCTCTGGGACGTCATGGAAGCAACGCTGCGAGGTGAGGAACACACCAACAACGCCTGCGAGGGGTGGAACAACGCCTTCAAACACCTCGTTGGGCATTCTCATCCGAGTGTTCCGAGGCTCATCGAATGCCTGCAGCAAAACCAAGCGATCGCCGGTACAACCTTGTAGCAAGTCAGCCGTCGAGAGCCGCCTGCTAAGAAGACAAGCAGGGAGACAAGCCGACTGCAAAGCCGACTACACCACCTCTGCACGGATTATTTGCAGCACAATCAGCTCACTGTGCTCCTCGAAGCAGTTGGGCAGTGCATTCGTTTTTGAGCCAAAATTTTGACTTAGGTAAAAGCGATGCTATCAATAAGTTGTTGTCCTCTTTACAGGTGTCCCATTTCTTTTTTTCCCTTGCGGCGTTATTAATAGACAAACTGCTGGATTCTTCACTTGCAAGAAATATGCATGATAAATTTGATAAATATTACATAAAAATGATATTTTTCCTCTACTACACTGACGAACTCTAATATTAGTAAAAACGAAATGAGAAACACCATCTAACAGATTTTCTATGAAAATAATAAAACATTCGGTGAGTTTTTCTCCACCTCGGCTCCGGGCCCGGTGAGCTTTTCTCCGCATGTGCTTGTTTTTCGGTGAGCTTTTCTCCGGTGAGCTTTTCTCCGCCGCCCCGGGAAGGGGGGGGGGGGGGGGAGGTGACTCCAGTGGTTTCGCGTAGTGCAAACAAGACGTCTGGATTGCCAGAGCATCTTCCAGTGGACCTGGTCGCCTCTGCTCCACCTGCGCGGAGCGTAAGGGACGGTACGGGATCAGAAATATTTGGTTTAATTTTCAAGGTAGTTTTATCTTCTTTTTATTTTTTCTTGTCCAACAGGATCAGGAAACGTGCGTAGTGGGAATAACTGCTGTTTGCGAAGTGTGCGTAGTTAGTGTAAAAATATGTGGGATAATTAGTCAGTAACTTCAGTGAAATGGAAATAGCAACTTCACAAGTTGCTGTTTCAATGCAGTGCTGCAAAGCACGATCAAGCACGGGGAAGCTGACGCACCCGAGGGAATTGGGCACAAAGTCTCAACCCTCCAGTGCTGATAATCACACTTCACCTCCTTAAGAAGCCTAGTACATGGGTTCAAACTTTAAAACTAAATGTGCTTTGTTTTCCGCCCTTGACCGCCACGGTTCAAGGCATGTACCGCATGGGCGTGCCAACCGCGGGGGCAAGGGGGGCGATTGCCCCCCCAGCTCTCAAAGTGGGGGGCAAGGCATGTGTTTCGCCCCCCCTTTCCCCCCTTTGCCCCCCCCCCCCCCCCCCCCCCGAAACGGCCGCCACTGGGCCGGGCAAACACTGGCCGGCGGCGCACAAGGAATACCAAGGGCACCGCCCCCAGACCCGCGCGGTCATATCTTTAACGCGCAGGCGATACATATCCCAGAAAACGGCGCTCACGCCGGATTGGAAAGTTCGTGGGGATAGGCACTGCCGCCGTCAACATAGGCAGCGGATACACTGCGAGTTTCCGAACCGGTAGCATAAGTTAGTAGTAAGATGTCTGCCTCATATGTAGCAGACCCGGGTTCTATCCATGGTGTGGGCCTACATCTTTTATTTTTTTTTTCCTCGGACATTTTGTTTTGTCGAGGCATTTGGCGCTATTTACGACATTTCTTTTTTTACCATTAACACTGAAAATGAAAACGAATGTTGTTGACGAAACGTCGCTGAACTAAATCGTATAGGACTCTATTTACGGAAGTGCATGGGGGACAACGGTGGTTAGGTTGCCGACTGAACTGCGCAAAGCGGCGTGTACGGGGGGGGGGGGGGGGGGGGGGGGGGGGGGGGGGGGGGGGGAGGGGGGTTAGGCTAAGTTGGTTATTAGTTTTGAAATCAGGAGCCGCACACTGTCGTTGCGAAGCGGCGTGAACGGTCGCGCGGGCGTGGGGTTAGCGCGTTTCGGGTGATGCACGCACCGTCCGAATTCGAAATTTAAGTTCCCCGCGCGTTGGCGAGCAGCCAATCCGGCGTGAGCGTCGTTGCTAGGGGGGTCTATCGCCTGCGCCGTAAATGGAGCCAGTGATCAAAGCGCCCGGGTGCGCATACACAACTGGCCCTCTCCTCTCTCCCCCCCCCCCCTCTTTTACAACGCCTACACACACACACGCCGTAAAAGTTGGTGATGGATCCGATCTGCCGAACTTCAGATTCGGCAAAGTTCCGCACATGCCGAAAGGTTGAAAAAAAGTTCGGCAAAGAATCGGAAAAAATTTGGCAAATGTCTGCGCACGCGCACGAAAGCGATGAGGCCATGAATCGCAAATGGACGCCGCGCAGTCGTGCGCCATCGAACAGTTTAGTACAACTAGCGGTTACGGCGAGGTGTGGCGTAGGCGACACGGTAACTGTGCGTTTGTGAGGTTTTTGCGAGCGCGGTTCTCTTAATTATTTTTCTGCCTCAAGAACAGAAGATCGACCAGTAATTTACGCAGTCCACATGCGCTAGTGACAAATGATGCGGTGCATTCTGAATAACGTGATTCTCATTTGACCTTTCCATTGATGCAACGAGGTTGAAACATTGACTGAAAAAGTGCACAATTACGCTCAGTGTGCGCAGCCCAGACTTGTACCGTACGCATTACAAGTAATCAAAATACTTGTAATCGATTAACGTTTTGAGTAATTTTGTAATCAGTTGATTACTTTTATTAGGCAGTAATCGCAAGTGTAATCTGATTACTTTTTGAAGTAATAAAATTACTTGTAACCGTTACAATTTGTCCACGCCCCCCCCCCCCCCCCCGGGCACACGCCTTTTTTAATGAAATGATAAAAATAAAATTTGCTTTTTTCTTTTTTTTTCGAACGGGAAAAAATAAAGATTTTTGCGGAGCTGTAGGAAGTGAGGTCAATCTCTTTCTATGTACAGTTTCTGTGGAACGTCCGTTTTTTTTTTTTTGTTGCGTTTTTCGAGCTGGGACTGGGAAGCCTTAGGGAAGCCACAGTGCGTGACAAAGGCCATTCAGGGCCAAGTTTTCGGAAGCGGACTGTAGCTTTGCGAGTCCTTCGTTCAAACTAGCCCCCTCACGCACACACACACAGAAATAATAATAAAAAAAATCCTGCTTAGGGTACCTACGTGCAGCCTGTAGGAGAACCAGAACCGAAGAATGCCTAAAGCGGATGCAAATTATGACAAAGGCAGTCGAAATATTTGCCCCATTTCCCCTACGTGGTCTTTGTGACAAGCAATGTTTCGAGTTGAGAAGTGGTCGGGGCGATCTCTTCCGCTAATGGATACTACGCATGATCCGTTTCAAATCCTGGAGCTGCTGCTCTTTTGTATAACATGCGAGCTCATCCACATGTGAATAATAAAATGAGCGACGCAAACTTTGGGCGACAACCCTTGCTGAAGCTTAGCAAGATCTAGAACCCCCCTCCGCTCCCCCCCCCCCCCCCCCCACACACACACACACACTGGCGAACGCCCAAATCATTTAACGTCTTCAAACGAATTCTGTGCTTGTGTCCGCATAGTGAAGGTGCAACGACCACGAAGAGGGGAGCCAGTTTTTCTTCAATACTTCAGTGCAAATGTGAAATATAGGTTGGAAGTAGTTCATTGTTATGAGCGCTAAAGATGTGTCTTCACACAATAAAGTAATCGGAAAAGTAACGATTACTTCTTTAAGTAATGCCCAATTACTTTTGCCTTCGAGTAATCAAGTAATCTAATCGAATACTTTTTAGCTGAGAGTAATAGTAATTGTAATCAATTACTTTTTTTTAGTAACGTGTACAAGACTGGCGCAGCCCACTGCCGTCAAACGGGGCAGTGTCGCGAGAGCTTGCCGGAATGTATGGGATGCAGCTGGCATCCTCGTCATAATGTAATACATGTTTTCTCCCTTCTTTCATTTGCACGTACTTTCTGAAGTGCGTATATTCTGCACATTTATTCGTATGTTTTGTTTTTTCATATGTGGTGGCGAGCTGGCAGCAGACATGTACAAGCTAATCAAAAAAGTAATTAAGTTAAGTTACTGAGTATTAGCCTCAAAAGTAATTTGAGAAGAGTAGAAAATACTAAAATGGAAAGTAATTCAGTAAATCACTAATTACCGTAAAAGAAGAGCAAATTACTTTTGAAGTAGGTTTAGAAAGAGTTATATACGTAAAAACAGGGGACGGGACAACACATCTTTCAACTTTCAACAAACAAATGAATTTATTGCCAGACGCTTCGCCTTCGGAGCTCCCACTATAGGAGAGGGAAAGTTAAAAGGAGGGGGAAGGGGAAGGAGGGCGGAGGGGGGGGGGGGGGGGGGGGGGGGCAAGACAAGGACCCGGGAGAAAAAACTGGGGAAAGTAAAGCGCAGAGACATCGGAAAGGAGAGGAAGGAAGGAAGCATCCCGATTTCCCTCTCAGGAGCAAGGGGCGCTCGCCCGGCCCACCAAGGCCGTCAACTCCGGTCTCAGGAATGTCGCCTCCCTCTCGGACAGCGACAACGAGGCCGAGGAAAATGTTCCTCGGCGCCTCTTTTATGGCGAACGCCTCCACGATCTCGCGCCCGTAGCGGTTCTTGTTGGCCCCCAGAACACGCGCGGACGGGAACTCGGGGGCACATGGGAGCGCAAGCCTTGAGGTGATGCACCATGGGGGTGTTGGGAGTCTTCGTCGTTTTTTTCGATTTCTCTCTCATGTTCGCGCAGGCGGTCGTTGAGGCAGCGGCCCGTCTGTCCGATGTACTCTGCCCCGCACGAGAAGGGCACTGAATACACCCGTCCGACCGCGCAGGGAACAAAGGGGGCCGCATGCCTCTTGGCGCAGCTGATCTTGGGAGGAGGGGGGAGAGTTTACCAGGCGGCACATGGCGCTCAACTTGAAGGGGCACGAAAACGCAACGTCCATGTCGAAAACGTCGAGCCACTGTTTTTAGTCGGTGGGCAGTGTTGTGGAAATAGGGGATGGTTGTATACCTCTGCCGGGCAGGCTTCCGAGCGGTGGCTTTTTCAACTATTAGTTTTCTGAGCGTGGAGGCCAGCAGGTCGCGCGGGTATCCGGCGTTTTTGAGGCGGCTGAGCTGTCCCTCCAGGCTAGATGAGGAGAGGTGTTGACAGGACTTTGTGCGGGTGGAGGACATGAGACTTTTTGCGATGCCTGCTTTTACTGTCTTTGAATGGTGGCTAGTAAATGGTAGCCCCGGCTTCTGCGTCCGCTGCTGGAAGCGCCAGCAAGTGCCTCCCTGGGTGGCCACAAGGCGTACGTCCAGGAACTGGAGACCCTCCGCCGAGGGGTCCTCCCTGGTGAAGCTCAGGCCGTTTGCGTTATCCGTGAAGGCTTTCTGGATGGCGGCGGTGGGGCGCGCCGGAGTCGTGGAGCACCAGATAGTCATCCACATATCTGAACACCTGGGTTCCTGGGGCGACGCTGTCCAGTTGCTCCTTCACGGCCTGATCCACGAAGGAAAGGTAGACTTCGCTGAGCGAAGGTGCCAGGCAGGACCCGATGCAGACACCCGATTTTTGTAAATATATTTTCCCGTCATGCTCCACCATGGTCGACCGAAGATATACCCTGATTAATTGCAGGAACGCGCTGAGGGGGATGCCGGAAGAGTTTTGGAATTTGACGATACCCTGTGTGGTGATGGCTTTTTCTACCGCATCCAGGAGGATGTTGAAGTCGAGGCTGTAGTACATGTCGGTGATGTCTAGGGAGAAGAAAGTGGTACCTGGGCCTGATGTGTGGAGAAGCTGGAGGGCTGGGAGGAGTTCCTGAGAGCTGCCCACGCGGAAAGGCTGGTCCAGGGGGACGGCTGCCAGGTGCTTCTGCAGGTAGAGAGCCAGAGGCTTCTGCCAGCATCCATTTTCTGATACGATGCTCCTTAGCGGGATCTCCGGTTTGTGGGTCTTGGCAGTGAAAAAAACTTTTAGATACTGGTTCGCAGGGGCCGACACTCTCGTGAGAAGCGACGAAAGGTTGTTCGACCTGCAGGATGTCTTTGACTTCCGAACGGAGGGTGCCGGACGGTCTTTTGTTAACGAGGACGAAGTTTTTCTTGATGGCGAGTTCAACCTTTTCACCGAAGTTAGACTCGTTCATAACCACAAACACTCCTGTCTTGTCTGCCTCCAAAAGCCTCAGGTCAGACCCCTGGAGTTCATTCACCACTTGGGGGAATTCTGGTTTGGTTGGGTGGGCTGCTCCATGCATGCACACCAAGCGGGAACCAACGCCGAGGGACTCTTGTCGGGCAGGCTCCGGAATTCTCGACGCGATCTGGTGTACCGCTGCGAGCTGATCCACTCTTGACGGTGTGACAGGGGGAGCAAATTTGGGTCCCTTTGAGAGCAGCGCCTCGGCTTGCGGTGATAGTTTCGAGCCCGAGAGATTTATCGGAGGCTGAAGCTTGGGACACTGGTTCGCTCGTTTTTCTGTGGATGCAGTAACAATTACGAACTTCCAAGATGAATCCAGGAGGTCTTGTCCTGACTTGGTTAGAAATATGTACGAAGGGTGAACCTTCAAAGCGGGCACCGAAGATGCCCGTCATGAGACCGGGAAGTGACCTCTGCATGACAAGGATTTCCTGCGAGAGCTCACTGCGTGCTATCTGCATGACTCTGTAGTTGGCAGTCCAGCTGGCAGAGTTGAATCCAAATACCTGGTGGACGGCGGGGTGAGGGATAGTCTTCCTGAGGTAGAGTCCAAACGATCGCAGGCGCAGGCGAAGCAGATACAGTCTCGAGATGAAGAAGGCGGCACGGAGAAAGGGGCCTGGCTGGAAACCCGAAGGTCCGACGTACGGCGGTTGTGGACGTGACAAACACATAGCTCTTGTAAATAATAAACTTCTTAGTGAGCGCGTTGGTAATGATGTAGGTTTAGAAAGAGTTATATACGTAGAAACAGGAGACGGGACAACACATCTTTCAACTTTCAACAAACAAATGAATTTATTGCCAGACGCTTCGCCTTCGGAGCTCCACTATAGGAGAGGGAAAGTTAAAAGGAGGGGGAAGGGGAAGGAGGGCGGAGGGGGGGGGGGGGGGGGGGGGGCAAGACAAGGACCCGGGAGAGAAAAACTGGGGGAAAGTAAAGCG